>NC_091980.1:171499702-171799702 GCF_044704955.1 Pristiophorus japonicus | reverse complement strand
TTCCGCTTCCTCTGTACCCGCTCCATGTTCCCCTGTACCCGCTCCGTGTTTTCCTGTAACCGCTCCATGTTCCCATTTGCCCGCTCCACGTTCCCCTCTACCGCTCCGTGTTCCCGTTTACCCGCACCGTGTGCCTCTGTCACTGCTCCGCGCTCCCCTGCAGCTGCTCCGGTTCCCCTTCACACGCTCCCTGTTCCGCTGTACCTGCTCTGTGTTCCGCTGTGCCCGCTCCCTGTTCCGCTGTACCTGCTGTGAGTTCCACTGTACCCGCTCCCTGTTCCCCTGTACACTCTCCATCATCCCCTGTAACCGCTCCGTGTTCCCTGTTCCCATTCCGTGTTCCCCCTGTAACCGCTCCGTGTTCCCCCTGTACCCGCTCCCTGTTCCCCTGTATCCGCTCCCTGTTCCACTGCAACCGTTCTCTGTTTTTCTGTACCGCTCACTGTTCCCGTGTAGCCGCTCCCTGTTCTCCTGTTGCTGCTTCCTGTACTCCTTTACGTGCTCCCAGTTCCCCTGTACCCGCAATGTGTTTCCGTTTACCCGCTCCCTGTTCCCCCTGCCCCGTGTTCCCCTGTTCTGTGTTCGCCCTGCTCGGTGATCTTCTATATCCACTATGTGTACCCTGTACATGCTCCTTGTTCCCGTGTTCCTGCCATTCCCTGATCCCCTGTAAGTGCTCCGTGGTCCAATGTACCCGCTCCCTGTTCGCCTGTACCCGCTCCCTGTTCCCCTGTACCAGCCCCGTGTTTCCCTGCGCCAGCTCCGTGTTCCCCTGCACCCGCTCCGTGTTCCCCTGTACCGCTCCGTGTTCCTCTGCACCCGCATCGTGATACCCGCATCGTGTTCCCCTATACCCGCTCTGTGTTGCCCTGTACCCACTCAGTGTTCCCGTGTAACCGCTCCGTATTCCCCTCTCCCCACTCCATGTTCCCCTGTACCCGCTCCGTGTTCCCCCCGTATCCGCTCCGTGTTCTCCTCTTCCCGCTCCGTGTTCTCCTCTTCCCGCTCCGTGTTCTCCTCTCCCCGCTCCATGTTCTCCTCGACCCGCTCCGTGTTTCCCTACATGCGCTCTGTGTTCCTCTCTACACGCTCGATGTTACCTTGTAGCCGCTCCCTTTTCCCCTATACTCGATCCGTGTTCCCCTATTCCGTGATCCCTCTGCTCCGTGTTCCCCTGTTCGGTGTTCGCCCTGCTCGGTGATCCTCGATACCCACTCCGTGTTCCCTGTACATGCTCCTTGTTCCACTGTTCCGTGTTCCCCCCATTCCCTGTTCCCCTGTACCCGCTCCGTGTTCCCCTGTAAAAGCTCCGTGTTCCCCTGTACCAGCTCTGTGTTCCCCTGTACCCGCTCCGTGTTCCTCTGTACCCGCTCCCTGTTCTCCTGTACGCATTCCGTGTTCCCCCATACCAGCTCCCTGTTCTCCTGTACGCATTCCGTGTTCCCCCGTACCCGCTCCCTGATCCACTGTAGCCGCTCTCTGTTCCCCTGTACCCGTTCCGTGTTCCTCTGTTCCGTGTTTTCCCCCACTCCCTGTTCCCATGTAACCGCTCTATGTTGCCATGTACGTGCTCAGTGTTCCCCTGTGCTCGCTCCGTGTTGCCCTGTACCTGCTCCCTGTTCCCCTGTAACCGTTGCGTGTTCCCCTAGCCCCGCTGCGTGTTCCACTGTACCCATTCTGTTCCCCTGTACAGGCTCCGTGCTACCCTGTACCCGCTCCGTGATCCCCTGTACCCGCTCCGTGTTACCCTGTACCCGCTCAGTGTTCCCCTGTACACTTTCCCTGTTCCACTCGACCCGCTCCCTGTTCCCCTCTACCTGCTCTGTGTTACCCTGTACCCGCTCCCTGTTACCCGTACCCGCTCCGTGCCACCTGTACCCACTCCGTGCCACCTGTACCGGCTCCGTGTTCCCCTGTACACGCTCTGTGATCCCCTGCACCCGCACCCTGTTACCCGTACCCGCTCCGTGCCACGTGTACCCACTCCGTGCCACCTGTACCCGCTCCCTGTTCCCCTGTAGCCGCTCCGTGTTCCCCTGTTGCCGCTCCGTGTTCCCGAGTAGCCGCTCCGTGTTCCCCTGTACCCGTTCCGTGTTCCCCTGTTCCGTGTTCCCCTATCCCTGTTCCCCTGTACCCGCTCCGTGTTAAACTGTACCCGCTCCGTGTTCCCCGTACCCGCTCCTTTTTCCGCTGTACCCGGCTCCGTATTCCCTTCTATCCGCTCCATGTTCCCCCGTACCCGCTCTGTGTTCATCTCTCCCCGCTCCTTGTTCTCTCCCCGCTTCGTGTTTACCTCTACCCGCTCCGTGTTCCGCAACACCCGCTCCGTGTTCCTATCAACCATCTCAATGTTACCCTGTACCCACTCCCTGTTTTCCTGTACCCATTCCGTGTTCCCATGTACCCGTTCCCTGATCCGTGTTCCCCTGTTCGGTGTTCGCCCTGCTCGGTGATCCTCTATACCCGCTCTGTGTTCCCTATACATGCTCCTTGTTCCCCTGTTCCGTGTTCCACTGTAACCGCTCCGTGTTCCCCTGAACCAGCACCATGTTCCCCTGCACCCGCTGCCTTTTCCCCTGCACACGCTCCCTGTTCCGCTTTACCTCGCTCCCTGTTCCCCTGTACCTGCTCCCTGTTCCCCTGTACCCGTTCCGTGTTCCCCCTGCCATGTGTTCCCCTGTTCGGTGTTCGCCCTGCTCGGTGATTCTCTATACCCGCTCCGTGTTCCCTGTACCCGCTCCCTGTACCCCTGTACCTGTTCCCTGTTCTGCTGTACCCTCTCTGTGTTCCGCTGTACCTGCTCCCTGTACTCCTGTACCCGCTCCGTGTTCCTGTGTTGCCACACCTTGTTCCCTTGCACCTGCTCCGTGTTCCCGTGTAGCCGCTCCCTGTATCCGCTCCCTGTCCCTAGGTACACGCTCTATGTACCCCTGTACCCGCGATGTGTTCCCTTAGCATACTCCGTGTTCCCTTGTACCCGCTCCCTGTTACCCTGTACCCGCTTCCTGTTCCTCTGTACCCGCTCGGTGTTTTGCTGTACCCGATCCCTGTTCCTCTATACACGCTCCGTGTTCCTGTGCAGCCGCTCCCTGTTCCCCTGTACCTGCTCCGTGTTCCCGTGTAGCCGCTCCCTGTTCCTGCTCCGTGCTCTCCTGTACCCGATACCTGTTCCCCTGTACCCCTTGCTGTTCCCCTGTACCTGCTACCTGTTCCCCTGTACCCGTCGCTGTTACCCTGTACCCGCTCCCTTTTCCCCTGTTCCGTGTTGCCCTGTACCCGCTCCGTGTTCCATTGTATCTGCTGCGTGTTCCCCTTCCACTGTACCCGTTCCGTGTTCCCCCTGTACCGGCTCCCTGTTCCCCAGTACCAGCTTCTTGTTCACCTGTACCCGCTCCCTCTTCCCCTGTAACCGCTCCCTGTTTCCCATGTAACCGCTCCTTGTTCCGCCTGTACCCGCTCCCTGTTCCCCTGCACCGGCTCGCTGTTCCCCTGCACCCGCACCCTGTTCCCCAGTACCCGCTCCGTGTTCCCCTGTACATGCTCCGTGTTCCCCTTGACCCGCTCCCTGTTCCCCTGCACCCGTTCCCTGTTCCCCTGTACCTGCTCTCTGTACTCCTGTACCCGCTCCGTGTTCCCGTGTAGCCGCTCCCTGTTCTCCTGTAGCTGCTCCCTGTACTTCTTTACCCGCTCCCTGTTCCCCTGTACCTGCTCCCTGTACTCCAGTACCCGCTCCGTGTTCCTGTGTAGCCGCTCCCTGTTCCCCTGTACCCGCACCGTGTGCCTCTGTCACTGCTCCGCGCTCCCCTGCAGCTGCTCCGGTTCCCCTTCACACGCTCCCTGTTCCGCTGTACCTGCTCTGTGTTCCGCTGTGCCCGCTCCCTGTTCCGCTGTACCTGCTGTGAGTTCCACTGTACCCGCTCCCTGTTCCCCTGTACACTCTCCATCATCCCCTGTAACCGCTCCGTGTTCCCTGTTCCCATTCCGTGTTCCCCCTGTAACCGCTCCGTGTTCCCCCTGTACCCGCTCCCTGTTCCCCTGTATCCGCTCCCTGTTCCATTGCAACCGTTCTCTGTTTTTCTGTACCGCTCACTGTTCCCGTGTAGCCGCTCCCTGTTCTCCTGTTGCTGCTTCCTGTACTCCTTTACGTGCTCCCAGTTCCCCTGTACCCGCAATGTGTTTCCGTTTACCCGCTCCCTGTTCCCCTGTACCCGTTCGTGTTCCCCTGTACCCGCTCCGTGTTCCTCTTTAGCTACTCCCTGTTCCCCTGTACCTGTTCCGTTTTCCCGTGTAGCTGTTCCCTGTACCCACTCCTTGTCCCCCGTATACGCTCTATGTTCCCCTGTACCCGCTCCGCGTTGCCCTGTACCCGCTCCGTGTTGCCCTGTACCTGCTACCTTTTCCCCTGTACCCATCGCTTTTACGCTGTACCCGCTGCGTTTTCCCCTGTTCCGTGTTGCTCTGTACCCGCTCCGTGTTGCCCTGTACACGCTGCGTATTGCCCTTTACCCGCTCCAATACCCGTGTACCTGCTTCATGTTCTCCCCACACCCTGTTCCCCTGTACCCATTCTGTGTTCCCTTAACACACTCCGTGTTCCCTTGTACCCGCTCTCTGTTACCCTGTACCCGCTTCCTGATCCTCTGTACCCGCTCGGTGTTTTCTTTTCCCTGCTCCCTGTTCCTGAGTACACGCTCCTTGTTCCTCTGTACACGCTCCGTGTTCCTGTGTAGCCGCACCCTGTTCCCCTGTACCTGCTCCGAGTTCCCGTGTAGCCGCACCCTGTCCCCGCTCCGTGCTCTCCTGTACCCGCTACCTGTTCCCCTGTTCCCTTGTAGCCCCTTGCTGTTCCCCTGCACCTGCTCCCTTTTCACCTGTACCCGTCGATGTTACAATGTATTCGCTCCCTTTCCCCCTGTTCCTTTTTGCCCTGTACCCAATCCGTGTTCCACTGTATCCGCTGCGTGTTCCCCTTCCACTGTACCCATTCCGTGTTCCCCCTGTACCGGCTCCCTGTTCCCCATTACCCGCTCCCTGTTCCCCTGTAACCACTCCCTGTTCCTCTGCACCCGCTCCCTATACCCCCTTTACCGGCTCCCTGTTCCTCAGTACCCGCTTCCTGTTCCTGTGTAGCCACTCACTGTTCCCCTGTACCTGCTCCGTGTTCCCGTGTCGCCGGTCCCTGTACCCGCTCCCTATCCCCCTGTACACGCTCCATGTTCCCCTGTACCCGTTCCGTGTTGCCCTGTACCCACTCCGTGTTGCTCTGTACCAGCTCCGTGTTGCCCTCTACCCGCTCCGTGATGCCCTGTACCGGCTACCTTTTCCCCTGTACCCGTCGCTGTTACGCTGTAACCGCTCCATTTTCCCCTGTTCCATGTTGCCCTGTACCCGCTCCGTGTTGCCCTGTACTCGCTCCGTGTTTCCCTGTCCCTGCTGCATGTTCTCCCCACACCCTGTTCCCCTGTACCCATTCTGTGTTCCCTTAACACACTCCGTTCCCTTAACACACTCCGTGTTCACTTGTAACCGCTCCCTGTTACCCTGTACCCGCTTCCTGTTCCTCTGAACCCGCTCCCTGTGCCTCTGTACACTCTCCATGTTCCTGTGCAGCCAATCCCTGTTCCTCTGTACCTGCCCTGTGTTCCCGTGTAGCCGCTACCTGTCGCCGCTCCGTGCACTCCTGTACCCGCTACCTGTTCCCCTGTTCCCTTGTACCCCCTTGCTGTTCCCCTGTTCCTGCTACCTTTTCCCCTGCACCCGTCGCTATTACCCTGTACCCGCTCCTCTTTCCCCTGCTCCGTGTTGTCCTGTACCCGCTCCGTGTTCCACTGTATCCGCCGCGTGTTCCTCTTCCCCTGTACCCGTTCCGTGTTCCCCCTGTACCGGCTCCCTGTTCCTCAATACCCGCTCCCTGTTCCCCTGTAACCGCTCCCTGTTCCCCATGGACCCGCTCCCTGTTCCCCTGTACCTGCTCCCTGTACTCCTACACCCGCTCCATGTTCCTGTGTAGCCGCTCCCTGTTCCCCTATACCCGCTCGGTGTTCTCCTGTACCCGCTACCTGTTCCTGTGTACACGCTCCCTGTTCCCCTCTACCCGATCCATGTTTACCTGTTCCTTGTTCCCTCTGCTCCGTGTTCCATTGTACCCGCTCCGTTTCCCCCTGTTCCATGTTGCCCTATATCCGCTCCGTGTTCCCCTGCAGCCGCTCTCTGTTCCCCATCAGCCGCTCTCTGTTCCCCTGCAGCCGCTCTCTGTTCCCTTGTACCCATTCAGTCTTTTCCTGTACCCGCTCCGTGTTCCACTTCCTCATTACCCGCTCCATGTTCCCCTGTACCCGCTCCGTGTTCCGCTGTACCCGCTCCGTGTGCCTCTGTCACTGCTCCGCGCTCCCCTGCAGCTGCTCCGGTTCCCCTTTACACGCTCCCTGTTCCGCTGTACCTGCTCTGTGTTCCACTGTACCCGCTCCCTGTTCCCCTGTATACTCTCCGTCATCCTCTGTAACCGCTCCGTGTTCCCTGTTCCCATTCCGTGTTCCCCCTGTAACCTCTCCGTGTTCCTCCTGTACCCGCTCCCTGTTCCCCTGTATCCGCTCCCTGTTCCACTGCAACCGTTCCCTGTTTCTCTGTACCGCTCCCTGTTCCCCTGTACCCGCTCCGTGTTCCGCTTCCTCTGTACCCGCTCCATGTTCCCCTGTACCCGCTCCGTGTTTTCCTGTAACCGCTCCATGTTCCCATTTGCCCGCTCCACGTTCCCCTCTACCGCTCCGTGTTCCCGTTTACCCGCACCGTGTGCCTCTGTCACTGCTCCGCGCTCCCCTGCAGCTGCTCCGGTTCCCCTTCACACGCTCCCTGTTCCGCTGTACCTGCTCTGTGTTCCGCTGTGCCCGCTCCCTGTTCCGCTGTACCTGCTGTGAGTTCCACTGTACCCGCTCCCTGTTCCCCTGTACACTCTCCATCATCCCCTGTAACCGCTCCGTGTTCCCTGTTACCATTCCGTGTTCCCCCTGTAACCGCTCCGTGTTCCCCCTGTACCCGCTCCCTGTTCCCCTGTATCCGCTCCCTGTTCCACTGCAACCGTTCTCTGTTTTTCTGTACCGCTCACTGTTCCCGTGTAGCCGCTCCCTGTTCTCCTGTTGCTGCTTCCTGTACTCCTTTACGTGCTCCCAGTTCCCCTGTACCCGCAATGTGTTTCCGTTTACCCGCTCCCTGTTCCCCCTGCCCCGTGTTCCCCTGTTCTGTGTTCGCCCTGCTCGGTGATCTTCTATATCCGCTATGTGTTCCCTGTACATGCTCCTTGTTCCCGTGTTCCTGCCATTCCCTGATCCCCTGTAAGTGCTCCGTGGTCCAATGTACCCGCTCCCTGTTCGCCTGTACCCGCTCCCTGTTCCCCTGTACCAGCCCCGTGTTTCCCTGCGCCAGCTCCGTGTTCCCCTGCACCCGCTCCGTGTTCCCCTGTACCGCTCCGTGTTCCTCTGCACCCGCATCGTGATACCCGCATCGTGTTCCCCTATACCCGCTCTGTGTTGCCCTGTACCCACTCAGTGTTCCCGTGTAACCGCTCCGTATTCCCCTCTCCCCACTCCATGTTCCCCTGTACCCGCTCCGTGTTCCCCCCGTATCCGCTCCGTGTTCTCCTCTTCCCGCTCCGTGTTCTCCTCTTCCCGCTCCGTGTTCTCCTCTCCCCGCTCCATGTTCTCCTCGACCCGCTCCGTGTTTCCCTACATGCGCTCTGTGTTCCTCTCTACACGCTCGATGTTACCTTGTAGCCGCTCCCTTTTCCCCTATACTCGATCCGTGTTCCCCTATTCCGTGATCCCTCTGCTCCGTGTTCCCCTGTTCGGTGTTCGCCCTGCTCGGTGATCCTCGATACCCACTCCGTGTTCCCTGTACATGCTCCTTGTTCCACTGTTCCGTGTTCCCCCCATTCCCTGTTCCCCTGTACCCGCTCCGTGTTCCCCTGTAAAAGCTCCGTGTTCCCCTGTACCAGCTCTGTGTTCCCCTGTACCCGCTCCGTGTTCCTCTGTACCCGCTCCCTGTTCTCCTGTACGCATTCCGTGTTCCCCCATACCAGCTCCCTGTTCTCCTGTACGCATTCCGTGTTCCCCCGTACCCGCTCCCTGATCCACTGTAGCCGCTCTCTGTTCCCCTGTACCCGTTCCGTGTTCCTCTGTTCCGTGTTTTCCCCCACTCCCTGTTCCCATGTAACCGCTCTATGTTGCCATGTACGTGCTCAGTGTTCCCCTGTGCTCGCTCCGTGTTGCCCTGTACCTGCTCCCTGTTCCCCTGTAACCGTTGCGTGTTCCCCTAGCCCCGCTGCGTGTTCCACTGTACCCATTCTGTTCCCCTGTACAGGCTCCGTGCTACCCTGTACCCGCTCCGTGATCCCCTGTACCCGCTCCGTGTTACCCTGTACCCGCTCAGTGTTCCCCTGTACACTTTCCCTGTTCCACTCGACCCGCTCCCTGTTCCCCTCTACCTGCTCTGTGTTACCCTGTACCCGCTCCCTGTTACCCGTACCCGCTCCGTGCCACCTGTACCCACTCCGTGCCACCTGTACCGGCTCCGTGTTCCCCTGTACACGCTCTGTGATCCCCTGCACCCGCACCCTGTTACCCGTACCCGCTCCGTGCCACGTGTACCCACTCCGTGCCACCTGTACCCGCTCCCTGTTCCCCTGTAGCCGCTCCGTGTTCCCCTGTTGCCGCTCCGTGTTCCCGAGTAGCCGCTCCGTGTTCCCCTGTACCCGCTCCCTGTTCCCCTGTACCCGTTCCGTGTTCCCCTGTTCCGTGTTCCCCTATCCCTGTTCCCCTGTACCCGCTCCGTGTTAAACTGTACCCGCTCCGTGTTCCCCGTACCCGCTCCTTTTTCCGCTGTACCCGGCTCCGTATTCCCTTCTATCCGCTCCATGTTCCCCCGTACCCGCTCTGTGTTCATCTCTCCCCGCTCCTTGTTCTCTCCCCGCTTCGTGTTTACCTCTACCCGCTCCGTGTTCCGCAACACCCGCTCCGTGTTCCTATCAACCATCTCAATGTTACCCTGTACCCACTCCCTGTTTTCCTGTACCCATTCCGTGTTCCCATGTACCCGTTCCCTGTTCCGTGTTCCCCTGTTCGGTGTTCGCCCTGCTCGGTGATCCTCTATACCCGCTCTGTGTTCCCTATACATGCTCCTTGTTCCCCTGTTCCGTGTTCCACTGTAACCGCTCCGTGTTCCCCTGAACCAGCACCGTGTTCCCCTGCACCCGCTGCCTTTTCCCCTGCACACGCTCCCTGTTCCGCTTTACCTCGCTCCCTGTTCCCCTGTACCTGCTCCCTGTTCCCCTGTACCCGTTCCGTGTTCCCCCTGCCATGTGTTCCCCTGTTCGGTGTTCGCCCTGCTCGGTGATTCTCTATACCCGCTCCGTGTTCCCTGTACCCGCTCCCTGTACCCCTGTACCTGTTCCCTGTTCTGCTGTACCCTCTCTGTGTTCCGCTGTACCTGCTCCCTGTACTCCTGTACCCGCTCCGTGTTCCTGTGTTGCCACACCTTGTTCCCTTGCACCTGCTCCGTGTTCCCGTGTAGCCGCTCCCTGTATCCGCTCCCTGTCCCTAGGTATACGCTCTATGTACCCCTGTACCCGCGATGTGTTCCCTTAGCATACTCCGTGTTCCCTTGTACCCGCTCCCTGTTACCCTGTACCCGCTTCCTGTTCCTCTGTACCCGCTCGGTGTTTTGCTGTACCCGATCCCTGTTCCTCTATACACGCTCCGTGTTCCTGTGCAGCCGCTCCCTGTTCCCCTGTACCTGCTCCGTGTTCCCGTGTAGCCGCTCCCTGTTCCTGCTCCGTGCTCTCCTGTACCCGATACCTGTTCCCCTGTACCCCTTGCTGTTCCCCTGTACCTGCTACCTGTTCCCCTGTACCCGTCGCTGTTACCCTGTACCCGCTCCCTTTTCCCCTGTTCCGTGTTGCCCTGTACCCGCTCCGTGTTCCATTGTATCTGCTGCGTGTTCCCCTTCCACTGTACCCGTTCCGTGTTCCCCCTGTACCGGCTCCCTGTTCCCCAGTACCAGCTTCTTGTTCACCTGTACCCGCTCCCTGTTCCCCTGTAACCGCTCCCTGTTTCCCATGTAACCGCTCCTTGTTCCGCCTGTACCCGCTCCCTGTTCCCCTGCACCGGCTCGCTGTTCCCCTGCACCCGCACCCTGTTCCCCAGTACCCGCTCCGTGTTCCCCTGTACATGCTCCGTGTTCCCCTTGACCCGCTCCCTGTTCCCCTGCACCCGTTCCCTGTTCCCCTGTACCTGCTCTCTGTACTCCTGTACCCGCTCCGTGTTCCCGTGTAGCCGCTCCCTGTTCTCCTGTAGCTGCTCCCTGTACTTCTTTACCCGCTCCCTGTTCCCCTGTACCTGCTCCCTGTACTCCAGTACCCGCTCCGTGTTCCTGTGTAGCCGCTCCCTGTTCCCCTGTACCCGCTCCGTGTTCCGCTTCCTCTGTACCCGCTCCATGTTCACCTGTACCCGCTCCGTGTTTTCCTGTAACCGCTCCATGTTCCCATTTGCCCGCTCCACGTTCCCCTCTACCGCTCCGTGTTCCCGTTTACCCGCACCGTGTGCCTCTGTCACTGCTCCGCGCTCCCCTGCAGCTGCTCCGGTTCCCCTTCACACGCTCCCTGTTCCGCTGTACCTGCTCTGTGTTCCGCTGTGCCCGCTCCCTGTTCCGCTGTACCTGCTGTGAGTTCCACTGTACCCGCTCCCTGTTCCCCTGTACACTCTCCATCATCCCCTGTAACCGCTCCGTGTTCCCTGTTCCCATTCCGTGTTCCCCCTGTAACCGCTCCGTGTTCCCCCTGTACCCGCTCCCTGTTCCCCTGTATCCGCTCCCTGTTCCATTGCAACCGTTCTCTGTTTTTCTGTACCGCTCACTGTTCCCGTGTAGCCGCTCCCTGTTCTCCTGTTGCTGCTTCCTGTACTCCTTTACGTGCTCCCAGTTCCCCTGTACCCGCAATGTGTTTCCGTTTACCCGCTCCCTGTTCCCCTGTACCCGTTCGTGTTCCCCTGTACCCGCTCCGTGTTCCTCTTTAGCTACTCCCTGTTCCCCTGTACCTGTTCCGTTTTCCCGTGTAGCTGTTCCCTGTACCCACTCCTTGTCCCCCGTATACGCTCTATGTTCCCCTGTACCCGCTCCGCGTTGCCCTGTACCCGCTCCGTGTTGCCCTGTACCTGCTACCTTTTCCCCTGTACCCATCGCTTTTACGCTGTACCCGCTGCGTTTTCCCCTGTTCCGTGTTGCTCTGTACCCGCTCCGTGTTGCCCTGTACACGCTGCGTATTGCCCTTTACCCGCTCCAATACCCGTGTACCTGCTTCATGTTCTCCCCACACCCTGTTCCCCTGTACCCATTCTGTGTTCCCTTAACACACTCCGTGTTCCCTTGTACCCGCTCTCTGTTACCCTGTACCCGCTTCCTGATCCTCTGTACCCGCTCGGTGTTTTCTTTTCCCTGCTCCCTGTTCCTGAGTACACGCTCCTTGTTCCTCTGTACACGCTCCGTGTTCCTGTGTAGCCGCACCCTGTTCCCCTGTACCTGCTCCGAGTTCCCGTGTAGCCGCACCCTGTCCCCGCTCCGTGCTCTCCTGTACCCGCTACCTGTTCCCCTGTTCCCTTGTAGCCCCTTGCTGTTCCCCTGCACCTGCTCCCTTTTCACCTGTACCCGTCGATGTTACAATGTATTCGCTCCCTTTCCCCCTGTTCCTTTTTGCCCTGTACACAATCCGTGTTCCACTGTATCCGCTGCGTGTTCCCCTTCCACTGTACCCATTCCGTGTTCCCCCTGTACCGGCTCCCTGTTCCCCATTACCCGCTCCCTGTTCCCCTGTAACCACTCCCTGTTCCTCTGCACCCGCTCCCTATACCCCCTTTACCGGCTCCCTGTTCCCCAGTACCCGCTTCCTGTTCCTGTGTAGCCACTCACTGTTCCCCTGTACCTGCTCCGTGTTCCCGTGTCGCCGGTCCCTGTACCCGCTCCCTATCCCCCTGTACACGCTCCATGTTCCCCTGTACCCGTTCCGTGTTGCCCTGTACCCGCTCCGTGTTGCTCTGTACCAGCTCCGTGTTGCCCTCTACCCGCTCCGTGATGCCCTGTACCGGCTACCTTTTCCCCTGTACCCGTCGCTGTTACGCTGTAACCGCTCCATTTTCCCCTGTTCCATGTTGCCCTGTACCCGCTCCGTGTTGCCCTGTACTCGCTCCGTGTTTCCCTGTCCCTGCTGCATGTTCTCCCCACACCCTGTTCCCCTGTACCCATTCTGTGTTCCCTTAACACACTCCGTTCCCTTAACACACTCCGTGTTCACTTGTAACCGCTCCCTGTTACCCTGTACCCGCTTCCTGTTCCTCTGAACCCGCTCCCTGTGCCTCTGTACACTCTCCATGTTCCTGTGCAGCCAATCCCTGTTCCTCTGTACCTGCCCTGTGTTCCCGTGTAGCCGCTACCTGTCGCCGCTCCGTGCACTCCTGTACCCGCTACCTGTTCCCCTGTTCCCTTGTACCCCCTTGCTGTTCCCCTGTTCCTGCTACCTTTTCCCCTGCACCCGTCGCTATTACCCTGTACCCGCTCCTCTTTCCCCTGCTCCGTGTTGTCCTGTACCCGCTCCGTGTTCCACTGTATTCGCCGCGTGTTCCTCTTCCCCTGTACCCGTTCCGTGTTCCCCCTGTACCGGCTCCCTGTTCCTCAATACCCGCTCCCTGTTCCCCTGTAACCGCTCCCTGTTCCCCATGGACCCGCTCCCTGTTCCCCTGTACCTGCTCCCTGTACTCCTACACCCGCTCCATGTTCCTGTGTAGCCGCTCCCTGTTCCCCTATACCCGCTCGGTGTTCTCCTGTACCCGCTACCTGTTCCTGTGTACACGCTCCCTGTTCCCCTCTACCCGATCCATGTTTACCTGTTCCTTGTTCCCTCTGCTCCGTGTTCCATTGTACCCGCTCCGTTTCCCCCTGTTCCATGTTGCCCTATATCCGCTCCGTGTTCCCCTGCAGCCGCTCTCTGTTCCCCATCAGCCGCTCTCTGTTCCCCTGCAGCCGCTCTCTGTTCCCTTGTACCCATTCAGTCTTTTCCTGTACCCGCTCCGTGTTCCACTTCCTCATTACCCGCTCCATGTTCCCCTGTACCCGCTCCGTGTTCCGCTGTACCCGCTCCGTGTGCCTCTGTCACTGCTCCGCGCTCCCCTGCAGCTGCTCCGGTTCCCCTTTACACGCTCCCTGTTCCGCTGTACCTGCTCTGTGTTCCACTGTACCCGCTCCCTGTTCCCCTGTATACTCTCCGTCATCCTCTGTAACCGCTCCGTGTTCCCTGTTCCCATTCCGTGTTCCCCCTGTAACCTCTCCGTGTTCCTCCTGTATCCGCTCCCTGTTCCCCTGTATCCACTCCCTGTTCCACTGCAACCGTTCCCTGTTTCTCTGTACCCGCTCACTGTTCCCGTGTAGCCGCTCGCTGTTCTCCTGTTGCTGCTCCCTGTACTCCTTTACGTGCTCCCAGTTCCCCTGTACACGCAATGTGTTTCCGTTTCCCCGCTCCCTGTTCCCCTGTACCCGTTCGTGTTCCCCTTTACCCGCTACGTGTTCCTGTTTGGCTACTCCCTGTTCCCCTGTACCTGCTCCGTGTTCCCGTATAGCCGTTCCCTGTACCCACTCCTTGTCCCACTGTATACGCTCCATGTTCCCCTATACCCGCTCCGTGTTCCCATTTACCCGCTCCGTGTGCCTCTGTCCCTGCTCCGCATTCCCCTGCAGCTGCTCCGGTTCCCCTTTACACGATCCCTGTTTCCCTCCAACCACTCCGTTTTCCCGTGTACCCACTCCATGTTCCCTTGCATCTTCTCCGTGTTCCCGTTTAGCCGCTCCGTGCTCTCCTGTACCCGCTACCTGCTCCCTTGTACACGTTCCCTGTTCCTCTGTACCCGCTCCCTGTTCCCCTGTACCTGCTCTGTGTTCCACTGTATCCGCTCCCTGTTCCACTGTACCCGCTCCCTGTTCCCCTGCACCTGCTCTGTGTTTCAGTGTACCCGCTTTCTTTCCCTGTACCTCCTCTGTGTTCCACTGTACCCGCTCCCTGTTCCCCTGTATCAGCTCTGTGTTTCACTGTACCCGCTCCCTGTTCCACTGTACCCGCTCCCAGTTCCCCTGTACCTGCTCCCAATATTCTTGTACCCGCTCCGTGTTCACCTGTACGCGCTCCGTGTTCCCCTGTACGTGCGGCCTGTTCTCCTGTAACCGCTCTGTGTTCCCCTGTACCTGTTACCTGTTACCCTGTTCCTTGTTCCCCTGTACCCGCTTCATGTTCCGCTATACCCGCTCCATGTTCCCCTGTACCCGCTCCATGTTCGCCTCTACCTGCTCCGTGTTCCCTTGTAACCGCTCCATGTTCCCCTTTGCGCGCTCCCTATTCCCTTGTACATGTTCGTTGTTCCGCTGTACCCGCTCCCTGTTCCCCTGTACCTGCTCCCTGTACTCCTGTACCCGCTCCGTGTTCCCCTGTCGCCGCTCTGTGTTCCCCTGTACGTGCTCCCTGTTCCCCTGTACCTACTAGCTGTTCCCATGTACCTGCTGCCTGTTCCTCTGTATCCGCTCCGTGTTCCCCTGTACCCGTTCTTGTTCCCCTGTACCCGCTCCATGTTCCTGTGCAGCCACTATCTGTTCCCCTGTACCTGCTCCGTGTTCCCGTGTAGCCGCTCCCTGTACCCACTCCCTGTCCCCCTGTACACGCTCCATGTTGCCCTGTACCCGCCATGTGTTCCCCTGTACCCGCTCCGTGTTGCCCTCTACCCGCACCGTGATGCTCTGTACCTGCTACATTTTCCCCTGTACCCGTCGCTGTTACGCTGTACCCGCTCCGTTTTCCCCTGTTCCATGTTGCCATGTACCAGCTCCGTGTTGCCCTGTACCCGCTCCGTTTTTCCCTGTCCCTGCTGCATGTTCTCCCCACACCCTGTTCCCCTGTACCCATTCTGTGTTCCCTTAACACACTCCGTTCCCTTAACACACTCCGTGTTCACTTGTGCCCGCTTCCTGTTCCCCTGTACACTCTCCGTCATCCTCTATAACCGCTCCGTGTTCCCCCTGTAACCGCTCCGTGTTCCCCCTGTATCCGCTCCCTGTTCCCCTGTATCCACTCCCTGTTCCACTGCAACCGTTCCCTGTTTCTCTGTACCCGCTCACTGTTCCCGTGTAGCCGCTCCCTGTTCTCCTGTTGCTGCTCCCTGTACTCCTTTACGTGCTCCCAGTTCCCCTGTACACGCAATGTGTTTCCGTTTACCCGCTCCCTGTTCCCCTGTACCCGTTCGTGTTCCCCTGTACCCGCTACGTGTTCCTGTTTAGCTACGCCCTGTTCCCTTGTACCTGCTCCGTGTTCCCGTGTAGCCGTTCCCTGTGCCCACTCCTTGTCCCCCTGTATACGCTCCATGTTCCCCTGTACCCGCTCCGTGTTCCCATTTACCCGCCCCGTGTGCCTCTGTCCCTGCTCCGCATTCCCCTGCAGCTGCTCCGGTACCCCTTTACACGATCCCTGTTTCCCTCCAACCACTCCGTTTTCCCGTGTACCCACTCCATGTTCCCTTGCATCTTCTCCATGTTCCCGTTTAGCCGCTCCGTGCTCTCCTGTACCCGCTATCTGCTCCCTTGTGCACGTTCCCTGTTCCTCTGTACCCGCTCCCTGTTCCCTGTACCTGCTCTGTGTTCCACTGTACCCGCTCCCTGTTCCCCTGTACCTGCTCTTTGTTCCACTGCACCCGCTCCCTGTTCCCCTACACCTGGTCTGTGGTTCACTGTACCCGCTTCCTGTTCCCCTGTACCTCCTCTGTGTTCCACTGTACCCGCTCCCTGTTCCCCTGTACCAGCTCTGTGTTTCACTGTACCCGCTCTCTGTTCGACTGTACCCGCTCCCTGTTCCCCTGTACCTGCTCCCTGTACTCTTGTACCCGCACCGTGTTCACCTGTACGCGCTCCGTGTTCCCCTGTACGTGCGGCTTGTTCCCCTGTAACCGCTCCGTGTTCCCCTGTACCTGTTACCTGTTACGCTGTTCCTTGTTCCCCTGTACCCGCTCCATGTTCCGCTATACCCGCTCCATGTTCCCCTGTACCCGCTCCATGTTCCCCTCTACCTGCTCCGTGTTCCCCTGTAACCGCTCCATGTTCCCCTTTGCGCGCTCCCTGTTCCCTTCTACATATTCCGTGTTCCGCTGTACCCGCTCCCTGTTCCCCTGTACCTGCTCCCTGTACTCCTGTACCCGCTCCGTGTTTCCCTGTAGCCGCTCTGTGTTCCCCTGTACGTGCTCCCTGTTCCCCTGTACCTACTAGCTGTTCCACTGTACCTGCTGCCTGTTCCTCTGTATCCGCTCCGTGTTCCCCTGTACCCGTTCGTGTTCCCCTGTACCCGCTCCATGTTCCTGTGCAGCCACTATCTGTTCCCCTGTACCTGCTCCGTGTTCCCGTGTAGCCGCTCCCTGTACCCACTCCCTGTCCCCATGTACACGCTCCATATTCCCCTGTACCCGCCATGTGTTCCCCTGTACCCGCTCCGTGTTGCCCTCTACCCGCTCCGTGATGCCCTGTACCTGCTACATTTTCCCCTGTACCCGCCGCTGTTACGCTGTACCCGCTCCGTTTTCCCCTGTTCCATGTTGCCCTGTACCCGCTCCGTGTTGCCCTGTACCCGCTCCGTGTTTCCCTGTCCCTGCTGCATGTTCTCCCCACACCCTGTTCCCCTGTACCCATTCTGTGCTCCCTTAACAAACTCCGTTCCCTTAACACACTCCGTGTTCACTTGTACCCGCTCCCTGTAACCCTGTACCCGCTTCCTATTCCTCTGAACCCGCTCCCTGTGCCTCTGTACACGCTCCATGTTCCTGTGTAGCCACTCCCTGCTCCCCTGTACCTGACCTGTGTTCCCGTGTAGCCGCTCCCTGTCCCCGCTCCGTGCTCTCCTGTACCCGCTACCTGTTCCCCTGTTAGCTTGTACCCCCTTGCTGTTCCCCTGTACCTGCTACCTTTTCCCCTGCACCCGTCGCTGTTACTCTGTACTCGCTCCTTTTTCCCCTGCTTCGTGTTGTCCTGTACCCGCTCCGTGTTCCACTTATCCGCCGCGTGTTCCTCTTCCCATGTACCCGTTCCGTGTTCACCCTGTACCGGCTTCCTGTTCCCCAATACCCGCTCCCTGTTCACCTGGAACCGCTCCCTGTTCCCCATGGACCCGCTCCCTGTTCCCCTGTACCTGCTCCCTGTATTCCTACACCCGTTCCATGTTCCTGTGTAGCCGCTCCCTGTTCCCCCGTACCCGCTCGGTGTTCTCCTGTACCCGCTACCTGTTCCTGTGTAAACGCTCCGTGTTCCCCTCTATCCAATCCACGTTTACCTGTTCCTTGTTCCCCCTGCTCCGTGTTCCATTGTACCCGCTCCGTTTTCCCCTATTCCATGTTGCCCTATACCCGCTCCGTGCTCCCCTGCAGCCGCTCTCTGTTCCCCTGCAGCCGCTCTCTGTTCCCCTGTACCCGTTCCGTCTTTTCCTGTACCCGCTCCGTGTTCCACTTCCTCATTACCCTCTCCATGTTCCCCTGTACCCGCTCCGTGTTCCGCTGTACACACTCCATGTTCCCCTGTACCCGCTCCGTGTTCTGCTGTACCCGCTCCATGTTCCCCTGTACCTGCTCCGTGTTCTCCTGTTACCGCTCCATGTTCCACCTTGTCCGCTCCCTGTTCCCCTCTACCGCTCCGTGTTCCCATTTACCCGCTACCTGTTCCCCTGTCCCGCTCCGTGTTCCCATTTACCCACTCCGTGTGCCTCTGTCCCTGCTCCGCGTTCCCCTGCAGCTGCTCCGGTTCCCCTTTACACGATGCCTGTTTCCCTCCAAACACTCCGTTTTCCCCTGTACCCACTCCATGTTCCCCTGCATCTTCTCCGTGTTCCTGTTTAGCCGCTCCGTGCTCTCCTGTACCCGCTACCTGCTCCCTTGCAGACGTTCCCTGTTCCTCTGTACCCGCTCCTGTTCCCCTGTACCTGCTCTGTGTTCCACTGTACCCGCTCCCTGTTCCCCTGTACCTGCTCTGTGTTCCACTGTACCCGCTCCCTGTTCCCCCGCACCTGCTCTGTGTTTCACTGTAACCGCTTCCTGTTCCCCTGTACCTCATCTGTGTTCCACTGTACCCGCTCCCTGTTCCCCTGTACCAGCTCTGTGTTTCACTGTACCCGCTCCCTGTTCCGCTGTACATGTTCTGTGTTCCATTGTACCCGCTCCCTGTTCCCCTGTACCTGCTCCCTGTACTCTTGTACCCGCTCCGTGTTCACCTGTACGCGCTCTGTTTTCCCCTGTACGTGCGACCTGTTCCCCTGTAACCGCTCTGTGTTCTCCTGTACCTGTTACCTGTTACGCTGCAACTTGTTCCCCTGTACCCGCTCCATGTTCCGCTATACCTGCTCCCTGTTCCCCTGTACCCGCTCCCTGTTCCCCTGCAGCCGCTCTCTGTTCCCCTGCAGCCGCTCCGTCTTTCCCTGTACCCGCTCCGCGTTCCACTTCCTCAGTACCCGCTCCATGTTCCCCTGTACTTTCTCCGTGTTCCCGTTTAGTCATTCCGTGCTCTCCTGTACCTGCTACCTGCTCCCTTGTACACGTTCCCTGTTCCTCTGTACCCGCTCCCTGTTCCCCTGTACCTGCTCTGTGTTCCACTGTAGCTGCTCCCTGTTCCGCTGTACCTGCTCTGTGTTCCACCGCACCCGCTCCCTGTTCCCCTGTACCTGCTCTGTGTTCCACTGTACCCGCTCCCTATTCCCCTGTACCTGGTCTGTGTTCCACCGCACCCGCTCCCTGTTCCCCTGTGCTTTGTGTTCCACTGTACCCGCTCCCTATTCCCCTGTACCTGCTCTGTGTTCCACTGTACCCGCTCCCTGTTCCCCTAAACAGGAACACGGAGCGGGTACAGGGGAACACGAACGGGTACAGGGGAGCACGGAGCGGATACAGAGGAACGGGGAGCAGGTACAGGGGAACAGGTAGCACGTACAGGGAAACAGAGAGCACGTACAGGGGAACATGGAGCGGGTACAGGGGAACACGGAGCGGGTACCGGGGAACAGGGAGCAGGTACATCGGAACAGGAAACATGTACAATGGAACAGGGAGCGCGCAAAGGGGAACATGGAGCGGTTATAGGGGAACACGGAGCGGGTACTGGGGAACATGGAGCGGGTACAGCGGAACAAGTAACAGCATAACAGGTAACAGGTAGAGGGGAACACAGAGCGGTTACAGGGTAACAGGGAGCAGGTACAGGGGAACACGGAGCGGGTACAGGTGAACACGGAGTGGGTACAAGAGTACAGAGAGCAGGTACAGGGGGACAGGGAGCAGGTAGAGTGGAAAACAGAGCTGGTTCCCCTGTACCTGCTCCCTGTTCCCCTGTAACCGCTCTGTGTCCCCCTCTACCTGTTACCTGTTATGCTGTTACTTGTTCCGCTGTATCCGCTCCATGTTCCGCTGTACCAGCTCCATGTTCCCCTGTACCCGCTCCATGTTTCCCTCTACCTGATCCGTGTTCCCCTACAACAGCTCCATGTTCCCCTTTGCGCGCTCCCTGTTCCCTTGTACATGTTTCCTGTTCCGATGTACCTGCTCCCTGTTCCCCGGTACCCGCTCCGTGTTCCCCTGTACCCGCTCCATGTTCCCCTGTACGTGCTGTCTGTTTCCCTGTACGTGCTACCTGTTCCCCTGTATCTGCTCCCCGTTCCTCTGTATCCGCTCCGTGTTCCCCTGTACCCGTTCGTGTTCCCCTGTACCTGCTCCGTGTTCCTGTTTAGCCACTCCCTGTTCCCCTGTACCTGCTCCGTGTTCCCGTGTAGCTGCTCCCTGTACCCGCTCCCTGTCCCCCTGTGCACGCTCCATGTTCCGCTGTACCCACTATGTGTTCCCCTGTACACGCTCCGTGTTCCTGTGTAGCCATTCCCTGTTCCCCTATACCTGCTCCGTATTCCCGTGTAGCCGCTCCCTGTACCCGCCCCCTGTTCCCCTGTACCTGCTCCCTCTACTCCTGTACCCGCTCCGTGTTCCCCTGTACCTGCGATGTGCTCCCTTAACACACTCCGTGTTCCCTTGTACTCGCTCCCTGTTACCCTGTACCCGCTTCCTGTTCCTCTGTACCCGCTCCCTGTTCCTCTGGCTAAGCTCCGTGGTCCTGTGTAGCCACTCCGTGTTCCACTGTACCCGCTCCCTGTTCCCCTGTACCTGCTCTGTGTTCCACTGTACCGGCTCCCTGTTCCCCTGTACCCGCTCCGTTTTCACCTGTACATGTTCCGTGTTCCCCTGTACCTGCTCCCTGTTCCCCTGTACGTGCGACCTGATCCCCTGTAACGGCTCTGTGTTCCCCTGTACCTGTTACCTGTTACGCAGTTCCTTGTTCCCCTGTACCCGCTCCATGTTCCGCTACACCTGCTCCATGTTCCCCTGTACTCGCTCCATGTTCCCCTCTACCTGCTCCGTGTTCCCCTGTAACCGCTCCATGTTCCACTTTGCGCGCTCCCTGTACTCCTGTACATGTCACTTGTTCCGCTGCACCCGCTCTCTGTTCCCCTGTACCTGCTCCCTGTACTCCTGTACCCGCTCCGTGTTCCCCTGTAGCCGCTCTGCGTTCCCCTGTACGTGCTCCCTGTTCCCCTGTACCTACTAGCTGTTCTCCTGTACCTGCTGCCTGTTCCTCTGTATCCGCTCCGTGTTGCCCTGTACCCGTTCGTGTTCCCCTGTACCCGCTCCATGTTCCTGTGTAGCCACTCCCTGTTCCCCTGTACCTGCTCCGTGTTCCCGTGTAGCCGCTCCCTGCAACCACTCCCTGTCCCCCTGTACACGCTCCATGTTCCCCAGTACCCGCCATGTGTTCCCCTGTACCCGCTCCGTGTTGCCCTGCAACCGCTCCATGTTTCCCTTTGCGCGCTCCCTGTTCCCTTGTACATGTTTCCTGTTCCGATGTACCTGCTCCCTCTTCCCTGGTACCCGCTCCGTGTTCCCCTGTACCCGCTCCATGTTCCCCTGTACGGGCTCTCTGTTTCCCTGTACGTGCTACCTGTTCCCCTGTATCTGCTCCGTGTTCCCGTGTAGACGCTCCCTGTACCCCTGTACCCGTTCGTGTTCCCCTGTACCCGCTCCGTGTTCCTGTGAAGCCACTCCCTGTTCCCCTGTACCTGCTCCGTGTTCCCGTGTAGCTGCTCCCTGTACCCGTTCCCTGTCCCCCTGTGCATGCTCCACGTTCCCCTGTACCCGCTATGTGTTCCCCTGTACACGCTCCGTGTTCCTGTGTAGCCACTCCCTGTTCCCCTATACCTGCTCCGTGTTCCCGTGTAGCCGCTCCCTGTACCCGCTCCCTGTTCCCCTGTACCTGCTCCCTCTACTCCTGTACCCGCTCCGTGTTCTCCTGTACCTGCGATGTGCGCCCTTAACACACTCCGTGTTCCCTTGTACTCGCTCCCTGTTACCCTGTACCCGCTTCCTGTTCCTCTGTACCCGCTCCCTGTTCCTCTGAACAAGCTCCGTGTTCCTGTGTAGCCACTCTCTGTCCCCGCTCCGTGCTCTCTTGTACCCACTACCTGTTCCCCTGTTCCGTTGTACCCCCTTGCTGTTCCCCTGTACCTGCTACCTTTTCCCCTGTACCCGTCGCTGTTACCCTGTACCCGCTCCCTTTTCCCCTGTTCCGTGTTGCCCTGTACCCGGTCCGTGTTCCACTGTATCCGCTGCGCGTTCCCCTTCCCCTGTACCCGTTCCGTGTTCCCCCTGTACCGGCTCCCTGTTCCCCAGTACCTGCTACCTGTTGCCCTTTTCCCAGCTCCCTGTTCCCCTGCACCCGTTCCCTGTTCCCCTGTACCCGCTCCCTGTTCCCCTGTACCTGCTCCCTGTACTCCTGTACCCGCTCCATGTTCTCCTGTAACCGTTCCATGTTCCCCTTTGCCCGCTCCCTGTTCCCCTCTACCGCTCCATGTTCCACTGTACCCGCTACCTGTTCATCTGTATCTGCTCTGTGTTCCACTGTACCGGCTCCCTGTTCCCCTGTACCCGCTCCGTTTTCACCTGTACGCGCTCCGTGTTCCCCTGTACCTGCTCCCTGTTCCCCTGTACGTGCGACCTGATCCCCTGTAACGGCTCTGTGTTCCCCTGGAGTTGTTACCTGTTACGCTGTTCCTTGTTCCCCTGTACCCGCTCCATGTTCCGCTATACCCGCTTCATGTTCCCCTGTACCCGCTCCATGTTCCCCTCTACCTGCTCCGTGTTCGCCTGTAACCGCTCCATGTTCCTCTTTGCGCGCTCCCTGTACTCCTGTACATGTTCCTTGTTCCGCTGTACCTGCTCCCTGTTCCCCTGTACCTTCTCTCTGTACTCCTGTACCCACTCCGTGTTCCTCTGTAGCCGCTCTGTGTTCCCCTGTACCTGCTCCCTGTTCCCCTGTACCTACCAGCTGTTCCCCTGTACCTGCTGCCTGTTCCTCTGTATCCGCTCCGTGTTCCCCTGTACCCGTTGGTGTTCCCCTGTACCCGCTCCATGTTCCTGTGGAGCCACTCCCTGTTCCCCTGTACCTGCTCCGTGTTCCCGTGTAGCCGCTCCCTGTAACCACTCCCTGTCCCCCTGTACACGCTCCATGTTCCCCTGTACCCGCTCCATGTTTCCCTCTACCTGCTCCGTGTTCCCCGACAACCGCTCCATGTTCCCCTTTGAGCGCTCCCTGTTCCCTTGTACATATTTCCTGTCCCGATGTACCTGCTCCCTGTTCCCCGGTACCCGCTCCGTGTTCCCCTGTACCGGCTCCATGTTCCCCTCTAAGTGCTGTCTGTTTCCCTGTACGTGCTACCTGTTCCCCTGTACCTGCTGCCCGTTCCTCTGTATCCGCTCCGTGTTCCCCTGTACCCGTTCGTGTTCCCCTGTACCTGCTCCGTGTTCCTGTTTAGCCACTCCCTGTTCCCCTGTACCTGCTCCGTGTTCCCGTGTAGCTGCTCCCTGTACCCGCTCCCTGTCCCCCTGTGCACGCTCCATGTTCCCCTGTACCCACTATGTGTTCCCCTGTACACGCTCCGTGTTCCTGTGTAGCCACTCCCTGTTCCCCTATACCTGCTCCGTGTTCCCGTGCAGCCGCTCCCTGTACCCGCTCCCTATTCCCCTGTACCTGCTCCCTCTACTCCTGTACCCGCTCCGTGTTCTCCTGTACCTGCGATGTGCGCCCTTAACACACTCCGTGTTCCCTTGTACTCGCTCCCTGTTACCCTGTACCCGCTTCCTGTTCCTCTGTACCCGCTCCCTGTTCCTCTGAACAAGCTCCGTGTTCCTGTGTAGCCACTCCCTGTCCCCGATCCGTGCTCTCTTGTACACACTACCTGTTCCCCAGTTCCCTTGTACCCACTTGCTGTTCCCCTGTACCTGCTACCTTTTCCCCTGTACCCGTCGCTGTTACCCTGTACCCGCTCCCTTTTCCCCTGTTCCGTGTTGCCCTGTACCCGCTCCGTGTTGCACTGTATCCCCTGCGCGTTCCCCTTCCCCTGTACCCGTTCCGTGTTCCCCCTGTACCGGCTCCCCGTTCCCCAGTACCCGCTACCTGTTGCCCTGCACCCGTTCCCTGTTCCCCTGTACCCGCTCCCTGTTCCCCTGTACCTGCTCCCTGTACACCTGTACCCGCTCCATGTTCTCCTGTAACCGTTCCATGTTCCCCTTTGTCCGCTCCCTGTGCCCCTGAACCGCTCCGTGTTCCACTGTACCCGCTCCCTGTTCCCCTGTACCTGCTCTGTGTTCCACTGTACCTGCTCCCTGTTCCCCTGTACGTGCGACCTGATCCCCTGTAACGGCTCTGTGTTCCCCTGTACCTGTTACCTGTTACGCAGTTCCTTGTTCCCCTGTACCCGCTCCATGTTCCCCTGTACCTGCTCCCTGTACTCCTGTACCCGCTCCGTGTTCCCCTGTAGCCGCTCTGTGTTCCCCTGTACGTGCTCCCTGTTCCCCTGTACCTACTAGCTGTTCCCCTGTATCTGCTGCCTGTTCCTCTGTATCTGCTCCATGTTGCCCTGTACCCGTTCGTGTTCCCCTGTACCCGCTCCATGTTCCTGTGTAGCCACTCCCTGTTCCCCTGTACCTGCTCCGTATTCCCGTGTAGCTGCTCCCTGCAACCACTCCCTGTCCCCCTGTACACGCTCCATGTTCCCCAGTACCCGCCATGTGTTCCCCTGTACCCGCTCCGTGTTGCCCTGCAACCGCTCCATGTTTCCCTTTGCGCGCTCCCTGTTCCCTTGTACATGTTTCCTGTTCCGATGTACCTGCTCCCTGTTCCCCGGTACCCGCTCCGTGTTCCCCTGTACCCGCTCCATGTCCCCCTGTACGGGTTCTCTGTTTCCCTGTACGTGCTACCTGTTCCCCTGTATCTGCTCCGTGTTCCCGTGTAGACGCTCCCTGTACCCCTGTACCCGTTCGTGTTCCCCTGTACCCGCTCCGTGTTCCTGTGAAGCCACTCCCCGTTCCCCTGTACCTGCTCCGTGTTCCCGTGTAGCTGCTCCCTGTACCCGCTCCCTGTCCCCCTGTGCACGCTCCACGTTCCCCTGTACCCGCTATGTGTTCCCCTGTACACGCTCCGTGTTCCTGTCTAGCCACTCCCTGTTCCCCTATACCTGCTCCGTGTTCCCGTGTAGCCGCTCCCTGTACCCGCTCCCTGTTCCCCTGTACCTGCTCCCTCTACTCCTGTACCCGCTCCGTGTTCTCCTGTACCTGCGATGTGCGCCCTTAACACACTCCGTGTTCCCTTGTACTCGCTCCCTGTTACCCTGTACCCGCTTCCTGTTCCTCTGTACCCGCTCCCTGTTCCTCTGAACAAGCTCCGTGTTCCTGTGTAGCCACTCCCTGTCCCCGCTCCGTGCTCTCTTGTACCCACTACCTGTTCCCCTGTTCCGTTGTACCCCCTTGCTGTTCCCCTGTACCTGTTACCTTTTCCCCTGTACCCGTCGCTGTTACCCTGTACCCGCTCCCTTTTCCCCTGTTCCGTGTTGCCCTGTACCCGCTCCGTGTTCCACTGTATCCGCTGTGCGTTCCCCTTCCCCTGTACCCGTTCCGTGTTCCCCCTGTACCGGCTCCCTGTTCCCCAGTACCTGCTACCTGTTGCCCTTTTCCCAACTCCCTGTTCCCCTGCACCCGTTCCCTGTTCCCCTGTACCCGCTCCCTGTTCCCCTGTACCTGCTCCCTGTACTCCTGTACCCGCTCCATGTTCTCCTGTAACCGTTCCATGTTCCCCTTTGCCCGCTCCCTGTTCCCCTCTACCGCTCCATGTTCCACTGTACCCGCTACCTGTTCACCTGTATCTGCTCTGTGTTCCACTGTACCGGCTCCCTGTTCCCCTGTACCCGCTCCGTTTTCACCTGTACGCGCTCCGTGTTCCCCTGTACCTGCTCCCTGTTCCCCTGTACGTGCGACCTGATCCCCTGTAACCGCTCTGTGTTCCCCTGGAGTTGTTACCTGTTACGCTGTTCCTTGTTCCCCTGTACCCGCTCCATGTTCCGCTATACCCGCTTCATGTTCCCCTGTACCCGCTCCATGTTCCCCTCTACCTGCTCCGTGTTCCCCTGTAACCGCTCCATGTTCCCCTTTGCGCGCTCCCTGTACTCCTGTACATGTTCCTTGTTCTGCTGTACCTGCTCCCTGTTCCCCTGTACCTTCTCTCTGTACTCCTGTACTCACTCCGTGTTCCTCTGTAGCCGCTCTGTGTTCCCCTGTACGTGCTCCCTGTTCCCCTGTACCTACCAGCTGTTCCCCTGTACCTGCTGCCTGTTCCTCTGTATCCGCTCCGTGTTCCCCTGTACCCGTTGGTGTTCCCCTGTACCCGCTCCATGTTCCTGTGGAGCCACTCCCTGTTCCCCTGTACCTGCTCCGTGTTCCCGTGTAGCCGCTCCCTGTAACCACTCCCTGTCCCCCTGTACACGCTCCATGTTCCCCTGTACCCGCTCCATGTTTCCCTCTACCTGCTCCGTGTTCCCCTACAACCGCTCCATGTTCCCCTTTGAGCGCTCCCTGTTCCCTTGTACATATTTCCTGTCCCGATGTACCTGCTCCCTGTTCCCCGGTACCCGTTGCGTGTTCCCCCTGTACCGGCTCCCCGTTCCCCAGTACCCGCTACCTGTTGCCCTGCACCCGTTCCCTGTTCCCCTGTACCCGCTCCCTGTTCCCCTGTACCTGCTCCCTGTACTCCTGTACCCGCTCCATGTTCTCCTGTAACCGTTCCATGTTCCCCTTTGTCCGCTCCCTGTTCTCCTGAACCGCTCCGTGTTCCACTGTACCCGCTCCCTGTTCCCCTGTACCTGCTCTGTGTTCCACTGTACCGGCTCCCTGTTCCCCTGTACCCGCTCCGTTTTCACCTGTACGCGCTCCGTGTTCCCCTGTACCTGCTCCCTGTTCCTCTGTACGTGCGACCTGATCCCCTGTAACGGCTCTGTGTTCCCCTGTACCTGTTACCTGTTACGCAGTTCCTTGTTCCCCTGTACCCGCTCCATGTTCCGCTATACACGCTCCATGTTCCCCTGTACTCGCTCCATGTTTCCCTCTACCTGCTCCGTGTTCCCCTGTAACCGTTCCATGTTCCCCTTTGCGCGCTCCCTGTACTCCTGTACATGTCCCTTGTTCCGCTGTACCCGCTCCCTGTTCCCCTGTACCTGCTCCCTGTACTCCTGTACCCGCTCCGTGTTCCCCTGTAGCCGTTCTGTGTTCCCCTGTACGTGCTCCCTGTTCCCCTGTACCTACTAGCTGTTCCCCTGTACCTGCTGCCTGTTCCTCTGTATCCGCTCCGTGTTGCCCTGTACCCGTTCGTGTTCCCCTGTACCCGCTCCATGTTCCTGTGTAGCCACTCCCTGTTCCCCTGTACCTGCTCCGTGTTCCCGTGTAGCCGCTCCCTGCAACCACTCCCTGTCCCCCTGTACCCGCTCCATGTTCCCCTGTACCCGCTCCATCTTTCCCTCTACCTGCTCCGTGTTGCCCTACAACCGCTCCATGTTCCCCTTTGCACGCTCCCTGTTCCCTTGTACATGTTTCCTGTTCCGATGTACCTGCTCCCTGTTCCCCGGTACCCGTTCCGTGTTCCCCTGCACCCGCTCCATGTTCCCCTGTACGTGCTGTCTGTTTCCCTGTACGTGCTACCTGTTCCCCTGTACCTGCTCCCCGTTCCTCTGTATCCGCTCCGTGTTCCCCTGTACCCGTTCGTGTTCCCCTGTACCTGCTCCGTGTTCCTGTTTCGCCACTCCCTGTTCCCCTGTACCTGCTCCGTGTTCCCGTGTAGCTGCTCCCTGTACCCGCTCCCTGTCCCCCTGTGCACGCTCCATGTTCCCCTGTACCCACTATGTGTTCCCCTGTACACGCTCCGTGTTCCTGTGTAGCCACTGCCTGTTCCCCTGTACCTGCTCCGTGTTCCCGTGTAGCCGCTCCCTGTACCCGCTCCCTGTGTCCCTGTACCTGCTCCCTCTGCTCCTGTACCCGCTCCGTGTTCCCCTGTACCTGCGATGTGCTCCCTTAACACACTCCGTGTTCCCTTGTATTCGCACCCTGTTACCCTGTACCCGCTTCCTGTTCCTCTGTACCCGCTCCCTGTTCCTCTGAACAAGCTCTGTGTCCCCGTTCCATGCACTCTTGTACCCACTACCTGTTCCCCTGTTCCCTTGTACCCCCTTGCTGTTCGCCTGTACCTGCTACCTTTTCCCCTGTACCCGTCGCTGTTACCCTGTACCCGCTCCCTTTTCCCCTGTTCCGTGTTGACCTGTACCCGCTCCGTGTTCCACTGTATCCGCTGCACGTTCCCCTTCCCCTGTTACCTGTTACGCAGTTCCTTTTTCCCCTGTACTCGCTCCATGTTCCGCTATACCCGCTCCATGTTCCCCTGTACTCGCTCCATGTTCCCCTCTACCTGCTCCGTGTTCCCCTGTAACCGCTCCATGTTCCCCTTAGCGCGGTCCCTGTACTCCTGTACATGTCCCTTGTTCCGCTTTACCCGCTCCCTGTTCCCCTGTACCTGCTCCCTGTACTCCTGTACCCGCTCCGTGTTCCCCTGTAGCCGCTCTGTGTTCCCCTGTACGTGCTCCCTGTTCCCATGTACCTACTAGCTGTTCCCCTGTACCTGCTGCCTGTTCCTCTGTATCCGCTCCGTGTTTCCCTGTACACGTTCGTGTTCCCCTGTACCCGCTCCATGTTCCTGTGTAGCCACTCCCTGTTCCCCTGTACCTGCTCCGTGTTCCCATGTAGCCGCTCCCTGCAACCACTCCCTGTCCCCCTGTACCCGCTCCATGTTCCCCTGTACCCGCTCCATGTTTCCCTCTACCTGCTCCGTGTTCCCCTAAAACCGCTCCATGTTCACCTTTGCACGCTCCCTGTTCCCTTGTACATGTTTCCTGTTCCGATGTACCTGCTCCCTGTTCCCCGGTACCCGTTCCGTGTTCCCCTGTACGAGCTCCATGTTCCCCTGTACGTGCTGTCTGTTTCCCTGTACGTGCTACCTGTTCCCCTGTACCTGCTCCCCGTTCCTCTGTATCCGCTCCGTGTTCCCCTGTACCCGTTCGTGTTCCCCTGTACCTGCTCCGTGTTCCTGTTTAGCCACTCCATGTTCCCCTGTACCTGCTCCGTGTTCCCGTGCAGCTGCTCCCTGTACCCGTTCCCTGTCCCCCTGTGCACGCTCCATGTTCCCCTGTACCCACTATGTGTTCCCTTGTACACGCTCCGTGTTCCTGTGTAGCCACTCCCTGTTCCCCTGTACCTGCTCCGTGTTCCCTGTAGCCGCTCCCTGTACCCGCTCCCTGTTCCCCTGTACCCGCTTCCTGTTCCTCTGTACCCGCTCCCTGTTCCTCTGAACAAGCTCCGTGTCCCCGCTCCATGCTCTCTTGTACCCACTACCTGTTCCCCTGTTCCCTTGTACCCCCTTGCTGTTCCCCTGTACCTGCTACCTTTTCCCCTGTACCCGTCACTGTTACCCTGTACCCGCTCCCTTTTCCCCTGTTCCGTGTTGCCCTGTACCCGCTCCATGTTCCACTGTATCCGCTGCGCGTTCCCCTTCCCCTGTACCCGTTCCGTGTTCCCCCTGTACCGGCTCCCCGTTCCCCAGTACCCGCTACCTGTTGCCCTGCAGCCGTTCCCTGTTCCCCTGTACCCGCTCCCTGTTCCCCTGTACCTGCTCCCTGTAATCCTGTACCCGCTCCATGTTCTCCTGTAACCGTTCCATGTTCCCCTTTGTCCGCTCCCTGTTCCCCTGCCCGCTCCGTGTTCCACTGTACCCGCTCCCTGTTCCCCTGTACCTGCTCTGTGTTCCACTGTACCTGCTCCCTGTTCCCCTGTACGTGCGACCTGATCCCCTGTAACGGCTCTGTGTTCCCCTGTACCTGTTACCTGTTACGCAGTTCCTTGTTCCCCTGTACCCGCTCCATGTTCCTCTATACCCGCTCCATGTTCGCCTGTACTGGCTCTGTGTTCCCCTGTACCTGTTACCTGTTACGCAGTTCCTTGTTCCCCTGTACCCGCTCCATGTTCCGCTATACCCGCTCCATGTTCCCCTGTACTCGCTCCATGTTCCACTCTACCTGCTCCGTGTTCCCCTGTAACCGCTCCATGTTCCCCTTAGCGCGGTCCCTGTACTCCTGTACATGTCCCTTGTTCCGCTGTACCCGCTCCCTGTTCCCCTGTACCTGCTCCCTGTACTCCTGTACCCGCTCCGTGTTCCCCTGTAGCGGCTCTGTGTTCCCCTGTACGTGCTCCCTGTTCCCCTGTACCTACTAGCTGTTCCCCTGTACCTGCTGCCTGTTCCTCTGTATCCGCTCCGTGTTGCCCTGTACCCGTTCGTGTTCCCCTGTACCCGCTCCATGTTCCTGTGTAGCCACTCCCTGTTCCCCTGTACCTGCTCCGTATTCCCGTGTAGCGGCTCCCTGCAACCACTCCCTGTCCCCCTGTACACGCTCCATGTTCCCCTGTACCCGCCATGTGCTCCCCTGTACCCTCTCCGTGTTGCCCTGCAACCGCTCCATGTTTCCCTTTGCACGCTCCCTGTTCCCTTGTACATGTTTCCTGTTCCGATGTACCTGCTCCCTGTTCCCCGGTACCCGCTCCGTGTTCCCCTGTACCCACTCCGTGTTCCCCTGTACGTGCTCTCTGTTTCCCTGTACGTGCTACCTGTTCCCCTGTACCTGCTCCGTGTTCCCGTGTAGACGCTCCCTGTACCCCTGTACCCGTTTGTGTTCCCCTGTACCCGCTCCGTGTTCCTGTGAAGGCACTCCCTGTTCCCCTGTACCGGCTCCCTGTTCCCCAGTACCCGCTACCTGTTGCCCTTTTCCCAGCTCCCTGTTCCCCTGCATCAGTTCCCTGTTCCCCTGTACCCGCTCCCTGTTCCCCTGTACCTGCTCCCTGTACTCCTGTACCCGCTCCATGTTCTCCTGTAATCGTTCCATGTTCCCCTTTGCCCGCTCCCTGTTCCCCTCTACCGCTCCATGTTCCACTGTACCCGCTACCTGTTCCCCTGTAGCTGCTCTGTGTTCCACTGTACCGGCTCCCTGTTCCCCTGTACCCGCTCCGTTTTCACCTGTACGCGCTCCGTGTTCCCCTGTACCTGCTCCCTGTTCCCCTGTACGTGCGACCTGATCCCCTGTAACCGCTCTGTGTTCCCCTGGAGTTGTTACCTGTTAAGCTGTTCCTTGTTCCCCTGTACCCGCTCCATGTTCCGCTATACCCGCTTCATGTTCCCCTGTACCCGCTCCATGTTCCCCTCTACCTGCTCCGTGTTCCCCTGTAACCGCTCCATGTTCCCATTTGTGCGCTTCCTGTACTCCTGTACATGTTCCTTGTTCCGCTGTACCTGCTCCCTGTTCCCCTGTACCTTCTCTCTGTACTCCTGTACCCACTCCGTGTTCCCCTGTAGCCGCTCTGTGTTCCCCTATACGTGCTCCCTGTTCCCCTGTACCTGCTGCCTGTTCCTCTGTATCCGCTCCGTGTTCCCCTGTACCCGTTCGTGTTCCCCTGTACCCGCTCCATGTTCCTGTGGAGCCACTCCCTGTTCCCCTGTACCTGCTCCGTGTTCCTGTGTAGCCGCTCCCTGTAACCACTCCCTGTCCCCCTGTACACACTCCATGTTCCCCTGTACCCGCCATGTGTTCCCCTGTACCCGCTCCGTGTTGCCCTGCAACCGCTCCATGTTCCCCTTTGAGCGCTCCCTGTTCCCTTGTACATATTTCCTGTCCCGATGTACCTGCTCCCTGTTCCCCGGTACCCGCTCCGTGTTCCCCTGTGCCCGCTCCATGTTCCCCTGTACGTGCTCTCTGTTACCCTGTACGTGCTACCTGTTCCCCTGTACCTACTGCCTGTTCCTCTTTATCCGCTCCGTTTTCCCCTGTACCCGTTCGTGTTCCCCTGTACCCGCTCCGTGTTCCTGTGTAGCCACTCCCTGTTCCCCTGTACCTGCTCCGTGTTCCCGTGTAGCTGCTCCCTGTACCCGATCCCTGTCCCCCTGTGCACGCTCCATGTTCCCCTGTACCCGCTATGTGTTCCCCTGTACACGCTCCGTGTTCCTGTGCAGCCACTCCCTGTTCCCCTGTACCTGCTCCGTGTTCCCGTGTAGCCGCTCCTGTACCCGCTCCCTATTCCCCTGTACCTGCTCCATCTACTCCTGTACCCGCTCCGTGTTCCCCTGTATCTGCGATGTGCTCCCTTAACACACTCCGTGTTCCCTTGTACTCGCTCCCTGTTACCCTGTACCCGCTTCCTGTTCCTCTGTACCCGCTCCCTGTTCCTCTGAACAAGCTCCGTGTTCCTGTGTAGCCACTCCCTGTCTCCGCTCCGTGCTCTCTTGTACCCACTACCTGTTCCCCTGTACCCGTTCCGTGTTCCCCCTGTACCGGCTCCCTGTTCCCCAGTACCCGCTACCTGTTGCCCTCTCCCCGCTCCCTGTTCCCCTTTGCCCGCTCCCTGTTCCCCTGTACCGCTCCGTGTTCCACTGTACCCGGTCCCTGTTCCCCTGTACTTGCTCTGTGTTCCACTGCACCGGCACCCTGTTCCCCTGTACCCGCTCCGTTTTCTCCTGTACGCGCTCCGTGTTCCCCTGTACCTGCTCCCTGTTCCCCTGTACGTGCGACCTGTTCCCCTGTAACCGCTCTGTGTTCCCCTGTACCTGTTACCTGTTACGCTGTTCCTTGTTCCCCTGTACCCGCTCCGTGTTCCGCTGTACCCGCTCCATGTTCCCCTCTACCTGCTCCGTGTTCCCCTGTAACCGCTCTATGTTCCCCTTTGCGCGCTCCCTGTTCCCCTTGTACATGTTCCCTGTTCCGTTGTACCCGATCTGTGTTCCGCTGTACCGGCTCCCTGTTCCCCTGTACCTGCTCCCTGTACTCCTGTACCCGCTCCGTGTTCCCCTGTACCTGCTCCCTGTTCCACTGTACGGGCTACCTGTTCCTCTGTACATGCTCCCTGTTGCTCTGTACCCACTCCGTGTTCCCCTGCAGCCACTCTCTGTTCCCCTGTACCTGCTCCCCGTTGCTCTGTACCCACTCCTTGTTCCGCTGTACCCGTTCGTGTTCCTCTGTATCCGCCCCGTGTTCCTCTGTATCCGCTCCGTTTTCCCCTATACCCGCTCTGTGCTCCCCTCTAACCACTCCTTGTTCCCTGTACCCGATCCCTGTTCCCCTGTACACGCTCAGTCTTCGCCTGTACCCGCTCAATGTTCCCCTGTACCCCCTCCGTCTTCCACTGTTTCGTGTTTACCGTGCTCCTTGCTCCCCTTTATCCATTTTGTGTTCCCCTTTCCCCATTTTAACTTCCTCTGTATCCGCTCCATGTTCCCATGTACCCGCTCCCTAATCTCTTGTATCAGCTCCGTGTACCCCTGTTCCCGCTCAGTGTTTACCTGTACCCGCTCCGTGTACCGCTGTTCCCTTTTCCCCTGCTCCGTGTTCCATTGTACCTACTCCGTTTTACGCTGTACCCGCTCCGTGTTCTGCTGTGCCCGCTTCGTATTTCTCGCACACCATGTTCCCCTGTACCCATTCTGTGTACCCTTGTACCCGCACCGTGTTCCGCTGTCCCCACTCCCTGTGCCCTTGTACCCGCTCCGTGTTCCCCTGTACCTGCTCTGTGTTGACTGTAATCGCTCCCTCTTCCCCTGTACCCGCTCCGTGTTCCCCTTTGCCTGCTCTGTGTGTCCCTTTATCTGCTCCGTGTTCCCCTGTTCCATGTTCCCCCTGCTACGTCATCCACTGTGCCCGTTCTGTGATCCTCTGCACATGCTCCGTGTTCCCTTGCACCTCCTTGCTGTTCCCCTGTACCCGCTCCGTGTTCCCTGTACCCATCCCTGTTCTCCTGTACCCGCTCCCTGTTCCCCTGTTCCGTGTTCCCCTGTCCCTGCTCCATGTTCCCCTGTACGCGCTCATTTTTCGCCTGTACACGCTCAATGTTCCCCTGTAGCCTCTCCGTGTTCCACTGTTCCCTGTTCCCCCTGCACTGTGTTCCATTGTACCCACTCCGTTTTACACCGTACCCATTCTGTGTTCCCCTGTACTCGCTCTGTGTTCCCCTGTACCCGTTCCCTGCTCGCTTGTTCCCCTGTTCCCGCTCCTTGTTCTCCTGTACCCGCTACCCGTTCCTCTGTACCCGCTCCATGAGAGACGCGGGATTCGAGAGAGGCAGCGGCCTATAAAAGGCTCAGCAGTCCGGGGAGCGTCGAGAGACGCGGGACTCGAGAGAGGCAGCGGCCTATAAAAGGCTCAGCAGTCCGGGGAGCGTCGAGAGACGCGGGAGTCGAGAGAGGCAGCGGCCGAAAAAAGGCTCAGCAGTCCGGGGAGCGTCGAGAGAGGCGGGAGTCGAGAGAGGCGTACTTGTGAAGCTCCAGCTGAGAGAAGTCAAAAAAGAAGTAGAAAGAAATCAAAAGGTGACGTCACAGCTAACGTGGTAAGTGATTGGCTGCTGATTGGTGAGTAGTTTTTCTTTTTCTTTATTAGTCAGTAACTTTTAACATTGTTGTCGGCAATTTAAGTGTATCTAAGGGTTAAGTCATGGCAGGACAGCTCGGTCACGTGATATGCTCCTCCTGTACCATGTGGGAACATGGTGACAACACCAGTGTCCCTGACGACTACATGTGCGGGAAGTGTGTCCACCTCTGGCTACTGACGGTCCGCGTTGCGGAGTTGGAGCTGAAGGTGGATTCACTCTGGAGCATCCACGATGCTGAGAATGACGTGAGTATCACGTGTAGCGAGTTGGTCTTACCGCAGGAGAAGGGTCCACAGCCAGCGAGGGAATGGAAGACCAGCAGGAAGAGTAGTGCAAGGAAGGTAGTGCAGGGGTCCCCTGTGGTCATCCCACTGCAAAACAGATACACTGCTTTGAGTGCTGTTGAGGGGGATGACTCATCAGGAGCGGGCAGCAGCAGCCAAGTTCATGGCACCGTGGCTGGCTCTGTTGCACAGGAGGGCAGGAAAAAGAGTGGGCGAGCGATAGTGATAGGGGATTCAATTGTAAGTGGAATAGATAGGCGTTTCTGCGGCCGCAACCGAGACTCCAGGATGGTATGTTGCCTCCCTGGTGCAAGGGTCAAGGGTGTCTCGGAGCGGGTGCAGGACATTCTAAAAAGGGAGGGAGAACAGCCAGTTGTCGTGGTGCACGTTGGTACCAATGACATAGGTAAAAAAAGGGATGAGTTCCTACGAAATGAATTTAAGGAGCTAGGAGCTAAATTAAAAAGTAGGACCTCAAAAGTAGTAATCTCGGAATTGCTACCAGTGCCACGTGCTAGTCAGAGTAGGAATCGCAGGATAGCTCAGATGAATACGTGGCTTGAGCAATGGTGCAGCAGGGAGGGATTCAAATTCCTGGGGCATTGGAACCGGTTCTGGGGGAGGTGGGACCAGTACAATCCGGACGGTCTGTACCTGGGCAGATTCGGAACCAATGTCCTCGGGGGAGTGTTTGCTAGTGCTGTTGGGGAGGAGTTAAACTAATATGGCATGGGGATGGGAACCAATGCAGGGAGATAGAGGGAAACAAAAAGGAGGCAAAAACAAAAGACAGAAAGGAGATGAGGAAAAGTGGAGGGCAGAGAAACCCAAGGCAAAGAACAAAAAGGGCCATTGTACAGCAAAATTCTAAAAGGACAGAGGGTGTTAAAAAAACAAGCCTAAAGGCTTTGTGTCTTAATGCAAGGAGTATCCGCAATAAGGTGGATGAATTAACTGTGCAAATAGATGTTAACAAATATGATGTGATTGGGATTACGGAGACGTGGCTCCAGGATGATCAGGGCTGGGAACTCAACATCCAGGGGTATTCAACATTTAGGAAGGATAGAATAAAAGGAAAAGGAGGTGGGGTTGCATTGCTGGTTAAGGAGGAGATTAAGGCAATAGTTAGGAAGGACATTAGCTTGGATGATATGGAATCTATATGGGTAGAGCTGCAGAACACCAAAGGGCAAAAAACGTTAGTGGGAGTTGTGTACAGACCTCCAAACAGTAGTAGTCATGTTGGGGAGGGCATCAAACAGGAAATTAGGGGTGCGTGCAATAAAGGTGCAGCAGTTATAATGGGTGACTTTAATATGCACATTGATTGGGCTAACCAAACTGGAAGCAATACGGTGGAGGAGGATTTTCTGGAGTGCATAAGGGATGGTTTTTTAGACCAATATGTCGAGGAACCAACTAGGGGGGAGGCCATCTTAGACTGGGTGTTATGTAAAGAGAGAGGATTAATTAGCAATCTCGTTGTGCGAGGCCCCTTGGGGAAGAGTGACCATAATATGGTGGAATTCTGCGTTGGGATGGAGAATGAAACAGTTAATTCAGATACCATGGTCCAGAACTTAAAGAAGGATAACTTTGAAGGTATGAGGCGTGAATTGGCTGGGATGGATTGGCGAATGATACTTAAGGGGTTGACTGTGGATGGGCAATGGCAGACATTTAGAGACCGCATGGATGAACTACAACAATTGTACATTCCTGTCTGGCATAAAAATAAAAAAGGGAAGGTGGCTCAATCGTGGCTATCAAGGGAAATCAGGGATAGTATTAAAGCCAAGGAAGTGGCATACAAATTGGCCAGAAATAGCAGCGAACCTGGGGACTGGGAGAAATTTAGAACTCAGCAGAGGAGGACAAAGGGTTTGATTAGGGCAGGGAAAATGGAGTATGAGAAGAAGCTTGCAGGGAACATTAAGACGGATTGCAAAAGTTTCTATAGATATGTAAAGAGAAAAAGGTTAGTAAAGGCAAACGTAGGTCCCCTGCAGTCAGAATCAGGGGAAGTCATAACGGGGGACAAAGAAATGGCAGACCAATTGAACAAGTACTTTGGTTCGGTATTCACGAAGGAGGACACGGACAACCTTCCGGTTATAAAAGGGGTCGGGGGGTCTAGTAAGGAGGAGGAACTGAGGGAAATCCTTATTAGCCGGGAAATTATGTTGGGGAAATTGATGGGATTGAAGGCCGATAAATCCCCAGGGCCTGATGGACTGCATCCCAGAGTACTTAAGGAGGTGGCCTTGGAAATAGTGGATGCGTTGACAGTCATTTTCCAACATTCCATTGACTCTGGATCAGTTCATATGGAGTGGAGGGTAGCCAATGTAACCCCACTTTTTAAAAAAGGAGGGAGAGAGAAAACAGGGAATTATAGACCAGTCAGCCTGACATCGGTAGTGGGTAAAATGATGGAATCAATTATTAAGGATGTCATAGCAGTGCATTTGGAAAGAGGTGACATGATAGGTCCAAGTCAGCATGGATTTGTGAAAGGGAAATCATGCTTGACAAATCTTCTGGAATTTTTTGAGGATGTTTCCAGTAGAGTGGATAAGGGAAAACCAGTTGATGTGGTATATTTGGACTTTCAGAAAGCGTTCGACAAGGTCCCACACAAGAGATTGATGTGCAAAGTTAGAGCACATGGGATTGGGGGTAGTGTACTGACATGGATTGAGAACTGGTTGTCAGACAGGAAGCAAAGAGTAGGAGTAAATGGGTACTTTTCAGAATGGCAGGCAGTGACTAGTGGGGTACCGCAATGTTCTGTGCTGGGGCCCCAGCTGTTTACACTGTACATTAATGATTTAGATGAGGGGATTAAAGGTAGTATCTCCAAATTTGCGGATGACACTAAGTTGGATGGCAGTGTGAGCTGCGAGGAGGATGCTGTGAGGCTGCAGAGCGACTTGGATAGGTTAGGTGAGTGGGCAAATGCATGGCGGATGAAGTATAATGTGGATAAATGTGAGGTTATCCACTTTGGTGGTAAAAACAGAGAGACAGACTATTATCTGAATGGTGACAGATTAGGAAAAGGGGAAGTGCAAAGAGACCTGGGTGTCATGGTACATCAATCATTGAAGGTTGGCATGCAGGTGCAGCAGGCGGTTAAGAAAGCAAATGGCATGTTGGCCTTCATAGCAAGGGGATTTGAGTACAGTGGCAGGGAGGTGTTCCTACAGTTGTACAGGGCATTGGTGAGGCCACACCTGGAGTATTGTGTACAGTTTTGGTCTCCTAACCTGAGGAAGGACATTCTTGCTATTGAGGGAGTGCAGCGAAGGTTCACCAGACTGATTCCCGGGATGGCGGGACTGACCTATCAAGAAAGACTGGATCAACTGGGCTTGTATTCACTGGAGTTCAGAAGAATGAGAGGGGACCTCATAGAAACATTTAAAATTCTGACGGGGTTAGACAGGTTAGATGAAGGAAGAATGATCCCAATGTTGGGGAAGTCCAGAACCAGAGGTCACAGTCTAAGAATAAGGGGTAAGTCATTTAGGACCGAGATGCGGAGGAACTTCTTCACCCAGAGAGTGGTGAACCTACGGAATTCTCTACCACAGAAAGTTGTTGAGGCCAATTCACTAAATATATTCAAAAAGGAGTTAGATGAGGTCCTTACTACTAGGGGGATCAAGGGGTATGGCGAGAAAGCAGGAATGGGGTACTGAAGTTGAATGTTCAGCCATGAACTCATTGAATGGCGGTGCAGGCTAGAAGGGCCGAATGGCCTACTCCTGCACCTATTTTCTATGTTTCTATGTTTCTATGTTCCTCTGTACCTGCTATGAGTTCCCCGTACCCATTTCTGTGTTCCTCTGTACCCGCTCCGTGTTCCCTTGTGCCCGCTACGTGTTCCCCGTACCCATTTCTGTGTTCCCCTGTACCCGCTCCGTGTTCCCCTGTGCCCGCTCCGTGTTCCCCTGGACCTGCTCCGTGTTACCCTGTACCCGCTCCGTGTTCCCTTAACCTGCTCCGTGTTCCTGTGTACCCGCTCACTGTTACCCTGTACCATCTCCCCGTGCCTCTGTACCCGCTCGGTCTTTTGCTGTACCCGCTCCCTGTTCCCTTGTACACTCTCCGTCTTCCCCTGTACGCGCTCCGTGTTCCCTGTACCCACTCCTTGTGCCCTGTACAGGCTCCGTGTGCCCTCTGCACCCGTTCCGTGTTCCCCTGTACACGCTCCGTGTTCCTCCTGTACCCTCTCCCTGTTCCCCAGTACCCGCTTCCTGTTCCCCTGTACCCGCTCCGTGTTCCCCTGTACCCGCTCCTTGCTCCCCTGTACCCGCTCCGTGTTCCCCTGTACCGATTCTGTGTTCCCCTGTACCCGCTCCGTGTTCCATTGTACCCGCTCCATGCTCCCCTCTACCCACTCCGTGTTCCCCTGTAAGAGCTCCGTGTTCCACTGTTCCGTGTTACCTCGCCCCCTGTTCCCCTGTACCCGCTCCCTGTTCCTCTGTACCCGATCCCTGTTCCCCTGTACCCGCTCCCTGTTCCCCTAAACCCGCTCCGTGTTCACGTGTACCCACTCCCTGTTCCGCTGTACCCGCTCCCTGCTCTCCTGTACCCTATCCCTGTTCCGCTGTTCCTTGTTCTCCGGTACCCTCTCAGGTGTTACCCTGTAACGGCTCCATGTTCCCCTTTGCCCGCTCCCTGTTCACCTGTACCCGCTCTGTCTTTCCCTGTACCCGCTCCATGTTCCCCTGTACCTGCTCCGTGTTCTCCTGTAACCGCTCCATGTTCCCCTTTGCCCGGTCCCTGTTCCCCTGTACCGCTCCGTGTTCCCGTTTACCCGCTCCCTGTTCCCTCTGTACCCGCTCCCTGTTCCCCTGCAGCCGCTCCCTGTACCCCTGTACCTGTTCCCGGTTCCGTTCTACCCACGCTGTGTTCCGCTTTACACGCTCCCTGTTCCCCTGTACCTGCTCCCTGTACTCCTGTACCCGCTCCCTGTTCCCCTGCACCGTTCCGTGTTCCCCTGTACCCGCTCCCTGTTCCCCTGTACCTGTTCACTGTTCCGTTCTACTCGCGCTGTGTTCCGCTGTACACGCTCCCTGTTCCCCTGTACCTGCTCCCTGTACTCCTGTACCCCCTCCGTGTTCCTCTGTACCTGCGATGTGTTCCCTTAACACACTCCGTCTACCCTTGTACTCGCTCCCTGTTACCCTGTACCCGCTTCCTGTTCCTCTGTACCCGCTCCCTGTTCCTCTGTACACGCTCCGTGTTCCTGTGTAGCCACTCCCTGTCCCCGCTCCGTGCTCTCCTGTACCCACTACCTGTTCCCCTGTTCCCTTGTACCCCCTTGCTCTTCCCCTGTACCTGCTACCTTTTCCCCTGTACCCGTCGCTGTTACCCTGTACCCGCTCCCTTTTCCCCTGTTCCGTGTTGCCCTGTACCCGCTCCGTGTTCCACTGTATCCGCTGCGCGTTCCCCTTCCCCTGTACCACTTCCGTTTTCCCCCTGTACCGGATCCCTGTTCCCCTCTACCCGCTCCCTGTTCCCCTGCACCCGTTCCCTATTCCGCTCTACCCGCTCCGTGTTCCGCTGTACCTGCTCCCTGTTCCCCTGTACCTGCTCCCTTTACTCCTGTACCCGCTCCCTGTTCTGCTGCAACCGCTCCATGTTCACCTTTGCCCGCTCCCTGTTCCCCTGTACATGCTCCGCGTTCTCCTGTAACAGCTCCATGTTCCCCTTGCCCGCTCCCTGTTCCCCCTGTGCCTGCTCTGTGTTCCACTGTACCGGCTCCCTGTTCCCCTGTACACGCTCCGTGTTCACCTGTACGCGCTCCGTGTTCCCCTGTACCTGCTCCCTGTTCCCCTGTACGTGCGACCTGATCCCCTGTAACTGCTCTTTGTTCCCCTGTACCTGTTACCTGTTATGCTGTTCCTTGTTCCCCTGTACGCGCTCCGTGTTCCACTGTACCCGCTTCATGTTCCCCTGTACCTGCCCCATGTACCACTCTACCTGCTCCATGATCCCCATTGCGCGCTCCCTGTTCTCTTGTACATGTTCCATGTTCCGCTGTTCCCACTCTGTGTTCCGCTCTACCCGCTCCCTGTTCCCCTGTACCTGTTCCCTCTACTCCTGCACCCGCTCCGTTTTCCCCTTTACCTGCTCCCTGTTCCTCTGTACCTGCTCCCTGTTCCCCTGTACGTGCTCCCTATTCCTCTGTACATGCTCCCTGTTGCTCTGTACCCACTCCGTGTTCCCCTGCAGCCACTCTCTGTTCCCCTGTACCTGCTCCCCGTTCCTCTGTACCCACTCCGTGTTCCCCTGTATCCGCTCCGTGTTCCTCTGTATCCACTCCGCTTTCCCCTATACCCGCTCTGTGCTCCCCTCTAACCACTCCTTGTTCCCTGTACCCGCTCAGTCTTCGCCTTTACCCGCTCAATGTTCCCCTGTACCCGCTCCGTCTCCTCTGTTTCGTGTTTTCCGTGCTCCTTGTTCCCCTTTATCCATTTTGTGTTTCCCTTTCCCCATTTTAACTCCCTCTGTACCTGCTCCATGTTCCCATGTATCCGCTCCCTGTTCCCTTGTATCAGCTCTGCGATCCCCTGTTCCCGCTCAGTGTTTACCTGTACCCGCTCCGTGTTCCCCTGTTCCCTGTCCCCCCTGCTCCGTGTTCCATTGTACCTACTCCATTTTACGCTGTACCTGCTCCGTGTTCTGCTGTGCCCGCTTCATGTTCCCCTGTACCCATTCTGTGTTTTCTTGTACCCGCATCATGTTCCGCTGTCCCCACTCCCTGTTCCCCTGTACCCGCTCCGTGTTCCCCTGTACCTGCTCTGTGTTCGCCTGTACCCGCTCCCTATTCCCCTGTACCCGCTCCGTGTTCCCGTTTACCTGCTCTGTGTGCCCCTTTACCTGCTCTGTGTGCCCCTTTACCTGCTCCGTGTTCCGCTGCAGCTGCCCCGGTTCCCCATTACACGATCCCTGTTCCCCTCTAACCGCTATGTGTTCCCCTGTTCCCGCTCTGTGTTCCTCCACTCCGTGTTCCCCGTACGCCGTGTTCCCCTGTACCCGCTTCCTGTTCCCCTGTACCCGCTCCCTGTTTCACTGTTGCCCGGTTCCGTGTTCCTATGTACATGCTCCGTGTTCCCCTGTGCATGCTCCTTGTTCCCCTGTTCCATGTTCACTCTACTTCGTATCCACTGTGCCCGTTCTGTGGTCCTCTGCAGATGCTCCTTGTTCCCTTGCACCTCCTTGCTGTTCCCCTGTACCCGCTCCGTGTTCCCTGTACCCATCCCTGTTCTCCTGTACCCGCTCCCTGTTCCCCTGTTCCGTGTTCCGCTGTACCTGCTCAATGTTCCCCTGAACCCGCTGCGTGTTCTCGTGTAGTCGCTCCCTGTTCCCCTGTACCTGCTCCCTGTACTCCTGTACCCGCTCCGTGTTCCCCTGTACCTGCTCCCTGCACTCCTGTACCCGCTCCGTGTTCCCCTGTACCCGCTCCGTGTTCCTGTGTAGCCACACCCTGTTCCCCTGTACCTGCTCCGTGTTCCCGTCTAGCCGCTCCCTGTACCCACTCCCTGTCCCCCTGTACACGCTCCATGTTCCCCTGTACCCGCTATGTGTTCCCCTGTACCCGCTCTGTGTTACCCTGTCCCCGCTCCATGTTCTCCTGTACCCGCTCCTTGTTGCCCTGTACCCGCTCCGTGTTGCCCTGTAACTGCTACCTTTTCCCTTGTACCCGTCGCTGTTACGCTGTACCCGCTCCTTTTCTCCCTGTTCCGTGTTGCCCTGTACCCGCTCCTTGTTGCCCTGTACCCGCTCCGTGTTGCCCTGTAACTGCTACCTTTTCCCTTGTACCCGTCGCTGTTACGCTGTACCCGCTCCTTTTCTCCCTGTTCCGTGTTGCCCTGTACCCACTCCGTGTTGCCCTGTACCCGCTCCATGTCCCCCTGCACCTGCTTCATGTTCTCCCCACACCTTGTTCCCCTTTACCCATTCTGTGTTCCCATGGACCCGCACCATATTCTCTTAACACACTCCGTGTTCCCTTGTACCCGCTCCCTGTTACCCTGTACCCGCTTCCTGTTCCTCTGTACCAGTTCGGTGTTTTGCTGTACCCGCTCCCTGTTCCTCAGTACACGCTCCCTGTTCCTCCGTACACGCTCCGTGTTCCTGTGTAGCCGCTCCCTGTTCCCCTGTACCTGCTCCGTGTTCCCGTGTAGCCGCTCCCTGTCCCCGCTCCGTGCTCTCCTGTACCTGCTACCTTTTCCCCTGTACCCGTCGCTGTTAACCTGTACCCGCTCACTTTTCCCGTGTTCCGTGTTGTCCTGTACCCGCTCCGTGTTCCACTGTATCCGCTGCGTGTTCCCCTTCAACTGTACCCGTTCCGTGTTCCCCCTGTTCCGGCTCCCTTTTTCCCCTGCACCCGTTCCCTGTTCCCCTGTACCTGCTCCCTGAACTCCTGTACCCGCTCTATGTTCCTGTGTAGCCGCTCCCTGCCCGGTTCCGTGTTCCTATGTACACGCTCCGTGTTCCCCTGTGCATGCTCCTTGTTCCCCTGTTCCATATTCACCCTGCTTCGTAACCACTGTGCCCGTTCTGTGGTCCTCTGCACATGTTCCGTGTTCCCTTCCACCTCCTTGCTGTTCCCCTGTACCCGCTCCGTGTTCCCTGTACCCATACCTGTTCTCCTGTACCCGCTCCCTGTTCCCCTGTTCCGTGTTCCGCTCTACCTGCTCCATGTTCCCCTGTACGCGCTCATTTTTCACCTGTGCACGCTCAATGTTCCACTGTACCCTCTCCGTGTTCCACTGTTCCCTGTTCCCCCTGCACCGTGTTCCGTTGTACCCACTCCGTTTTACACCGTACCCATACTGTGTTCCCCTGTACTCGCTCTGTGTTCCCCTGTACCCTCTCCCTGCTCCCTGCTCCCCTGTTCCCCTGTTCCCGCTCAGTGTTTACCTGTACCCGTTTCGTGTTCCCCTGTTCCCTGTCCCCCCTGCTCCGTGTTCCATTGTACCTACTCCGTTTTACGCTGTACCCGCTCCGTGTTCTGCTGTGCCCGCTTCGTGTTCCTCCCACACCATGTTCCCCTGTACCCATTCTGTGTTCCCTTGTACCCCACCGTGTTCCGCTGTCCCCACTCCCTGTTCCCCTGTACCCGCTCCGTGTTCCCCTGTACCTGCTCTGTGTTCGCCTGTACCCGCTCCCTGTTCCCCTGTACCCGCTCCGTGTTCCCGTTTACCTGCTCTGTGTGCCCCTTTACCTGCTCCGTGTTCCCTTGCAGCTGCACCGGTTCCCCATTACACGATCCCTGTTCCCCTCTAACCGCTATGTGTTCCCCTGTTCCCGCTCTGTGTTCCTCCGCTCCGTGTTCCCCGTACGCCGTGTTCCCCTGTACCCGCTTCCTGTTCCCCTGTACCCGCTCCCTGTTTCACTGTTGCCCGGTTCCGTGTTCCGATGTACACGCTCCGTGTTCCCCTGTGCATGCTCCTTGCTCCCCTGTTCCATGTTCACCCTGCTTCGTATCCACTGTGCCCGTTCTGTGGTCCTCTGCACATGCTCCGTGTTCCTTTGCACCTCCTTGCTGTTCCCCTGTACCCGCTCCGTGTTCCCTGTACCCATCCCTGTTCTCCTGTACCCGCTCCCTGTTCCTCTGTTCCGTGTTCCCCTGTACCTGCTCCATGTTCCCCTGTACGCGCTCATTTTTCACCTGTACACGCTCAATGTTCCTCTCTACCCTCTCCGTGTTCCACTGTTCCCTGTTCCCCCTGCACCGTGTTCCGTTGTACCCACTGCATTTTACACCGTACCCATTCTGTGTTCCCCTGTACTCGCTCTGTGTTCCCCTGTACCCGCTCCCTGCTCCCCTGTTCCCCTGTTCCCGCTCCGTGCTCTCCTGTACCCGCTACCCGAGTTCCCCGTACGCATTTCTGTGTTCCCCTGTTCCCGCTCCGTGTTCTTGTGTACCCGCTCACTGTTACCCTGTACCCGTTCCCCGTTCCTCTGTACGCGCTGGGTTTTTTCTGTACCCGCTCCCTGTTCCCCTGTACACTTTCCGTCTTCCCCTGTACGCGCTCCGTGTTCCCTGTACCCACTTCTTGTGCCCTGTACACGATCCGTGTTCCCCCTGTACCCGCTCCGTGTTCCCCCTGTACCCTCTCCCTGTTCCCCAGTACCCGCTTTCTGTTCCCCTGTACCCGGTACCTGTTCCCCTGTACCCGCTCCGCGCTCCCCTGTACCCGCTCCGTGTTCCCCTGTACACATTCTGTGTTCCCCCTGTACCCGCTCCGTGTTCCCCCTGTACCCTCTCCCTGTTCCCCAGTACCCGGTACCTGTTCCCCTGTACCCGCTCCGTGCTCCCCTGTACCCGCTCCGTGTTCCCCTGCACACATTCTGTGTTCCCCTGTACCCGCTCCGTGTTCCATTGTACCCGCTCCATGCTCCCCTCTACCCACTCCGTGTTCCCCTGTAAGAGCTCCGTGTTCCACTGTTCCCCTGTACCCGCTCCCTGTTCCTCTGTTCCCGATCCCTGTTCCGCTGTACCAGATCCCTGTTCCCCCATACCCGCTCCCTGTTCCACTGTACACGCTCTGTGTTCCCGTGTACCCGCTCCTTGTTCCGCTGTACGTGCTCCCTGCTCTCCTGTACCCGCTCCCTGTTCCGCTGTTCCTTGTTCTCCTGTACCCTCTCCGTGTTACCCTGTAACGGCTCCATGTTCCCCTTTGCCCGCTCCCTGTTCACCTGTACCCGCTCCGTCTTTCCCTGTACCCGCTCCATATTCCCCTGTACCTGCTCCGTGTTCTCCTGTAACCGCTCCATGTTTCCCTTTGCCCGCTCCCCGTTCCCCAGTACCGCTCCGTGTTCCCGTTTACCCGCTCCCTGTTCCCTCTGTACCCGCTACCTGTTCCCCTGTGCCCGCTCCCTGTTCCGCTGTACACGCTCCCTGTTCCCCTGTACCTGCTCCCTGTACTCCTGTACCCACTCCCTGTTCCCCTGCACCCATTCCGTATTCCCCTGTACCCGTTCCCTGTCCCCCTGTACCGGCTCCCTGTGCCCCTCTACCCGCTCCCTGTTCCCCTGCACCCGTTCCCTTTTCCCCTGTATCCGCTCCCTGTTTCCTTGTACCTGTTCCCTGTTCCGCTCTACCCGCTCCGTGTTCCGCTGTACCCGCTCCTTGTTCGCCTGTACCTGCTCCCTGTACTCCTGTACCCGCTCCATGTTCCCCTTTGCAAGGTCCCTGTTCCCCTATACCTGCTCCGTGTTCTCCTGTAACCGCTTCATGTTCCCCTTTGCCCGCTCCCTGTTCCCCATGTACCTGCTCTGTGTTCCATTTACCCGCTCCCTGTTCCCCTGTACCTGCTTTGAGTTCCACTGTAAGCGCTCCGTGTTCCCCTGTACCTGCTCCATGTTCCCCTCTACCTGCTCCCTGTTCCCCTGTACGTCCGACCTGATCCCCTCTAACCGCTCTGTGTTCCCCTGTACCTGTTACCTGTTACGCTGTTCCTTGTTCCCCTGTACCCGCTCCATGTTCCGCTGTACCCTCTACATGTTCCCGTGTTCCTGCTCCATGTTCCCCTCTACCTGCTCCGTGTTCCCCTTTAACCGCTCCATGTTCCCCTTTGCGCGCTCCTTGTTCCCTTGTACATGTTCCCTGTTCCGCTGTACCCGTTCTGTGTTCCGCTGTACCCGCTCCCTGTTCCCCTGTACCTGCTGCCTGTACTCCTGTACCTACTCCGTGTTTCCCTGTACCCGCTCCGTTTTCCCCTGTACCTGCTCGCTGTTCACCTGTACGTGCAACCTGTTCCTCTGTACATGCTCCCTGTTGCTCTGTACCCACTCCGTGTTCCTGTGTAGCCGCTCCCTGTTCCCCTGTACCCGCTCCGTGTTCTCCTGTACCCGCTCCCTGTTCCCCTGTACCTGCTCCCTGTACTCCTGTACCCTCTCCGTGTTACCCTGTACCCGCATAGTTTTCCCCTGTACCTGCTCGCTGTTCCCCTGTACGTGCTACCTGTTCCTCTGTACATGCTCCCTGTTGTGCTGTACCCACTCCATGTTCCTGTTTAGCCGCTCCCTGTTCCCGTGTACCCACTCCGCCTTCCCCGGTACCCTCTCCGGATCCCGTTTACCTGATCCCTGTTCCCCTCTAACCTCTCTGTTCCTGCTCAGTGTTCCCCTGTTCTTTGTTCCCCGGTTCCGTGTTCCCATGTACACGCTCCCTGTTCCCCTGTACCCACTCCATGTTCCCCTGTAGACGCTCCGTGTTCCCCTGTATACACTCCATGTTCCCCCTGTTCGGTGCTCCCCTTGCTCCGTTTAGCCGTGTTCCGTGTTCCCCCTCCTCAATTTTCCCCTGTACCCTGTCCGTTTTCCCCCATACCCGCTCCATGTTCCGCTGAAGCTGCTCCGTGTTCCCCTGTGCCTGCTCCGTGTTCCCATATACACGCACGCTGTTCCCCTGTACCCGCTCCTTGTTCCCCTGTATGCGCACGCTGTTTCCCTGTACCCGCTCTGTTTTTTCCCTGCAGCCGCTCCCAGTTCCGCTATTCCGTGTCCCCTGTAGCCGCTGCGTGTTCCCCTGTACCCGCTCCATGTTCCCCTGTACATTCTTCGTGTTCTCCCCACACCCTGTTCCCCTGTACCCGTCTGTGTTCCCATGTACCCGCACCGTGTTCTCCTGTACCCGCTCCATGTTCCCCTGTACCCGCTCCGTGTTCCCCTGTACCCGCTCCGTGTTCCTCTGTACTCGCTCCGTGTTCCCCTGTTCCCGCTCCGTGTTCCGCTGTACCCATTCCATGTTCCCCTGTAATCGCTCCCTATTCCCCTGTACCCGCTCCGCCTTCCCCGGTAGCCTCTCTGGATCCCGTTTACCTGATCCCTCTTCCCCTCTAACCTCTCTGTACACGCTCCCTGTTCCACTGTACCCACTCCATGTTCCCCTGTACACGCTCCGTGTTCCCCTGTCTACGCTCCGTGTTTCCCTGTACCTGCTCCTTTTTCCCCTTGCACGCCTCGTGTTCCCCGATACATGCCCCTTGTTCCCCGGTTCCGTGTTCCCCTGTACCCGCTCCGTGTACCCCTGTACCCGTTCTGTGGTCCCATGTAACCGCTCCATGTTTCCCCTGTTCGTTGCTCCCCTTGCTCCGTGTACACCGTGTTCCGTGTCCACCCTCCTCAATTTTCCCCTGTACCCTGTCCGTATTCACCCGTACCCGCTCCGTGTTCCGCTGAAGCCGCTCCGTGTTCCCCTGTGCCTGTTCCGTGTTCCAATATACCCGCACCCTGTTCCCCTGTACCCGCTCCCTGTTCCCCTGTATGCGCTCGCTGTTTCCCTGTACCCGCTCCGTTTTTTCCTCTAGCTGCTCCCTGTTCCACTGTTCTGTGTTCCCCTGTAGCCGCTCCATGTTCCCCTGTACATTCTTCGTATTCTCCTCACACCCTGTTCCCCTGTACCCGTCTGTTTTCCCATGTACCCGCACCGTGTTCTCCTGTACCCGCTCCATGTTCCTGTGTAGCCGCTCCCTGTTCCCCTGTACCCGTTCCGTGTTCCACTGTACCCGCTCCGTGTTCCTCTGTACTCGCTCCGTGTTCCCCTGTTCCCGCTCCGTGTTCCGCTGTACCCGCTCCCTGTTCCCCTGTAACCGCTCCCTGTTCCCCTGTACCTGCTCCCTCTACTTCTGTACCCAATCCGTGTTCTCATGCAGCCACTCCCTGTTCTCCTGTAGCTGCTCCCTGCACTCCTTTACCCGCTCTATGCTCCCCTGTACCTACTCCGTGTTCCTGTGTAGCCGCTCCCTGTTCCCCTGTACCCGAAACCTGTTCCGCTGTACCCGCTCCGTGTTCCCCTGTACCCGCTCCCTGTTCCCCTGTATCTCCTCCCTGTTCCCCTGTTCCTGCTCCGTGCTGTCCTGTACCCGCTATCTGTTCCATGTTCCTCTGTACCCGCTATGTGTTCCCCGTACCCTTTTCTGTGTTCCCCTGTACACGCTCCATTTTCCCCCTGTTCCGTGTTCCTCTTGCTCTGTGTTCCCCTGTAAGTGCTCCATGTTCCCCTGTACCCGCTCCGTGTTCCCCTGTACCCGCTCGGTGTTACGCTCTCCCCGCTCCCTGTTCCCCTGTACCCGCTCCGTGTTCTCCTGTATCCGCTCCGTGTTCCCTATCCCGCTCCGTGTTCCTGTGTAACCGCTCCGTGTTCCCGTGTATCTGCACATGTTCTCCCCACACACCGTTCCCCTGTACCCATTCTGTGTTCCCATGTACCCGCACCGTGTTCCCTTAACCCGCTCCGTGTCCCCTTAACCTGCTCCGTGTTCCCCTGTACCCGCTCCCTGTTCCCCGATACGCGCTCGCTGTTTGCTTGTACTCACTCCCTGTTCCCCTGCACCTGTTCCGTGCTGCCCTGTACTCGCTCCATTTTCCGCTGTCGCCGCTCCGTGTTCCCCTGTACCCCTTCGCCTGTGCCCACTCAGTGTTCCCCTGTAACCACTCCATGTTCCCCTTTGCCCGCTCCCTGTTCCCCTGAACCTGTTTTGTGTTGCCCTGTTCCCGCTCCGTGTTCCGCTGTACCGGCTCCGTGTTCCCCTGTACCCGATCCCTGTTCCCCTGTACCTCCTCCCTGTACTCCTGTACCCGCTCCATGTTCCCCTGTACCCACTCCGTGTTCCCCTGTACCCGCTCCCTGTTCCCCTGTACACGCTCCATTTCCCCCCTGTTCCGTGTTCCCCTTGCTCTGTGTTCCCCTGTAAGCGCTGCGTGTTCCCCTGTACCCGCTCCGTGTTCCCCTGTACCCGCTCGGTGTTCCGCTCTCCCCGCTCCCTGTTCCCCTGCATCCGCTCCCTGTTCCCCTGTAACTGCTCCCCGTTCCCCTGTAACCGCTCCCTGTTCCCCTTTATCTACTCCCTGTTCCCCTGTGCCCGCTCCGTGTTTCCCTGTATCCGCGCCGTGTTCCCCTGTACCCGCTCCGTGTTCCCCGGAACCCTCTCCGGATCCCGTTCACCTGATCCCTGTTCTCCTCTAACCTCTCTGTTCCTGCTCAGTGTTCCCCTGTTCTGTGTTTCCCCGTTCTGTGTTCCCATGTACACGCTCCATGTTCCCCTGTACTCGCTCATTTGTCGCCTGTACACGCTCAACGTTCCCATGTACCCGCTTCGTGTTCCACTGCTCCCTGTTCCACCTATTCCATCTTCCATTGTACCCACTCCGTTTTACCTTGTACCCATTCTGCATTCCGCTGTGCCCGCTCTGTGTTCCCCTGTACCCGCTCCCTGTTCCCCTGTTCCCGCTCCGTGCTCTCCTGTACCCGCTACCTGTTCCCCTTTACCCGCTCCATGTTCCTCTGTACCTACTATGAGATCCCCGTACCCATTTCTGTGTTACCTTAACTCGCTCCGTGTTCCCTTAACCTGCTCCGTGTTCCCTTGTACCCGCACCGTGTTCCCCTGTACCCGTTCCCTATTCCCCTGTACCCGCTCCCTGTTTCCCTGTACCTGTTCCCTGTTCCGCTCTACACGCTCCGTGTTCCGCTGTACCTGCTCCCTGTTCCCCTGTACCTGCTCCCTGTATTCCTGTACCCACTCCCTGTTCTGCTGCAACCGCTCCATGTTCACCTTTGCCCGCTCCCTGTTCCCCTGTACATGCTCCGCGTTCTCCTGTAACAGCTCCATGTTTCCCTTTGCCCACTCCCTGTTCCCCTGTACCTGCTCTGTGTTCCACTGTACCAGCTCCCTGTTCCCCTGTACCCGCTCCGTGTTCACCTGTACGCGATCCGTGTTCACCTGTACCTGCGACCTAATCCCCTGTAACCGCTCTTTGTTCCCCTGTACTTGTTACCTGTTACAGTGTTCCTTGTTCCCCTGTACCCGCTCCGTGTTCCGCTGTACCCGCTTCATGTTCCCCTGTAGCTGCCCCATGTACCCCTCTACATGCTCCATGTTCCCCATTGCGCGCTCCGTGTTCCCTTGTACATATTCCCTGTTCCGCTGTTCCCGCTCTGTGTTCCGCTGTACCCGCTCCCTGTTCCCCTGTACCTGCTACCTGTACTCCTGTACCCGCTCCGTTTTCCCCTTTACCTGCTCCATGTTCCCCTGTACGTGCTACCTGTTCCTCTGTACATGCTACCTGTTGCTCTGTACCCACTCCGTGTTCCCCTGCAGCCACTCTCTGTTCCCCTGTACCTGCTCCCCGTTCCTCTGTACCCACTCCGTGTTCCCCTGTATCCGCTCCGTGTTCCTCTGTATCCGCTCCGTTTTCCCCTATACCCACTCTGTGCTCCCCTCTAACCACTCCTTGTTCCCTGTACCCGCTCAGTCTTCGCCTGTACCCGCTCAATGTTCCCCTGTACCCGCTCTGTCTTCCTCTGTTTCGTGTTTTCCGTGCTCCTTGCTCCCCTTTATCCATTTTGTGTTTCCCTTTCCCGTTTTAACTTCCTCTGTACACGCTCCATGTTCCCAAATACCCGCTCCCTGTTCCCTTGTATCAGCTCTGTGTTCCCCTGTTCCCGCTCAGTGTTTACCTGTACCCGCTCCATGTTCCCCTGTACCCGCTCGGTGTTCCGCTCTCCCCGCTCCCTGTTCCCCTGTATCCGCTACCTGTTCCCCTGTAACCGCTCCCTGTTCCCCTGTAACCGCTCCCTGTTCCCCTTTACCTACTCCCTGTTCCCCTGTGCCCGCTCCGTGTTTCCCTGTACCCGCTCCGTGTTCCCCTGTACCCGCTCCGTGTTCCCCGGAACCCTCTCCGGATCCCGTTCACCTGATCCCTGTTCTCCTCTAACCTCTCTGTTCCTGCTCAGTGTTCCCCTGTTCTGTGTTTCCCCGTTCTGTGTTCCCATGTACACGCTCCATGTTCCCCTGTACCCGCTCATTTGTCGCCTGTACACGCTCAACGTTCCCATGTACCCACTCCGTGTTCCACTGTTCCCTGTTCCACCTGTTCCATCTTCCATTGTACCCACTCCGTTTTACCTTGTACCCAATCTGCATTCCCCTGTGCCCGCTCTGTGTTCCCCTGTACCCGCTCCCTGTTCCCCTGTTCCCGCTCCGTGCTCTCCTGTACCCGCTACCTGTTCCACTGTACCCGCTCCATGTTCCTCTGTACCCGCTATGAGTTCCCCGTACCCATTTCTGTGTTACCTTAACTCGCTCCGTGTTCCCTTAACCTGCTCCGTGTTCCCTTGTACCCGCACCGTGTTCCCCTGTACCCGTTCCTTATTCCCCTGTACCCGCTCCCTGTTTCCCTGTACCTGTTTCCTGTTCCGCTCTACACGCTCCGTGTTCCGCTGTACCTGCTCCCTGTTCCCCTGTACCTGCTCCCTGTACTCCTGTACCCACTCCCTGTTCTGCTGCAACCGCTCCATGTTCACCTTTGCCCGCTCCCTGTTCCCCTGTACATGCTCCACGTTCTCCTGTAACAGCTCCATGTTCCCCTTTGCCCGCTCCCTGTTCCCCTGTACCTTCTCTGTGTTCCACTGTACCGGCTCCCTGTTCCCCTGTACCCGCTCCGTGTTCACCTGTACGCGATCCGTGTTCCCCTGTACCTGCGACCTGATCCCCTGTAACTGCTCTTTGTTCCCCTGTACCTGTTACCTGTTACGCTGTTCCTTGTTCCCCTGTACCCGCTCCGTGTTCCGCTGTACCCGCTTCATGTTCCCCTGTAGCTGCCCCATGTACCCCTCTACATGCTCCATGTTCCCCATTGCGCGCTCCCTGTTCCTTTGTACATATTCCCTGTTCCGCTGTTCCCGTTCTGTGTTCCGCTGTACCTGCTCCCTGTTCCCCTGTACCTGCTCCCTGTACTCCTGTACCCGCTCCGTTTTCCCCTTTACCTGCTCCATGTTCCCCTGTACGTGCTACCTGTTCCTCTGTACATGCTCCCTGTTGCTCTGTACCCACTCCGTGTTCCCCTGCAGCCACTCTCTGTTCCCCTGTACCTGCTCCCCGTTCCTCTGTACCCACTCCGTGTTCCCCTGTATCCGCTCCGTGTTCCTCTGTATCAGCTCCGTTTTCCCTAAAGCCGCTCTGTGCTCCCCTCTAACCACTCCTTGTTCCCTGTACCCGCTCAGTCTTCGCCTGTAACCGCTCAATGTTCCCCTGTACCCTATCCGTCTTCCTCTGTTTCGTGTTTTCCGTGCTCATTGTTCCCCTTTATCCATTTTGTGTTTCCCTTTCCCGTTTTAACTTCCTCTGTACCCGCTCCATGTTCCCATGTACCCACTCCCTGTTCCCTTGTATCAGCTCTGTGTTCCCCTGTTCCCGCTCAGTGTTTACCTGTACCCGCTCCGTGTTCCCCTGTACCTGCTCGGTGTTCCGCTCTCCCCGCTCCCTGTTCCCCTGTATCCGCTACCTGTTCCCCTGTAACCGCTCCCTGTTCCCCTGTAACCGCTCCCTGTTCCCCTTTACCTACTCCCTGTTCCCCTGTGCCCGCTCCGTGTTTCCCTGTACCCGCTCCGTGTTCCCCTGTACCCGGTCCGTGTTCCCCGGAACCCTCTCCGGATCCCGTTCACCTGATCCCTGTTCTCCTCTAACCTCTCTGTTCCTGCTCAGTGTTCCCCTGTTCTGTGTTTCCCCGTTCTGTGTTCCCATGTACATGCTCCATGTTCCCCTGTACCCGCTCATTTTTCGCCTGTACACGCTCAATGTTCCCATGTACCCGCTCCGTGTTCCACTGTTCCCTGTTCCACCTGTTCCATCTTCCATTGTACCCACTCCATTTCACCTTGTACCCATTCTGCATTCCCCTGTGCCCGCTCTGTGTTCCCCTGTAGCCGCTCCCTGTTCCCCTTTACCCATTCTGTGTTCCCCTGTAAGAGCTCCGTGTTCCACTGTTCCCCTGTACCCACTCCCTGTTCCTCTGTTCCGAATCCCTGTTCCCCTATACCCGCTCCCTGTTCCACTGTACACGCTCTGTGTTCCCGTGTACCCGCTCCCTGTTCCGCTGTACACGCTCCCTGCTCTCCTGTACCCGCTCCCTCTTCCGCTGTTCCTTGTTCTCCTGTACCCTCTCCGTGTTACCCTGTAACTGCTCCATATTCCCCTTTGCCCGCTCCCTGTTCACCTGTACCCGCTCCGTCTTTCCCTGGATCTGCTCCATGTTCCCCTGTACCTGCTCCGTGTTCTCCTGTAACCGCTCCATGTTCCCCTTTGCCCGCTCCCCGTTCCCCTGTACCACTCCGTGTTCCCGTTTACCCGCTCCCTGTTCCCTCTGCACCCGCTCCCTGTTCCCCTGCACCCGCTCCCTGTACCCCTGTACCTGTTCCCGGTTCCGTTCTACCCACGCTGTGTTCCGCTGTACACGCTCCCTGTTCGCCTGTACCAGCTACCTTTACTCCTGTACCCGCTCCCTGTTCCCCTGCACCCGTTCCGTGTTCCCCTGTACCCGCTCCGTGTTCCCCTGTACCTGCGATGTGTTCCCTTAATACACTCCGTGTTGCCTTGTACTCTCTCCCTTTTACCCTGTACCCGCATCCTGTTCCTCTGTACCCGCTCCCTGTTCCCCTGTACACTCTCCGTCTTCCCCTGTATGCGCTCCGTGTTCCCTGTACCCACTTCTTGTGCCCTGTACATGCTCCGTGTTCCCCCTGTACCCGCTCCGTGTTCCCCCTGTACCCTCTCCCTGTTCCCCAGTACCCGCTTTCTGTTCCCCTATACCCGGTACCGGTTCCCCTGTACCCGCTCCGTGCTCCCCTGTACCCGCTCCCTGTTCCCCTTTACCCATTCTGTGTTCCCCTGTACCCGCTCCGTGTTCCATTGTACCCGCTCCATGCTCCCCTCTACCCACTCCGTGTTCGCCTGTAAGAGCTCCGTGTTCCACTGTTCCCCTGTACCCGCTCCCTGTTCCTCTGTTCCGAATCCCTGTTCCCCTATACCCGCTCCCTGTTCCACTGTATACGCTCTGTGTTCCCGTGTACCCGCTCCCTGTTCCGCTGTACACGCTCCCTGCTCTCCTGTACCCGCTCCCTCTTCCGCTGTTCCTTGTTCTCCTGTACCCTCTCCGTGTTACCCTGTAACGGCTCCATATTCCCCTTTGCCCGCTCCCTGTTCACCTGTACCCGCTCCGTCTTTCCCTGGATCTGCTCCATGTTCCCCTGTACCTGCTCCGTGTTCTCGTGTAACCGCTCCATGTTCCCCTTTGCCCGCTCCCCGTTCCCCTGTACCACTCCGTGTTCCCGTTTACCCGCTTCCTGTTCCCTCTGCACCCGCTCCCTGTTCCCCTGCACCCGCTCCCTGTACCCCTGTACCTGTTCCCGGTTCCGTTCTACCCACGCTGTGTTCCGCTGTACACGCTCCCTGTTCGCCTGTACCTGCTACCTTTACTCCTGTACCCGCTCCCTGTTCCCCTGCACCCGTTCCGTGTTCCCCTGTACCCGCTCCGTGTTCCCCTGTACCTGCGATGTGTTCCCTTAATACACTCCGTGTTGCCTTGTACTCTCTCCCTTTTACCCTGTACCCGCATCCTGTTCCTCTGTACCCGCTCCCTGTTCCTCTGTACACGCTCCGTGTTCCTGTGTAGCCACTCCCTGTCCCCGCTCCGTGCTCTCCTGTACCCACTACCTGTTCCCCTGTTCCCTTGTACACCCTTGCTCTTCCCCTGTACCCGCTCCCTTTTCCCCTGTTCCGTGTTGCCCTCTACCCGCACGGTGTACCACTGTATCCGCTGTGCGTTCCCCTTCCACTGTACCTATTCCCTGTTCCCCCTGTACCGGCTCCGTGTGCCCCTCTACCGGCTCCCTGTTCCCCTGCACCCGTTCCCTTTTCCCCTGTACCCGCTCCCTGTTTCCTTGTACCTGTTCCCTGTTCCGCTCTACGCACTCCGTGTTCCGCTGTACCCGCTCCCTGTTCCCCTGTACCTGCTCCCTGTACTCCTGTACCCGCTCCATGTTCCCCTTTTCCCACTCCCTGTTCCCCTGTACCTGCTCCGTGTTCTCCTGTAACCGTTCCATGTTCCCCTTTGCCCGCTCCCTGTTCCCCTGTACCTGCTCCCTGTACTCCTGTACCCGCTCCATGTTTCCCTTTGCCCGCTCCCTGTTCCCCTGTACATGCTCCGTGTTCTCCTGTAACCGCTCCATGTTCCCCTTTGCCCGCTCCCTGGTCCCCTGTACCTGCTCTGTGTTACATTTACCCGTTCCCTTTTCCCCTGTACCTGCTTTGTGTTCCACTGTACACGCTCCGTGTTCCCCTGTACCTGCTCCATTTTTCCCTCTACCTGCTCCCTGTTCCCCTGTACGTCCGACCTGATCCCCTGTAACCGCTCCGTGTTCCCCTGTACCTGTTACCTGTTACGCTGTTCCTTGTTCCCCTGTACCCGCTCCGTGTTCCGCTGTACCCGCTCCATGTTCCCCTGTACCTGCTCCATGTTCCCCTCTACCTGCTCCGTGTTCCCCTGTAACCGCTCCATGTTCCCCTTTGCACGCTCCTTGTTCCCTTGTACATGTTCCCTGTTCCGCTGTACCCGCTCTGTGTTCCGCTGTACCTGCTTCCTGTTCCCCTGTACCTGCTCCCTGTACTCCTGTACCCGCTCCGTGTTCCCCTGTACCCGCTCCGTTTTCCCCTGAACCTGCTCGCTGTTCCCCTCTACGTGCTACCTGTTCTCTGTACATGCTCCCTGTTGCTCTGTACCCACTCCGTGGTCCTGTGTAGCCGCTCCCTGTTCCCCTGTACCCGCTCCGTGTTCTCCTGTACCCACTCCCTGTTCCCCTGTACCCGCTCCGTGTTCCCCTGTACCCGCTCCCCCTTCCCCGGTACCCTCTCCGGATCCCGTTTACCTGATCCCTGTTCCCCTCTAACCTCTCTGTTCCTGCTCAGTGTTCCCCTGTTCTTTGTTCCCCCATTCCCTGTTCCCATGGACATGCTCCCTGTTCCCTTGTACCCACCCCATGTTCCATTTTAGACACTCCGTGTTCCCCTGTATACGCTCCTTTTATCCCTGTACCTGCTCCTTTTTCCCCTTACACGCCCCGTGTTGCCCGATACATGCCCCTTGTTCCCCGGTTCCTGTTCCCCTGTACCCGCTCCGTGTACCCCTGTACCCGTTCTGTGGTGCCATGTAACCGCTCCATGTTCCCCCTGTTCGGTGCTCCCCTTGCTCCGTTTACCCCGTGTTCCGTGTTCCCCCTCCTCAATTTTCCCCTGTACCCTGTCCGTATTCCCCCGTACCCGCTCCGTGTTCCGCCTAAGCCACTCCGTGTTCCCCTGTACACGCTCCGTGTTCCCCTGTATACGCTCCGTGTTTCCCTGTACCTGTTCCTTTTTCCCCTTACACGCCCCGTGTTCCCCGATACATGCCCCTTGTTCCCCGGTTCCGTGTTCCCCTGTACCCGCTCCGTGTACCACTGTACCCGTTCTGTGGTCCCATGTAACTGCTCCATGTTACCCCTGTCGTTGCTCCCCTTGCTCCGTGTACCCCGTGTTCCGTGTTCACCCTCCTCAATTTTCCCCTGTACCCTGTCCGTATTCAACCGTACCCGCTCCATGTTCCACTGAAGCCGCTCCGTGTTCCCCGTGCCTGTTCCGTGTTCCCATATACCCGCACCCTGTTCCCCTGTACCCGCTCCCTGTTCCCCTGTATGCGCTCGATGTTTCCCTGTACCCGCTCCGTTTTTTCCCTGTAGCTGCTCCCTGTTCCGCTGTTCCGTGTTCCCCTGTAGCCGCTCCATGTTCCCCTGTACATTCTTCGTATTCTCCCCACACCCTGTTCCCCTGTACCTGTCTGTGTTCCCATGTAGCCGCACCGTGTTCTCCTGTACCCGCTCCATGTTCCTGTGTAGCCGCTCCCTGTTCCCCTGTACCCGTTCCGTGTTCCCCTGTACCCGCTCCGTGTTCCTCTGTACTCGCTCCGTGTTCCCCTGTTCCCGCTCCGTGTTCCGCTGTACCCGCTCCCTGTTCCCCTGTAACCGCTCCCTGTTCCCCTGTACCTGCTCCCTGTACTCCTGTACCCACTCCGTATTCCCGTCTAGCCGCTCCCTGTTCTCCTGTAGCTGCTCCCTGTATCCTTTACCCGCTCTATGCTCCCCTGTACCCACTCCGTGTTCCTGTGTAGCCGCTCCCTGTTCCCCTGTACCCGGAACCTGTTCCGCTGTACCCGCTCCGTGTTCTCCTGTACCCGCTCCCTGTTCCCCTGTACCCGCTCGGTGTTCCGCTCTCCCCGCTCCCTGTCCCCCTGTACCCGCACCGTGTTCTCCTGTATCCGCTCCGTGTTCCCTATCCCGCTCCCTGTTCCCCTGCACCTGTTCCGTGCTGCCCTGTACTCGCTCCATTTTCCGCTGTAGCCGCTCCTTGTTCCCCTGTACCCCTTGCCCCGTGCCCACTCCGTGTTCCCCTGTTCCCGCTCCGTGTTCTGCTGTACCCGTTCCGTGTTCACCTGTAACTGCTCGGTGTTCCGCTCTCCCCGCTCCCTGTTCCCCTGTATCCGCTCCCTGTTCCCCTGTAACCGCTCCCTGTTCCCCTTTACCTACTCCCTGTTCCCCTGTGCCCGCTCCGTGTTTCCCTGTAGCCGCTCCGTGTTCCCCTGTACGCGCTCCGTGTTCCCCTGTACCCTCTCCGGATCCCATTTACCTGATCCCTATTCCCCTCTAACTACTCTCTTCCTGCTCAGTGTTCCCATGTTCTGTGTTTCCCCGTTCCGTGTTCCCATGTACATGCTCCATGTTCCCCTGTACCCGCTCATTTTTCGCCTGGTACACACGCTCAACGTTCCCATGTACCCGCTCCGTGTTCCACTGTTCCCTATTCCCCCTATTCCATGTTCCATTGCACCCACTCCGTTTGACCTTGTACCCATTCTGCATTCCCCTGTGCCCGCTCTGTGTTCCCCTGTACCCGCTCCCTGTTCCCCTGTTCCCGCTCCGTGGTCTCCTGTACCCGCTACCTGTACTCCTGTACCCGCTCCATGTTCATCTGTACCCGCTATGAGTTCCCCGTACCCATTTCTGTGTTCCCCTGTACTCGCTCAGTGTTCCCCTGTGCCCGCTCCGTGTTACCCTGTACCTGCACATGTTCTCCACACACCCTGTTCACCTGTACCCATTCTGTGTTCCCATGTACCCGCACTGTGTTCCCCTAACCCGCTCCGTGTTCCCTTAACCTGCTCCGTGTTCCCTTGTACCCACACTGTGTTCCCCTGTACACGCTCCCCTGTTCCCCTGTACCCATTCTGTGTTCCCATGTACCCACACCGTGTTCCCTTAACCTGCTCCTTGTTCCCTTAACCTGCTCCGTGTTCCATTGTACATTCTCTGTCTTCCCCTGTACCCGCTTCGATTTCCCTGTACCCACTCCTTCTTTCCTGTATCCCTCCGTGTTCCCCCTGTGCCCGCTCCGTGTTCCCCCTGTACCCACTCCCTGTTCCCCACTACCTGCTTCCTGCTCCTCTGTACCCGCTCCCTGTTCCCCAGTACCTGCTCCCTGTTCCCCTGTACCCGCTCCCTGTTCCCCGTACCCGCTCCCTGTTCCCCTGTACCCGTTCCCTGTTTCTCTGTACCCGCTCCCTGTTCCCCTGTACCCGCTCCCTGTTCCACTGTACCCGCTCCCTGTTCCCCTGTACCTGCTCCCTCTACTCCTGTACCCACTCCCTGTTCCCGTGTAGCCGCTACCTGTTCTCCTGTAGCTGCTCCCTGGATTCATTTACCCGCTCTATGATCCCCTGTACCCGCTCTGTGTTCCCCTGTACCCGCTCCCTATTCCTCTGTTCCCCTGTTCCCGCTCCGAGCTCTCCTGTACACGCTACCTGTTCCTCTGTACCCGCTCCATGTTCCTCTGTACCCGCAATGTGTTCCCCGTACCGCTTTCTGTGTTCCCCTGTACCCGCTCCGTGTTCCCCTGTATCCGTTCCATGTTCCCCTATCCCGTTCCGTGTTCCTGTGCAACCGCTCCGTGTTCTTCTGTATCTGCACATGTTCTCCCCACACCCCGTTCTCCTGTACCCATTCTGTGTTCCCATGTACCAGCACCGTGTTCCTTTAACCTGCTCCGTGTCCCCTTAACCTGCCCCGTGTTCCCCTGTACCCGCTCCCTGTTCCCCTGTACGCGTTCGCTGTTTTCTTGTACCCGCTCCCTGTTCCCCTGCACCTGTTCCGTGCTGCCCTGTACTCGCTCCATTTTCCGCGGTAGCCGCTCCGTGTTCCCCTGTACCCCTTCCCCTGTGCCCACTCCGTGTTCCCCTGTAACCACTCCATGTTCCCCTTTGCCCGCTCCCTGTTCCCCTGAACCTGTTTTGTGTTGCCCTGTTCCCGCTCCGTGTTCCGCTGTACCCGCTCCGTGTTCCCCTGTACCCGCTCCCTGTTCCCTTGTATCTCCTCCCTGTACTCCTATACCCGCTCCATGTTCCCCGGTACCCCTTCCCCTGTCCCCACTCCATGTTCCCCTGTAACCACTCCATGTTCCCCTTTGCCCGCTCCCTGTTCCCCTGAACCTGTTTTGTGTTGCCCTGTTCCCGCTCCGTGTTCCGCTGTACCCGCTCCATGTTCCCCTGTACCCGCTCCCTGTTCCCTTGTATCTCCTCCCTGTACTCCTATACCCGCTCCATGTTCCCCTGTACCCGCTTCGTGTTGCCCTGTACCTGCTCCCTGTTCCCCTGTACACGCTCCATTTCCCCCCTGTTTCGTGTTCCCCTTGCTCTGTGTATCCCTGTAAGCGCTCCGTGTTCCCCTGTACCCGCTCCGTGTTCCCCTGTACCCGCTCGGTGTTCCGCTCTCCCCGCTCCCTGTTCCCCTGTATCCGCTCCCTGTTCCCCTGTAACCGTTCCCTGTTCCCCTGTAACCGCTCCCTGTTCCCGTTTACCTACTCCCTGTTCCCCTGTGCCCGCTCCGTGTTTCCCTGTACCCGCTCCGTTTTCCCCGGAACCCTCTCCGGATCCCGTTTACCTGATCCCTGTTCCCCTCTAACCTCTTTGTTCCTGCTCAGTGTTCCCCTGTTCTGTGTTTCCCCGTTCTGTGTTCCCATGTACACGCTCCATATTCCCCTGTACCCGCTCATTTGTCGCCTCTACACGCTCAACGTTCCCATGTACCCGCTCCATGTTCCACTGTTCCCTGTTCCCCCTGTTCCATGTACCATTGTACCCACTCCGTTTTACCTTGTACCCATTCTGCATTCCCCTGTGCCCGCTCTGTGTTCCCCTGTACCCGCTCCCTGTTCCCCTGTTCCTGCTCCCTGTTCCTCTGTACCCGCTATGAGTTCCCCGTACCCATTTCTGTGTTCCCCTGTACTCGCTCAGTGTTCCCTTGTGCCCGCTCCGTGTTCCCCTGTACCTGCACATGTTCTCCACACACCCTGTTGCCCTGTACCCATTCTGTGTTCGCATGTACCCGCACTGTGTTCCCTTAACTCGCTCCGTGTTCCCTTAACCTGCTCCGTGTTCCCTTGTACCCGCACCGTATTCCCCTGTACCCGCTCCCCTGTTCCCCTGTACCCATTCTGTGTTCCCATGTACCCGCAGCGTGTTCCCTTAACCTGCTCCTTGTTCCCTTAACCTGCTCCGTGTTCCCTTGTACATTCTCTGTCTTCCCCTGTACCCGCTTCGTTTTATCTGTACCCACTCCTTCTGTCCTGTATCGCTTCGTGTTCCCCTGTACCCCTTCCGCTGTGCCCACTCCGTGTTCCCCTGTAACCACTCCATGTTCCACTTTGCCCGCTCCCTGTTCCCCTGAACCTGTTTTGTGTGGCCCTGTTCCCGCTCCGTGTTCCGCTGTACCCGCTCCGTGTTCCCTTGTACATGCTCCCTGTTCCCTTGTATCTCCTCCCTGTACTCCTATACCCGCTCCATTTTCCCCTGTACCCGCTCCGTGTTGCCCTGTACCCGCTCCCTGTTCCCCTGTATCCGCTCCCTGTTCCCCTGTAACCGTTTCCTGTTCCCCTGTATCCACTCGCTGTTCCCCTGTAACCGTTCCCTGTTCCCCTGTAACCACTCCCTGTTCCCCTTTACCTACTCCCTGTTCCCCTGTGCCCGCTCCGTGTTTCCCTGTACCCGCTCCGTGTTCCTCGGAACCCTCTCCGGATTCCGTTTACCTGATCCCTGTTCCCCTCTAACCTCTCTGTTCCTGCTCAGTGTTCCCCCGATCTGTGTTTCCCCGTTCTGTGTTCCCATGTACACGCTCCATGTTCCCCTGTACCCGCTCATTTGTCGCCTGTACACGCTCAACGTTCCCATGTACCCGCTCCGTGTTCCACTGTTCCCTGTTCCCCCTGTTCCATGTTCCATTGTACCCACTCCGTTTTACCTTGTACCCATTCTGCATTCCCCTGTGCCCGCTCTGTGTTCCCCTGTACCCGCTCCCTGTTCCCTGTTCCTTTGTACCCGCTATGAGTTCCCCGTACCCATTTCTGTGTTCCCCTGTACTTGCTCAGTGTTCCCTTGTGCCCGCTCCATGTTCCCCTGTACCTGCACATGTTCTCCACACAACCTGTTCCCCTGTACGCATTCTGTGTTCGCATGTACCAGCACTGTGTTCCCTTAACTTGCTCCGTGTTCCCTAAACCTGCTCCGTGTTCCCTTGTACCCGCACCATATTCCCCTGTACATGCACCCCTGTTCCCCTGTACCCATTCTGTGTTCCCATGTACCCGCAGCGTGTTCCCTTAACCTGCTCCTTGTTCCCTTAACCTACTCCGTGTTCCCTTGTACACTGTCTGTCTTCCCCTGTACCCGCTTCGTTTTCCCTGTACCCAGTCCTTCTTTCCTGTATCGCTCCGTATTCCCCATGTACCTGCTCCGTGTTCCCCCTGTACCCACTCCCTGTTCTCCAGTACCTGCTTCCTGCTCCCCTGTACCCGCTCCCTGTTCCCCAGTACCTGCTCCCTGTTCCCCTGTACCCGCTCCCTGATCCCCTGTACCCGCTCCCTGTTTCTCTGTACTCGCTCCCTGTTCCCCCGTACCCACTCCCTGTTCCTCTGTACCCGCTCCGTGATCCCCTGTACCCGCTTCGTGTTCCCCTGTACCCGCTCCGTGTTCCCCTGTTCCTCTGCTTCGTGTTCCATTGTACAGGCTGCCTGTTCCCCTGTACCCGCTCCGTGTTCTCCTGTACCCGCTCCATCTTCCGCGGTACCCACTCCGGTTCCCCTTTACCTGATCCCTGTTCCCCTCTAACCTCTCTGTTCCTGTTCAGTGTTCACCTGTTCTGTGTTCCCCTGTTCTGTGTTCCCCCGTTCCGTATTTCCATGTATACGCTCCCTGTTCCCCTGTACCCGTTCCATGTTCCCCGGTACGCGCTCCTGTTCCTGTGTAGCCACTCCCTGTTCCCCTCTACCCGATCCGTGTTCTCCTGTTCCCGCTACCTGTTCCTGTGTACACGCTCCATGTTCCCCTCAACCTGCTCCATGTTCACGTGTTCCTTGTTCTCGCTGCTCCGTGTTCCATTGTACCCACTCCGTGATACTCTATGCACGCTCCCTGTTCCCCTGTACCCGGTCCCTGTTCCCCTGTACCCGGAACCTGTTCCGCTGTACCCGCTCCGTGTTCCCCTGTACCCGCTCCCTGTTCCCCTGTATCTCCTCCCTGTACTCCTGTACCCGCTCCATGTTCCCGTGTACCCGCTCCATGTTCCCCTGTAACCGCACCCTGTTCCTCTATTTCGTGTTCCATTTTACAGGCTCCGTATTCCCCTGTACCCGCTCTGTGTTCTGCTGTACCCGCTCCGCCTTCCACGTTACCCGCTCCGGTTCCCCTTGACCTTATTCCCTGTTCCCCTCTAACCTCTCTGTTCCTGTTCAGTGTTCACCTGTTTTGTGTTCCCCTGTTCTGTGTTCCCCCATTCCGTATTTCGACGTACACGCTCCCTGTTCCCCTGTACACGCTCCATGTTCCCCTGTACCCTCTCATTTTTCGCCTGTACATGCTCAATGTACCCCTGTACCCTCTCCGTGTTCGACTGTTCCCCCTGCACCGTGTTCCATTTTACCCACTCCGTTTTACACCGTACCCATTCTGTGTTCCCCTGTACCGGCTCTGTGTTCCCCTGTACCCACTAACTTTTCCTCTGTTCCCCTGTTCCCGCTCCGTGCTCTCCTGTACCCGCTACCTGTTCCTCTGTACCTGCTCCATGTTCTCCTGTATCCGCTCCGTGTTCCCCTATCCCGCTCCGTGTTCCTGTGTAACCGCTCCGTGTTCCCCTGTATCTGCACATGTTCTCCCCACACCCCGTTCCCTTGTACCCATTCTTTGTTCCCATGTACCCGCACCGTGTTCCCTTAACCCGCTCCGCGTCCCCTTCACCTCCTCCGTGTTCCCCTGTACCCGCTCCCTGTTCCCCTGCACCTGTTACGTGCTGCCCTGTACTCGAACCATTTTCCGCTGTAGCCGCTCCCTGTTCCCCTGAACCTGTTTTGTGTCGCCCTGTTCCCGCTCCGTGTTCCGCTGTACCCGCTCCGTGTACCCCTGTACCCGCTCCCTGTTCCCCTGTGCACGCTCCATTTTCCCCTGCTCCGTGTTCCCCTTGCTCTGTGTTCCCCTGTAAGCGCTCCGTGTTCCCCTGTACCCGCTCCGTGTTCCCGTTTACCCGCTCGGTGTTCCGTTCTCCCCGCTCCCTGTTCCCCTGTATCCGCTCTCTGTTCCCCTGTAACCGCTCCCTGTTCCCCTTTATCTACTCCCTGCTCCCCTGTGACCGCTCCGTGGTTCCCTGTAGCCGCTCCGTGTTCCCCTGTACCCGCTCTGTCTGCCCCGGAACCCTCTCCGGATCCCGTTTACCTGATCACTGTTCCCCTCTAACCTCTCTGTTCCTGCTCAGTGTTCCCCTGTTCTGTGTTTCCCCGTTCCATGTTCCCATGTACACGCTCCATGTTCCCCTGTACCCGCTCATTTGTCGCCTGTACACGCTCAACGTTCCCATGCACCCGCTCCGTGTTCCACTGTTCCCTGTTCCCCCTGTTCCATGTTCCATTATACCCACTCCGTTTTACCTTGTACCCATTCTGCATTCCCCTGTGCCCGCTCTGTGTTCCCCTGTTCCCGATCCCTGTTCCCCTGTTCCCGCTCCGTGCTCTCCTATACCTGCTACCTGTTCCCCTGTACCCGCTCCATGTTCCTCTGTACCCGCTATGAGTTCCCCGCACCCATTTCTGTGTTCCCCTGTACTCCCTCAGTGCTCCCCAGTGCCCGCTCCGTGTTCCCCTGTAGCTGCACATGTTCTCCACACACCCTGTTCCCCTGTACCCATTCTGTGTTCCCATGTACCCGCACCGTGTCCTCTTAACCCGCTCCGTGTTCCCTTAACCTGCTCCGTGTTCCCTTGTACCCTCACCGTGTTCCCCTGTACCCACTCCCCTGTTCCCCTGTACACATTCTGTGTTCCCATGTACCCGCAGCATGTTCGCTTAACCTGCTCCTTGTTCCCTTAACCTGCTCCGTGCTCCCTTTTACATTCTCTGTCTTCCCCTGTACCCGCTTCGTTTTCCCTGTACCCACTTCTTCTTTCCTGTATCGCTCCGTGTTCGCCCTGTACCCGCTCCGTGTTCCCCCTGTACCCACTCCCTGTTCCCCAGTACCTGCTTCCTGCTCCCCTGTTCCCGCTCCATGTTCCTCTGTACCCGCTATGAGTTCCCCTTCCCCATTTCTGTGTTCCCCTGTTCTCGCTCATTGTTCCCCTGTGCCCGCTCCGTGTTCCCCTGTACCTGTACATGTTCTCCACACACCATGTTCCCCTGTACCCATTCTGTGTTCCCATGTACCCGAACCGTGTTCCCTTAACCCGCTCCGTGTTCCCTTAACCTGCTCCGTGTTCCCTTGTACCCGCTCCCCTGTTCCCCTGTACCCATTCTGTGTTCCCATGTACCCGAACCGTGTTCCCTTAACCTGCTCCTTGTTCCCTTAACCTGCTCCGTGTTCCCTCGTACATTCTCTGTCTTCCCCTGTACCTGTTTCGTTTTCCTTGTACACGCTCCCTGTTCCCCTGTAGTCGTTCCCTGTTTCTCTGTACCCGCTCACTGTTCCCCTGTACGTGTTCTCTGTTCAACTGTACCCGCTCTGTGTTCCGCTTTACCCACTCCCTGTTCCCCTGTACCTGCTCCCTCTACGACTGTACCCACTCCGTGTTCCCGTGTAGCCACTCCCTGTTCTCCTGTAGTTGCTCCATGTACTCCTTTACCCGCTCTATGTTTCCCTGTACCCACTCCTTGTTCCTGTGTAGCCGCTCCCTCTTCCCCTCTACCCGCTCCGTGTTCCCCTGTACCCGCTCCGTGTTCCTGTGTACACGCTCCATGTTCCCCTCAACCTGCTCCATGTTCACGTGTACCTTGTTCTCGCTGCTCCGTGTTCCATTGATCCCGCTCCGTGATACTCTATACACGCTCCCTGTTCCCCTGTATCGGTCTCTGTTCCCCTGTACCCGGAACCTGTTCCACTGTACCCGCTCCGTGTTCCCCTGTACCCACTCCATATTCCCCTGTACGCGCTTCGTGTTCCCCTGTACCCTCTCCCTGTTCCCTATGTTCCTCCGTTCCGTGTTCCATTGTACAGGCTCCGTGTTCCCCTGTACCCGCTCCGTCTTCCGCGGTACCCGCTCCGGTTCCCCTTTACCTGATCCCTGTTCCCCTCTAACCTCTCTGTTCTCGCTCAGTGTTCCCCTGTCCGTGTTCCCCCGTTCCGTATTTCCACGTACACGCACCCTGTTCCCCTGTATACGCTCCATGTTCCCCTGTACATGTTCATTTTTCGCCTGTACATGCTCAATGTACACCTGTCCCCTCTCCGTGTTCCACTATTTCCCCTGCACCGTGTTCCATTTTACCCACTCCGTTTTACACCATACCCATTCTGTGTTCCCCTGTACCCGCTCTGTGTTCCCCTGTACGCGCTCCCTGTTCCCCTGTTCCCGCTCCGTGCTCTCCTGTACCCGCTACCTCTTCCTCTGTACCCGCTCCATGTTCCTCTGTACCCGCTATGTCTTCACCGTACCCATTTCTGTGTTCCCCTGAACCCGCTCCGTGTTCCCATGTGCCCGCTCCATGTTCACCTGTATCCGCTCCGTTTTCCTGTGTACCCGCTCCGTGTTCCCCTGTATCTGCACATGTTCTCCGCACACCCCGTTCCCCTGTACCTTTTCTGTGTTCCCATGTACCCGCACCGTGTTCACTTAACCCGCTCCGTGTCCCCTTAACCAGCTCCGTGTTCCCCTGTACCCGCTCCGTGTTACCCTGTACCCGCTCCCTGTTCCCCAGTACGCGCTCGCTGTTCCCTTGTACCCGCTCCCTGTTCCCCTGTGCCCGCTCCGTGTTTCCCTGTACCCGCTCCGTGTTCCCTTGTACCCGCTCCGTGTTCCCCTGTACCCGCTCCGCCTTCCCCGGTACCCGCTCCGGTTCCCGTTTACCTGATCCCTATTCCCCTCTAACCTCTCTGATCCTGCTGAGTGTTCCCCTGTTCTGTGTTCCCCCGTTCCGTGTTCCCATGTACACGCTCCATGATCCCCTGTACCCACTCAATTTTCGCCTGTACACGCTCAACATTCCCATGTACCCGCTCCATGTTCCACTGTTCCCTGTTCCCCCTGTTCCATGTTCCATTGTACCCAATCCGTTTTACCTTGTACCCATTCTGTGTTCACCTGTACTGGCTTTGTGTTCCCCTGTACCCGCTCCATGTTCCTCTGTGCCCGCTATGAGTTCCCCGTACCCATTTCTGTGTTCCCCTGTACTCGCTCAGTGTTCACCCGTGCCCGCTCCGTGTTCCTCTGTACCTGCACATATTCTCCACACACCCTGTTCCCCTGTACCCATTCTGTGTTCCCTTGTACCCGCACTGTGTTCCCCTGTACCCGCTCCCCTGTACTCCTGTGCCCATTCTGTTTTCCCATGTACCCGCTCCATGTTCCCTTAACCTGCTCCTTGTTCCCTTAACCTGCTCCGTGTTCCCTTGTACATTCTCTGTCTTCCCCTGTACCCGCTTCGTTTTCCCGGTACCCACTCCTTCTGTCCTGTATCCCCGGTAACCGCTCCCTGTTCCCCTGTACCCGCTCCCTGTTCCCCTGTAGTCGTTCCCTGTTTCTCTGTACCCACTCACTGTTCCCCTGTACCTGCTCCCTCTACTCCTGTACCCAATCCATGTTCCCGTGTCGTCGCTCCCTGTTCTCCTGTAGCTGCTCCCTGTACTCCTTTACCCGCTCTATGTTCCCCTGTACCCACTCTGTGTTCCTGTGTAGCCGCTCCCTGTTCCCCTGTACTCGCTCCGTGTTCCTGTATAGCCACTCCCTGTTCCCCTGTACCCGATCCGTGTTCTCCTGTACCCGCTACCTTTTCCTGTGTACACGCGCCATGTTCCCCTCAATCTGCTCCATGTTCCCGTGTTCCTTGTTCTCGCTGCTCTGTGTTCCATTGTACCCGCTCCGTGATACTCTATACACGCTCCCTGTTCCCCTGTACCCGGTCTCTGTTCCCTTGTACCCGCAACCTATTCCACTGTACCCACTCCGTGTTCCCCTGTACCCGCTCCCTGTTCACCTGTATCTCATCCCTGTACGTGCTACCTGTTCCTCTGTACATGCTCCCTGTTGCTCTGTACCCACTCCGTGTTCCTGTGTAGCCGCTCCCTGTTCCCCTGCACCCGCTCCGTGTTCCTGTGTACACGCTTCATGTTCCCCTCAACCTGCTCCATGTTCACGTGTTCCTTGTTCTCGCTGCTCCGTGTTCCATTGATCCCGCTCCGTGATACTCTATACACGCTCCCTGTTCCCCTGTATCGGTCTCTGTTCCCCTGTATCCGGAACCTGTTCCACTGTACCCGCTCCGTGTTCCCCTGTACCCGCTCCATGTTCCCCTGTACGCGCTTCGTGTTCCCCTGTACCCTCTCCCTGTTCCCTATGTTCCTCCGTTCCGTGTTCCATTGTACAGGCTCCGTGTTCCCCTGTTACCCGCTCCGTCTTTCGCGGTACCCGCTCTGGTCCCCCTTTACCTGATCCCTGTTCCCCTCTAACCTCTCTGTTCTTGCTCAGTGTTCCCCTGTCCGTGTTCCCCCGTTCCGTATTTCCACGTCCACGTACCCTGTTCCCCTGTACCCGCTCCATGTTCCCCTGTACCCGTTCATTTTTCGCCTGTACATGCTCAATGTACACCTGTCCCCTCTCCGTGTTCCACTATTTCCCCTGCACCGTGTTCCATTTTACCCACTCCGTTTTACACCGTACCTATTCTGTGTTCCCCTGTTCCCGCTCCGTGCTCTCCTGTACCCGCTACCTCTTCCTCTGTACCCGCTCCATGTTCCTCTGTACCCGCTATGTCTTCACCGTACCCATTTCTGTGTTCCCCTGAACCCGCTCCGTGTTCCCATGTGCCCGCTCCGTATTCCCCTGTATCCGCTCCGTTTTCCTGTGTACCCGCTCCGTGTTCCCCTGTATCTGCACATGTTCTCCGCACACCCCGTTCCCCTGTACCTTTTCTGTGTTCTCATGTACCCGCACCGTGTTCACTTAACACGCTTCGTGTCCCCTTAACCAGCTCCGTGTTCCCCTGTACCCGCTCCGTGTTACCCTGTACCCGCTCCCTGTTCCCCAGTACGCGCTCGCTGTTCCCTTGTACCCGCTCCCTGTTCCCCTGTGCCCGCTCCGTGTTTCCCTGTACCCGCTCCGTGTTCCCCTGTACCCGCTCCGTGTTCCCCTGTACCCGCTCCGCCTTCCCCGGTACCCGCTCCGGTTCCCGCTTACCTGATCCCTATTCCCCTCTAACCTCTCTGATCCTGCTGAGTGTTCCCCTGTTCTGTGTTCCCCCGTTCCGTGTTCCCATGTACACGCTCCATGATCCCCTGTACCCACTCAATTTTCGCCTGTACACGCTCAACATTCCCATGTACCCGCTCCATGTTCCACTGTTCCCTGTTCCCCCTGTTCCATGTTCCATTGTACCCAATCCGTTTTACCTTGTACCCATTCTGTGTTCACCTGTACTGGCTTTGTGTTCCCCTGTACCCGCTCCATGTTCCTCTGTGCCCGCTATGAGTTCCCCGTACACATTTCTGTGTTCCCCTGTACTCGCTCAGTGTTCACCCGTGCCCGCTCAGTGTTCCTCTGTACCTGCACATATTCTCCACACACCCTGTTCCCCTGTACCCATTCTGTGTTCCCTTGTACCCGCACTGTGTTCCCCTGTACCCGCTCCCCTGCACTCCTGTGCCCATTCTGTTTTCCCATGTACCCGCTCCATGTTCCCTTAACCTGCTCCTTGTTCCCTTAACCTGCTCCGTGTTCCCTTGCACATTCTCTGTCTTCCCCTGTACCCGCTTCGTTTTCCCGGTACCCACTCCTTCTGTCCTGTATCCCCGGTAACCGCTCCCTGTTCCCCTGTACCCGCTCCCTGTTCCCCTGTAGTCATTCCCTGTTTCTCTGTACCCACTCACTGTTCCCCTGTACCTGCTCCCTCTACTCCTGTACCCAATCCGTGTTCCCGTGTCGTCGCTCCCTGTTCTCCTGTAGCTGCTCCCTGTGCTCCTTTACCCGCTCTATGTTCCCCTGTACCCACTCTGTGTTCCTGTGTAGCCGCTCCCTGTTCCCCTGTACTCGCTCCGTGTTCCTGTATAGCCACTCCCTGTTCCCCTGTACCCGACCCGTGTTCTCCTGCACCCGCTACCTTTTCCTGTGTACACGTGCCATGTTCCCCTCAATCTGCTCCATGTTCCCGTGTTCCTTGTTCTCGCTGCTCTGTGTTCCATTGTACCCGCTCCGTGATAATCTATACACGCTTCCTGTTCCCCTGTACCCGGTCTCTGTTCCCTTGTACCCGCAACCTATTCCACTGTACCCACTCCGTGTTCCCCTGTACCCGCTCCCTGTTCACCTGTATCTCATCCCTGTACGTGCTACCTGTTCCTCTGTACATGCTCCCTGTTGCTCTGTACCCACTCCGTGTTCCTGTGTAGCCGCTCCCTGTTCCCCTGCACCCGCTCCGTGTTCCTGTGTACACGCTTCATGTTCCCCTCAATCTGCTCCATGTTCACGTGTTCCTTGTTCTCGCTGCTCCGTGTTCCATTGATCCCGCTCCGTGATACTCTATACACGCTCCCTGTTCCCCTGTATCGGTCTCTGTTCCCCTGTATCCGGAACCTGTTCCACTGTACCCGCTCCGTGTTCCCCTGTACCCGCTCCATGTTCCCCTGTACGCGCTTCGTGTTCCCCTGTACCCTCTCCCTGTTCCCTATGTTCCTCCGTTCCGTGTTCCATTGTACAGGCTCTGTGTTCCCCTGTTACCCGCTCCGTCTTTCGCGGTACCCGCTCCGGTCCCCCTTTACCTGATCCCTGTTCCCCTCTAACCTCTCTGTTCTCGCTCAGTGTTCCCCTGTCCGTGTTCCCCCGTTCCGTATTTCCACGTCCACGTACCCTGTTCCCCTGTACCCGCTCCATGTTCCCATGTATCCGTTCATTTTTTGCCTGTACATGCTCAATGTACACCTGTCCCCTCTCCGTGTTGCACTATTTCCCCTGCACCGTGTTCCATTTTACCCACTCCATTTTACACCGTACCTATTCTGTGTTCCCCTGTTCCCGCTCCGTGCTCTCCTGTACCCGCTACCTCTACCTCTGTACCCGCTCCATGTTTCTCTGTACCCGCTATGTCTTCACCGTACCCATTTCTGTGTTCCCCTGAACCCGCTCCGTGTTCCCATGTGCCCGCTCCGTATTCCCCTGTATCCGCTCCGTTTTCCTGTGTACCCGCTCCGTGTTCCCCTGTATCTGCACATGTTCTCCGCACACCCCGTTCCCCTGTACCTTTTCTGTGTTCTTATGTACCCGCACCGTGTTCACTTTACATGCTCCGTGTCCCCTTAACCAGCTCCGTGTTCCCCTGTACCCGCTCCGTGTTACCCTGTACCCGCTCCCTGTTCTCCAGTACGCGCTCGCTGTTCCCTTGTACCCGCTCCCTGTTCCCCTGTGCCCGCTCCGTGTTTCCCTGTACACGCTCTGTGTTCCCCTGTACCCGCTCCGTGTTCCCCTGTACCCGCTCCGCCTTCCCCGGTACCCGCTCCGTTTCCCGTTTACCTGATCCCTATTCCCCTCTCACCTCTCTGATCCTGCTCAGTGTTCCCCTGGTCTGTGTTCCCCCGTTCCGTGTTCACATGTACACGCTCCATGATCCCCTGTACCCACTCAATTTTCGCCTGTACACGCTCAACATTCCCATGTACCTGCTCCATGTTCCACTGTTCCCTGTTCCCCCTGTTCCATGTTCTATTGTACCCACTCCGTTTTACCTTGTACCCATTCTGTGTTCCTCTGTACCGGCTTTGTGTTCCCCTGTACCCGCTCCATGTTCCTCTGTGCCCGCTATGAGTTCCCCGTACCCATTTCTCTGTTCCCCTGTACTCGCTCAGTGTTCCCCCGTGCCCGCTCCGTGTTCCTCTCTACCTGCACATATTCTCCACACACCCTGTTCCCCTGTACCCATTCTGTGTTCCCTTGTACCCGCACCATGTTCCCCTGTACCAGCTCCCCTGTTCCCCTGTACCCATTCTGTTTTCCCATGTACCCGCTCCGTGTTCCCTTAACCTGCTCCTTGTTCCCTTAACCTGCTCCGTGTTCCCTTGTACATTCTCTGTCTTCCCCTGTACCCGCTTCGTTTTCCCGGTACCCACTCCTTCCGTCCTGTATCCCCGGTAACCGTTCCCTGTTCCCCTGTACCCGCTCCCTGTTCCCCTGTAGTCGTTCCCTGTTTCTCTGTACCCACTCACTGTTCCCCTGTACCTGCTCCCTCTACTCCTGTACCCAATCCGTGTTCCCGTGTCGTCGCTCACTGTTCTCCTGTAGCTGCTCCCTGTACTCCTTTACCCGCTCTATGTTCCCCTGTACCCACTCTGTGTTCCTGTGTAGCCGCTCCCTGTTCCCCTGTACTCGCTCCGTGTTCCTGTATAGCCACTCCCTGTTCTCCTGTACCCGATCCGTGTTCTCCTGTACCCGCTACCTTTTCCTGTGTACACGCTCCATGTTCCCCTCAATCTGCTCCATGTTCACGTGTTCCTTGTTCTCGCTGCTCTGTGTTCCATTGTACCTGCTCCGTGATACTCTATACACGCTCCATGTTCCCATGTACCCGGTCTCTGTTCCCTTGTACCCGCAACCTGTTCCGCTGTACCCACTCCGTGTTCCCCTGTACCCGCTCCCTGTTCACCTGTATCTCCTCCCTGTACGTGCTACCTGTTCCTCTGTACATGCACCCTGTTGCTCTGTACCCACTCCGTGTTCCTGTGTAGCCGTTCCCTGTTCCCCTGTACCCGCTCCGTGTTCCTGTGTACACGCTCCATGTTCCCCTCAACCTGCTCCATGTTCACGTGTTCCTTGTTCTCGCTGCTCCGTGTTCCATTGATCCCGCTCCGTGATACTCTATACACGCTCCCTGTTCCCCTGTATCGGTCTCTGTTCCCCAGTACCCGGAACCTGTTCCACTGTGCCCGCTCCGTGTTCCCCTGTACCCGCTCCATGTTCCCCTGTACGCGCTTCGTGTTCCCCTGTACCCTCTCCCTGTTCCCTATGTTCCTCCATTCCGTGTTCCATTGTACAGGCTCCATGTTCCCCTGTACCCGCTCCGTCTTTCACGGTACCCGCTCCGGTTCCCCTTTATCTGATCCCTGTTCCCCTCTAACCTCTCTGTTCTTGCTCAGTGTTCCCTTGTCCGTGTTCCCCCGTTCCGTATTCCCACGTACACGCACCCTGTTCCCCTGTACCCGCTCCATGTTCCCCTGTACCCGTTCATTTTTCGCCTGTACATGCTCAATGTACACCTGTCCCCTCTCCGTGTTCCACTATTTCCCCTGCACCGTGTTCCATTTTACCCACTCCGTTTTACACCGTACCCATTCTGTGTTCCCCTGTACCCGCTCTGTGTTCCCCTGTACGCGCTCCCTGTTCCCCTGTTCCCGCTCCGTGCTCTCCTGTACCCACTACCTCTTCCTCTGTACCCGCTCCATGTTCCTCTGTACCCGCTATGTCTTCACCGTACCCATTTCTGTGTTCCCCTGAACCCGCTCCGTGTTTCCATGTGCCCGCTCCGTGTGCCCCTGTATCCGCTCCATTTTCCTGTGTACCCACTCCGTGTTCCCCTGTATCTGCACATGTTCTCCGCACACCCCATTCTCCTGTACCTTTTCTGTGTTCCCATGTACCCGCACCGTGTTCACTTAACCCGCTCCGTGTCCCCTTAACCAGCTCCGTGTTCCCCTGTACCCGCTCCGTGTTACCCTGTACCCGCTCCCTGTTCCCCTGTACGCGCTCGCTGTTCCCTTGTACCCGCTCCCTGTTCCCCTGTACCCGCTCCGCCTTCCCCGGTACCCGCTCCGGTTCCCGTTTACCTGATCCCTATTCCCCTCTAACCTCTCTGATCCTGCTGAGTGTTCCCCTGTTCTGTGTTCCCCCGTTCCGTGTTCCCATGTACACGCTCCATGAATCCCTGTACCCACTCAATTTTCGCCTGCACACGCTCAACTTTCCCATGTACCCGCTTCATGTTCCACTGTTCCCTGTTCCCCCTGTTCCATGTTCCATTGTACCCACTCCGTTTTGCCTTGTACCCATTCTGTGTTCCCCTGTACCGGCTTTGTGTTCCCCTGTACCCGCTCCATGTTCCTCTGTGCCCGCTATGAGTTCCCCGTACCCATTTCTCTGTTCCCCTGTACTCGCTCAGTGTTCCCCCGTGCCCGCTCCGTGTTCCTCTCTACCTGCACATATTCTCCACACACCCTGTTCCCCTGTACCCATTCTGTGTTCCCTTGTACCCGCACCGTGTTCCCCTGTACCCGCTCCCCTGTTCCCCTGTACCCATTCTGTTTTCCCATGTACCCGCTCCGTGTTCCCTTAACCTGCTCCTTGTTCCCATAACCTGCTCAGTGTTCCCTTGTACATTCTCTGTCTTCCCCTGTACCCGCTTCGTTTTCCCGGTACCCACTCCTTCTGTCCTGTATCCCCGGTAACCGCTCTCTGTTCCCCTGTACCCGCTCCCTGTTCCCCTGTAGTCGTTCCCTGTTTCTCTGTACCCACTCACTGTTCCCCTGTACCTGCTCCCTCTACTCCTGTACCCACTCCGTGTTCCCGTGTCGCCGCTCCCTGTTCTCCTGTAGCTGCTCACTGTACTCCTTTACCCGCTCTATGTTCCCCTGTACCCACTCTGTGTTCCTGTGTAGCCGCTCCCTGTTCCCCTGTACTCGCTCCGTGTTCCTGTATAGCCACTCCCTGTTCCCCTGTACCCGATCCATGTTCTCCTGTACCCGTTACCTGTTCCTGTGTACACGCTCCATGTTCCCCTCAATCTGCTCCATGTTCACGTGTTCCTTGTTCTCGCTGCTCTGTGTTCCATTGTACCCGCTCCGTGATACTCTATACACGCTCCCTGTTCCCCTGTACCCGGTCTCTGTTCCCTTGTACCCGCAACCTGTTCCGCTGTACCCACTCCGTGTTCCCTTGTACCCGCTCCCTGTTCACCTGTATCTCCTCCCTGTACGTGCTACCTGTTCCTCTGTACATGCTCCCTGTTGCTCTGTACCCACTCCGTGTTCCTGTGTAGCCGCCCCCTGTTCCCCTGTACCCGCTCCGTGTTCCTGTGTACACGCTCCATGTTCCCCTCAACCTGCTCCATGTTCACGTGTTCCTTGTTCTCGCTGCTCCGTGTTCCATTGATCCCGCTCCGTGATACTCTATACACGCTCCCTGTTCCCCTGTATCGGTCTCTGTTCCCCTGTACCCGGAACCTGTTCCACTGTACCCGCTCCGTGTTCCCCTGTACCCGCTCCATGTTCCCCTGTACGCGCTTCGTGTTCCCCTGTACCCTCTCCCTGTTCCCTATGTTCCTCCGTTCCGTGTTCCATTGTACAGGCTCCGTGTTCCCCTGTACCTGCTCCGTCTTTCGCGGTACCCGCTCCGGTTCCCCTTTACCTGATCCCTGTTCCCCTCTAACCTCTCTGTTTTTGCTCAGTGTTCCGCTGTCCGTGTTCCCCCGTTCCGTATTTCCACGTACACGCACCCTGTTCCCCTGTACCCGCTCCATGTTCCCCTGTACATTCTTCGTGTTCTCCCCACACCCTGTTCCCCTGTACCCGTCTGTGTTCCCATGTACCCGCACCGTGTTCTCCTGTACCCGCTCCATGTTCCCCTGTACCCGCTCCGTGTTCCCCTGTACCCGCTCCGTGTTCCTCTGTACTCGCTCCGTGTTCCCCTGTTCCCGCTCCGTGTTCCGCTGTACCCATTCCATGTTCCCCTGTAATCGCTCCCTATTCCCCTGTACCCGCTCCGCCTTCCCCGGTAGCCTCTCTGGAGCCCGTTTACCTGATCCCTCTTCCCCTCTAACCTCTCTGTACACGCTCCCTGTTCCACTGTACCCACTCCATGTTCCCCTGTACACGCTCCGTGTTCCCCTGTCTACGCTCCGTGTTTCCCTGTACCTGCTCCTTTTTCCCCTTGCACGCCTCGTGTTCCCCGATACATGCCCCTTGTTCCCCGGTTCCGTGTTCCCCTGTACCCGCTCCGTGTACCCCCGTACCCGTTCTGTGGTCCCATGTAACCGCTCCATGTTTCCCCTGTTCGTTGCTCCCCTTGCTCCGTGTACACCGTGTTCCGTGTCCACCCTCCTCAATTTTCCCCTGTACCCTGTCCGTATTCCCCCGTACCCGCTCCGTGTTCCGCTGAAGCCGCTCCGTGTTCCCCTGTGCCTGTTCCGTGTTCCAATATACCCGCACCCTGTTCCCCTGTACCCGCTCCCTGTTCCCCTGTATGCGCTCGCTGTTTCCCTGTACCCGCTCCGTTTTTTCCTCTAGCTGCTCCCTGTTCCACTGTTCTGTGTTCCCCTGTAGCCGCTCCATGTTCCCCTGTACATTCTTCATATTCTCCTCACACCCTGTTCCCCTGTACCCGTCTGTTTTCCCATGTACCCGCACCGTGTTCTCCTGTACCCGCTCCATGTTCCTGTGTAGCCGCTCCCTGTTCCCCTGTACCCGTTCCGTGTTCCACTGTACCCGCTCCGTGTTCCTCTGTACTCGCTCCGTGTTCCCCTGTTCCCGCTCCGTGTTCCGCTGTACCCGCTCCCTGTTCCCCTGTAACCGCTCCCTGTTCCCCTGTACCTGCTCCCTCTACTTCTGTACCCAATCCGTGTTCCCATGCAGCCACTCCCTGTTCTCCTGTAGCTGCTCCCTGCACTCCTTTACCCGCTCTATGCTCCCCTGTACCCACTCCGTGTTCCTGTGTAGCCGCTCCCTGTTCCCCTGTACCCGAAACCTGTTCCGCTGTACCCGCTCCGTGTTCCCCTGTACCCGCTCCCTGTTCCCCTGTATCTCCTCCCTGTTCCCCTGTTCCTGCTCTGTGCTGTCCTGTACCCGCTATCTGTTCCATGTTCCTCTGTACCCGCTATGTGTTCCCCGTACCCTTTTCTGTGTTCCCCTGTACACGCTCCATTTTCCCCCTGTTCCGTGTTTCTCTTGCTCTGTGTTCCCCTGTAAGTGCTCCATGTTCCCCTGTACCCGCTCCGTGTTCCCCTGTACCCGCTCGGTGTTACGCTCTCCCCGCTCCCTGTTCCCCTGTACCCGCTCCGTGTTCTCCTGTATCCGCTCCGTGTTCCCTATCCCGCTCCGTGTTCCTGTGTAACCGCTCCGTGTTCCCGTGTATCTGCACATGTTCTCCCCACACACCGTTCCCCTGTACCCATTCTGTGTTCCCATGTACCCGCACCGTGTTCCCTTAACCCGCTCCGTGTCCCCTTAACCTGCTCCGTGTTCCCCTGTACCCGCTCCCTGTTCCCCGATACGCGCTCGCTGTTTGCTTGTACTCACTCCCTGTTCCCCTGCACCTGTTCCGTGCTGCCCTGTACTCGCTCCATTTTCCGCTGTCGCCGCTCCGTGTTCCCCTGTACCCCTTCGCCTGTGCCCACTCAGTGTTCCCCTGTAACCACTCCATGTTCCCCTTTGCCCGCTCCCTGTTCCCCTGAACCTGTTTTGTGTTGCCCTGTTCCCGCTCCGTGTTCCGCTGTACCGGCTCCGTGTTCCCCTGTACCCGATCCCTGTTCCCCTGTACCTCCTCCCTGTACTCCTGTACCCGCTCCATGTTCCCCTGTACCCACTCCGTGTTCCCCTGTACCCGCTCCCTGTTCCCCTGTACACGCTCCATTTCCCCCCTGTTCCGTGTTCCCCTTGCTCTGTGTTCCCCTGTAAGCGCTGCGTGTTCCCCTGTACCCGCTCCGTGTTCCCCTGTACCCGCTCGGTGTTCCGCTCTCCCCGCTCCCTGTTCCCCTGCATCCGCTCCCTGTTCCCCTGTAACTGCTCCCCGTTCCCCTGTAACCGCTCCCTGTTCCCCTTTACCTACTCCCTGTTACCCTGTGCCCGCTCCGTGTTTCCCTGTATCCGCTCCGTGTTCCCCTGTACCCGCTCCGTGTTCCCCGGAACCCTCTCCAGATCCCGTTCACCTGATCCCTGTTCTCCTCTAACCTCTCTGTTCCTGCTCAGTGTTCCCCTGTTCTGTGTTTCCCCGTTCTGTGTTCCCATGTACACGCTCCATGTTCCCCTGTACTCGCTCATTTGTCGCCTGTACACGCTCAACGTTCCCATGTACCCGCTTCGTGTTCCACTGCTCCCTGTTCCACCTATTCCATCTTCCATTGTACCCACTCCGTTTTACCTTGTACCCAATCTGCATTCCCCTGTGCCCGCTCTGTGTTCCCCTGTACCCGCTCCCTGTTCCCCTGTTCCCGCTCCGTGCTCTCCTGTACCCGCTACCTGTTCCCCTTTACCCGCTCCATGTTCCTCTGTACCTACTATGAGATCCCCGTACCCATTTCTGTGTTACCTTAACTCGCTCCGTGTTCCCTTAACCTGCTCCGTGTTCCCTTGTACCCGCACCGTGTTCCCCTGTACCTGTTCCCTATTCCCCTGTACCCGCTCCCTGTTTCCCTGTACCTGTTCCCTGTTCCGCTCTACACGCTCCGTGTTCCGCTGTACCTGCTCCCTGTTCCCCTGTACCTGCTCCCTGTATTCCTGTACCCACTCCCTGTTCTGCTGCAACCGCTCCATGTTCACCTTTGCCCGCTCCCTGTTCCCCTGTACATGCTCCGCGTTCTCCTGTAACAGCTCCATGTTTCCCTTTGCCCGCTCCCTGTTCCCCTGTACCTGCTCTGTGTTCCACTGTACCAGCTCCCTGTTCCCCTGTACCCGCTCCGTGTTCACCTGTACGCGATCCGTGTTCCCCTGTACCTGCGACCTAATCCCCTGTAACCGCTCTTTGTTCCCCTGTACCTGTTACCTGTTACAGTGTTCCTTGTTCCCCTGTACCCGCTCCGTGTTCCGCTGTACCCGCTTCATGTTCCCCTGTAGCTGCCCCATGTACCCCTCTACATGCTCCATGTTCCCCATTGCGCGCTCCGTGTTCCCTTGTACATATTCCCTGTTCTGCTGTTCCCGCTCTGTGTTCCGCTGTACCCGCTCCCTGTTCCCCTGTACCTGCTCCCTGTACTCCTGTACCCGCTCCGTTTTCCCCTTTACCTGCTCCATGTTCCCCTGTACGTGCTACCTGTTCCTCTGTACATGCTACCTGTTGCTCTGTACCCACTCCGTGTTCCCCTGCAGCCACTCTCTGTTCCCCTGTACCTGCTCCCCGTTCCTCTGTACCCACTCCGTGTTCCCCTGTATCCGCTCCGTGTTCCTCTGTATCCGCTCCGTTTTCCCCTATACCCACTCTGTGCTCCCCTCTAACCACTCCTTGTTCCCTGTACCCGCTCAGTCTTCGCCTGTACCCGCTCAATGTTCCCCTGTACCCGCTCTGTCTTCCTCTGTTTCGTGTTTTCCGTGCTCCTTGCTCCCCTTTATCCATTTTGTGTTTCCCTTTCCCGTTTTAACTTCCTCTGTACCCGCTCCATGTTCCCAAATACCCGCTCCCTGTTCCCTTGTATCAGCTCTGTGTTCCCCTGTTCCCGCTCAGTGTTTACCTGTACCCGCTCCATGTTCCCCTGTACCCGCTCGGTGTTCCGCTCTCCCCGCTCCCTGTTCCCCTGTATCCGCTACCTGTTCCCCTGTAACCGCTCCCTGTTCCCCTGTAACCGCTCCCTGTTCCCCTTTACCTACTCCCTGTTCCCCTGTGCCCGCTCCGTGTTCCCTTGTACCCGCTCCGTGTTCCCCGGAACCCTCTCCGGATCCCGTTCACCTGATCCCTGTTTACCTCTAACCTCTCTGTTCCTGCTCAGTGTTCCCCTGTTCTGTGTTTCCCCGTTCTGTGTTCCCATGTACACGCTCCATGTTCCCCTGTACCCGCTCATTTGTCGCCTGTACACGCTCAACGTTCCCATGTACCCACTCCGTGTTCCACTGTTCCCTGTTCCACCTGTTCCATCTTCCATTGTACCCACTCCGTTTTACCTTGTACCCAATCTGCATTCCCCTGTGCCCGCTCTGTGTTCCCCTGTACCCGCTCCCTGTTCCCCTGTTCCCGCTCCGTGCTCTCCTGTACCCGCTACCTGTTCCACTGTACCCGCTCCATGTTCCTCTGTACCCGCTATGAGTTCCCCGTACCCATTTCTGTGTTACCTTAACTCGCTCCGTGTTCCCTTAACCTGCTCCGTGTTCCCTTGTACCCGCACCGTGTTCCCCTGTACCCGTTCCTTATTCCCCTGTACCCGCTCCCTGTTTCCCTGTACCTGTTTCCTGTTCCGCTCTACGCGCTCCGTGTTCCGCTGTACCTGCTCCCTGTTCCCCTGTACCTGCTCCCTGTTCTCCTGTACCCACTCCCTGTTCTGCTCCTACCGCTCCATGTTCACCTTTGCCCGCTCCCTGTTCCCCTGTACATGCTCCGCGTTCTCCTGTAACAGCTCCATGTTCCCCTTTGCCCGCTCCCTGTTCCCCTGTACCTTCTCTGTGTTCGACTGTACCGGCTCCCTGTTCCCCTGTACCCGCTCCGTGTTCACCTGTACGCGATCCGTGTTCCCCTGTACCTGCGACCTGATCCCCTGTAACTGCTCTTTGTTCCCCTGTACCTGTTACCTGTTACGCTGTTCCTTGTTCCCCTGTACCCGCTCCGTGTTCCGCTGTACCCGCTTCATGTTCCCCTGTAGCTGCCCCATGTACCCCTCTACATGCTCCATGTTCCCCATTGCGCGCTCCCTGTTCCTTTGTACATATTCCCTGTTCCGCTGTTCCCGTTCTGTGTTCCGCTGTACCTGCTCCCTGTTCCCCTGTACCTGCTCCCTGTACTCCTGTACCCGCTCCGTTTTCCCCTTTACCTGCTCCATGTTCCCCTGTACGTGCTACCTGTTCCTCTGTACATGCTCCCTGTTGCTCTGTACCCACTCCGTGTTCCCCTGCAGCCACTCTCTGTTCCCCTGTACCTGCTCCCCGTTCCTCTGTACCCACTCCGTGTTCCCCTGTATCCGCTCCGTGTTCCTCTGTATCAGCTCCGTTTTCCCTAAAGCCGCTCTGTGCTCCCCTCTAACCACTCCTTGTTCCCTGTACCCGCTCAGTCTTCGCCTGTAACCGCTCAATGTTCCCCTGTACCCGCTCCGTCTTCCTCTGTTTCGTGTTTTCCGTGCTCATTGTTCCCCTTTATCCATTTTGTGTTTCCCTTTCCCGTTTTAACTTCCTCTGTACCCGCTCCATGTTCCCATGTACCCGCTCCCTGTTCCCTTGTATCAGCTCTGTGTTCCCCTGTTCCCGCTCAGTGTTTACCTGTACCCGCTCCGTGTTCCCCTGTACCTGCTCGGTGTTCCGCTCTCCCCGCTACCTGTTCCCCTGTAACCGCTCCCTGTTCCCCTGTAACCGCTCCCTGTTCCCCTTTACCTACTCCCTGTTCCCCTGTGCCCGCTCCGTGTTTCCCTGTAACCGCTCCGTGTTCCCCTGTACCCGGTCCGTGTTCCCCGGAACCCTCTCCGGATCCCGTTCACCTGATCCCTGTTCTCCTCTAACCTCTCTGTTCCTGCTCAGTGTTCCCCTGTTCTGTGTTTCCCCGTTCTGTGTTCCCATGTACATGCTCCATGTTCCCCTGTACCCGCTCATTTGTCGCCTGTACACGCTCAATGTTCCCATGTACACGTTCCGTGTTCCACTGTTCCCTGTTCCACCTGTTCCATCTTCCATTGTACCCACTCCATTTCACCTTGTACCCATTCTGCATTCCCCTGTGCCCGCTCTGTGTTCCCCTGTACCAGCTCCCTGTTCCCCTGTATACTCTCCGTCTTCCCCTGTATGCGCTCCGTGTTCCCTGTACCCACTTCTTGTGCCCTGTACATGCTCCGTGTTCCCCGTGTACCCGCTCCGTGTTCCCCCTGTACCCTCTCCCTGTTCCCCAGTACCCGCTTTCTGTTCCCCTATACCCGGTACCTGTTCCCCTGTACCCGCTCCGTGCTCCCCTGTAGCCGCTCCCTGTTCCCCTTTACCCATTCTGTGTTCCCCTGTACCCGCTCCGTGTTCCATTGTACCCGCTCCATGCTCCCCTCTACCCACTCCGTGTTCGCCTGTAAGAGCTCCGTGTTCCACTGTTCCCCTGTACCCGCTCCCTGTTCCTCTGTTCCGAATCCCTGTTCCCCTATACCCGCTCCCTGTTCCACTGTACACGCTCTGTGTTCCCGTGTACCCGCTCCCTGTTCCGCTGTACACGCTCCCTGCTCTCCTGTACCCGCTCCCTCTTCCGCTGTTCCTTGTTCTCCTGTACCCTCTCCGTGTTACCCTGTAACGGCTCCATATTCCCCTTTGCCCGCTCCCTGTTCACCTGTACCCGCTCCGTCTTTCCCTGGATCTGCTCCATGTTCCCCTGTACCTGCTCCGTGTTCTCCTGTAACCGCTCCATGTTCCCCTTTGCCCGCTCCCCGTTCCCCTGTACCACTCCGTGTTCCCGTTTACCCGCTCCCTGTTCCCTCTGCACCCGCTCCCTGTTCCCCTGCACCCGCTCCCTGTACCCCTGTACCTGTTCCCGGTTCCGTTCTACCCACGCTGTGTTCCGCTGTACACGCTCCCTGTTCGCCTGTACCTGCTACCTTTACTCCTGTACCCGCTCCCTGTTCCCCTGCACCCGTTCCGTGTTCCCCTGTACCCGCTCCGTGTTCCCCTGTACCTGCGATGTGTTCCCTTAATACACTCCGTGTTTCCTTGTACTCTCTCCCTTTTACCCTGTACCCGCATCCTGTTCCTCTGTACCCGCTCCCTGTTCCCCTGTACACTCTCCGTCTTCCCCTGTATGCGCTCCGTGTTCCCTGTACCCACTTCTTGTGCCCTGTACATGCTCCGTGTTCCCCCTGTACCCGCTCCGTGTTCCCCCTGTACCCTCTCCCTGTTCCCCAGTACCCGCTTTCTGTTCCCCTATACCCGGTACCTGTTCCCCTGTACCCGCTCCGTGCTCCCCTGTAGCCGCTCCCTGTTCCCCTTTACCCATTCTGTGTTCCCCTGTACCCGCTCCGTGTTCCATTGTACCCGCTCCATGCTCCCCTCTACCCACTCCATGTTCGCCTGTAAGAGCTCCGTGTTCCACTGTTCCCCTGTACCCGCTCCCTGTTCCTCTGTTCCGAATCCCTGTTCCCCTATACCCGCTCCCTGTTCCACTGTACACGCTCTGTGTTCCCGTGTACCCGCTCCCTGTTCCGCTGTACACGCTCCCTGCTCTCCTGTACCCGCTCCCTCTTCCGCTGTTCCTTGTTCTCCTGTACCCTCTCCGTGTTACCCTGTAACGGCTCCATATTCCCCTTTGCCCGCTCCCTGTTCACCTGTACCCGCTCCGTCTTTCCCTGGATCTGCTCCATGTTCCCCTGTACCTGCTCCGTGTTCTCCTGTAACCGCTCCATGTTCCCCTTTGCCCGCTCCCCGTTCCCCTGTACCACTCCGTGTTCCCGTTTACCCGCTCCCTGTTCCCTCTGCACCCGCTCCCTGTTCCCCTGCACCCGCTCCCTGTACCCCTGTACCTGTTCCCGGTTCCGTTCTACCCACGCTGTGTTCCGCTGTACACGCTCCCTGTTCGCCTGTACCTGCTACCTTTACTCCTGTACCCGCTCCCTGTTCTCCTGCACCCGTTCCGTGTTCCCCTGTACCCGCTCCGTGTTCCCCTGTACCTGCGATGTGTTCCCTTAATACACTCCGTGTTGCCTTGTACTCTCTCCCTTTTACCCTGTACCCGCATCCTGTTCCTCTGTACCCGCTCCCTGTTCCTCTGTACACGCTCCGTGTTCCTGTGTAGCCACTCCCTGTCCCCGCTCCGTGCTCTCCTGTACCCACTACCTGTTCCCCTGTTCCCTTGTACACCCTTGCTCTTCCCCTGTACCCGCTCCCTTTTCCCCTGTTCCGTGTTGCCCTCTACCCGCACGGTGTACCACTGTATCCGCTGTGCGTTCCCCTTCCACTGTACCTATTCCCTGTTCCCCCTGTACCGGCTCCCTGTGCCCCTCTACCGGCTCCCTGTTCCCCTGCACCCGTTCCCTTTTCCCCTGTACCCGCTCCCTGTTTCCTTGTACCTGTTCCCTGTTCCGCTATACGCACTCCGTGTTCCGCTGTACCCGCTCCCTGTTCCCCTGTACCTGCTCCCTGTACTCCTGTACCCGCTCCATGTTCCCCTTTTCCCACTCCCTGTTCCCCTGTACCTGCTCCGTGTTCTCCTGTAACCGTTCCATGTTCCCCTTTGCCCGCTCCCTGTTCCCCTGTACCTGCTCCCTGTACTCCTGTACCCGCTCCATGTTTCCCTTTGCCCGCTCCCTGTTCCCCTGTACATGCTCCGTGTTCTCCTGTAACCGCTCCATGTTCCCCTTTGCCCGCTCCCTGGTCCCCTGTACCTGCTGTGTGTTACATTTACCCGTTCCCTTTTCCCCTGTACCTGCTTTGTGTTCCACTGTACACGCTCCGTGTTCCCCTGTACCTGCTCCATTTTTCCCTCTACCTGCTCCCTGTTCCCCTGTACGTCCGACCTGATCCCCTGTAACCGCTCCGTGTTCCCCTGTACCTGTTACCTGTTACGCTGTTCCTTGTTCCCCTGTACCCGCTCCGTGTTCCGCTGTACCCGCTCCATGTTCCCCTGTACCTGCTCCATGTTCCCCTCTACCTGCTCCGTGTTCCCCTGTAACCGCTCCATGTTCCCCTTTGCACGCTCCTTGTTCCCTTGTACATGTTCCCTGTTCCGCTGTACCCGCTCTGTGTTCCGCTGTACCCACTTCCTGTTCCCCTGTACCTGCTCCCTGTACTCCTGTACCCGCTCCGTGTTCCCCTGTACCCGCTCCGTTTTCCCCTGTACCTGCTCGCTGTTCCCCTGTACGTGCTACCTGTTCTCTGTACATGCTCCCTGTTGCTCTGTACCCACTCCGTGGTCCTGTGTAGCCGCTCCCTGTTCCCCTGTACCCGCTCCGTGTTCTCCTGTACCCACTCCCTGTTCCCCTGTACCCGCTCCGTGTTCCCCTGTACCCGCTCCGCCTTCCCCGGTACCCTCTCCGGATCCCGTTAACCTGATCCCTGTTCCCCTCTAACCTCTCTGTTCCTGCTCAGTGTTCCCCTGTTCTTTGTTCCCCCATTCCCTGTTCCCATGGACATGCTCCCTGTTCCCTTGTACCCACCCCATGTTCCATTGTAGACACTCCGTGTTCCCCTGTATACGCTCCTTTTATCCCTGTACCTGCTCCTTTTTCCCCTTACACGCCCCGTGTTGCCCGATACATGCCCCTTGTTCCCCGGTTCCTGTTCCCCTGTACCCGCTCCGTGTACCCCTGTACCCGTTCTGTGGTGCCATGTAACCGCTCCATGTTCCCCCTGTTCGGTGCTCCCCTTGCTCCGTTTACCCCGTGTTCCGTGTTCCCCCTCCTCAATTTTCCCCTGTACCCTGTCCGTATTCCCCCGTACCCGCTCCGTGTTCCGCCTAAGCCGCTCCGTGTTCCCCTGTACACGCTCCGTGTTCCCCTGTATACGCTCCGTGTTTCCCTGTACCTGCTCCTTTTTCCCCTTACACGCCCCGTGTTCCCCGATACATGCCCCTTGTTCCCCGGTTCCGTGTTCCCCTGTATCCGCTCCGTGTACCACTGTACCCGTTCTGTGGTCCCATGTAACTGCTCCATGTTACCCCTGTCGTTGCTCCCCTTGCTCCGTGTACCCCGTGTTCCGTGTTCACCCTCCTCAATTTTCCCCTGTACCCTGTCCGTATTCAACCGTACCCGCTCCATGTTCCGCTGAAGCCGCTCCGTGTTCCCCGTGCCTGTTCCGTGTTCCCATATACCCGCACCCTGTTCCCCTGTACCCGCTCCCTGTTCCCCTGTATGCGCTCGATGTTTCCCTGTACCCGCTCCGTTTTTTCCCTGTAGCTGCTCCCTGTTCCGCTGTTCCGTGTTCCCCTGTAGCCGCTCCATGTTCCCCTGTACATTCTTCGTATTCTCCCCACACCCTGTTCCCCTGTACCTGTCTGTGTTCCCATGTACCCGCACCGTGTTCTCCTGTACCCGCTCCATGTTCCTGTGTAGCCGCTCCCTGTTCCCCTGTACCCGTTCCGTGTTCCCCTGTACCCGCTCCGTGTTCCTCTGTACTCGCTCCGTGTTCCCCTGTTCCCGCTCCGTGTTCCGCTGTACCCGCTCCCTGTTCCCCTGTAACCGCTCCCTGTTCCCCTGTACCTGCTCCCTGTACTCCTGTACCCACTCCGTATTCCCGTCTAGCCGCTCCCTGTTCTCCTGTAGCTGCTCCCTGTATCCTTTACCCGCTCTATGCTCCCCTGTACCCACTCCGTGTTCCTGTGTAGCCGCTCCCTGTTCCCCTGTACCCGGAACCTGTTCCGCTGTACCCGCTCCGTGTTCTCCTGTACCCGCTCCCTGTTCCCCTGTACCCGCTCGGTGTTCCGCTCTCCCCGCTCCCTGTCCCCCTGTACCCGCACCGTGTTCTCCTGTATCCGCTCCGTGTTCCCTATCCCGCTCCCTGTTCCCCTGCACCTGTTCCGTGCTGCCCTGTACTCGCTCCATTTTCCGCTGTAGCCGCTCCTTGTTCCCCTGTACCCCTTGCCCCGTGCCCACTCCGTGTTCCCCTGTAACCGCTCCATGTTCCCCTTTACCCGCTCCCAGTTCTCCTGTATCTGTTTTCTGTTGCCCTGTTCCCGCTCCGTGTTCTGCTGTACCCGTTCCGTGTTCACCTGTAACTGCTCGGTGTTCCGCTCTCCCCGCTCCCTGTTCCCCTGTATCCGCTCCCTGTTCCCCTGTAACCGCTCCCTGTTCCCCTTTACCTACTCCCTGTTCCCCTGTGCCCGCTCCGTGTTTCCCTGTAGCCGCTCCGTGTTCCCCTGTACGCGCTCCGTGTTCCCCTGTACCCTCTCCGGATCCCGTTTACCTGATCCCTGTTCCCCTCTAACTACTCTCTTCCTGCTCAGTGTTCCCATGTTCTGTGTTTCCCCGTTCCGTGTTCCCATGTACATGCTCCATGTTCCCCTGTACCCGCTCATTTTTCGCCTGGTACACACGCTCAACGTTCCCATGTACCCGCTCCGTGTTCCACTGTTCCCTATTCCCCCTATTCCATGTTCCATTGTACCCACTCCGTTTGACCTTGTACCCATTCTGCATTCCCCTGTGCCCGCTCTGTGTTCCCCTGTACCCGCTCCCTGTTCCCCTGTTCCCGCTCCGTGGTCTCCTGTACCCGCTACCTGTACTCCTGTACCCGCTCCATGTTCATCTGTACCCGCTATGAGTTCCCCGTACCCATTTCTGTGTTCCCCTGTACTCGCTCAGTGTTCCCCTGTGCCCGCTCCGTGTTACCCTGTACCTGCACATGTTCTCCACACACCCTGTTCACCTGTACCCATTCTGTGTTCCCATGTACCCGCACCGTGTTCTCTTAACCCGCTCCGTGTTCCCTTAACCTGCTCCGTGTTCCCTTGTACCCACACCGTGTTCCCCTGTACACGCTCCCCTGTTCCCCTGTACCCATTCTGTGTTCCCATGTACCCACACCGTGTTCCCTTAACCTGCTCCTTGTTCCCTTAACCTGCTCCGTGTTCCATTGTACATTCTCTGTCTTCCCCTGTACCCGCTTCGATTTCCCTGTACCCACTCCTTCTTTCCTGTATCCCTCCGTGTTCCCCCTGTGCCCGCTCCGTGTTCCCCCTGTACCCACTCCCTGTTCCCCACTACCTGCTTCCTGCTCCTCTGTACCCGCTCCCTGTTCCCCAGTACCTGCTCCCTGTTCCCCTGTACCCGCTCCCTGTTCCCCGTACCCGCTCCCTGTTCCCCTGTACCCGTTCCCTGTTTCTCTGTACCCGCTCCCTGTTCCCCTGTACCCGCTCCCTGTTCCACTGTACCCGCTCCCTGTTCCCCTGTACTGTTCCCTGTTCTGCTGTACCCGCTCTGTATTCCGCTGTACCCGCTCCCTGTTCCCCTGTACCTGCTCCCTCTACTCCTGTACCCACTCCCTGTTCCCGTGTAGCCGCTACCTGTTCTCCTGTAGCTGCTCCCTGGACTCATTTACCCGCTCTATGATCCCCTGTACCCGCTCTGTGTTCCCCTGTACCCGCTCCCTATTCCTCTGTTCCCCTGTTCCCGCTCCGAGCTCTCCTGTACACGCTACCTGTTCCTCTGTACCCGCTCCATGTTCCTCTGTACCCGCAATGTGTTCCCCGTACCGCTTTCTGTGTTCCCCTGTACCCGCTCCGTGTTCCCCTGTATCCGTTCCATGTTCCCCTATCCCGTTCCGTGTTCCTGTGCAACCGCTCCGTGTTCTTCTGTATCTGCACATGTTCTCCCCACACCCCGTTCTCCTGTACCCATTCTGTGTTCCCATGTACCAGCACCGTGTTCCTTTAACCCGCTCCGTGTCCCCTTAACCTGCCCCGTGTTCCCCTGTACCCGCTCCCTGTTCCCCTGTACGCGTTCGCTGTTTTCTTGTACCCGCTCCCTGTTCCCCTGCACCTGTTCCGTGCTGCCCTGTACTCGCTCCATTTTCCGCGGTAGCCGCTCCGTGTTCCCCTGTACCCCTTCCCCTGTGCCCACTCCGTGTTCCCCTGTAACCACTCCATGTTCCCCTTTGCCCGATCCTTGTTCCCCTGAACCTGTTTTGTGTTGCCCTGTTCCCGCTCCGTGTTCCGCTGTACCCGCTCCGTGTTCCCCTGTACCCGCTCCCTGTTCCCTTGTATCTCCTCCCTGTACTCCTATACCCGCTCCATGTTCCCCTGTACCCCTTCCCCTGTGCCCACTCCGTGTTCCCCTGTAACCACTCCATGTTCCCCTTTGCCCGCTCCCTGTTCCCCTGAACCTGTTTTGTGTTGCCCTGTTCCCGCTCCGTGTTCCGCTGTACCCGCTCCGTGTTCCCCTGTACCCGCTCCCTGTTCCCTTGTATCTCCTCCCTGTACTCCTATACCCGCTCCATGTTCCCCTGTACCCGCTTCGTGTTGCCCTGTACCTGCTCCCTGTTCCCCTGTACACGCTCCATTTCCCCCCTGTTTCGTGTTCCCCTTGCTCTGTGTTCCCCTGTAAGCGCTCCGTGTTCCGCTGTACCCGCTCCGTGTTCCCCTGTACCCGCTCGGTGTTCCGCTCTCCCCGCTCCCTGTTCCCCTGTATCCGCTCCCTGTTCCCCTGTTACCGTTCCCTGTTCCCCTGTAACCGCTCCCTGTTCCCGTTTACCTACTCCCTGTTCCCCTGTGCCCGCTCCGTGTTTCCCTGTACCCGCTCCGTTTTCCCCGGAACCCTCTCCGGATCCCGTTTACCTGATCCCTGTTCCCCTCTAACCTCTTTGTTCCTGCTCAGTGTTCCCCTGTTCTGTGTTTCCCCGTTCTGTGTTCCCATGTACACGCTCCATGTTCCCCTGTACCCGCTCATTTGTCGCCTGTACACGCTCAACGTTCCCATGTACCCGCTCCATGTTCCACTGTTCCCTGTTCCCCCTGTTCCATGTACCATTGTACCCACTCCGTTTTACCTTGTACCCATTCTGCATTCCCCTGTGCCCGCTCTGTGTTCCCCTGTACCCGCTCCCTGTTCCCCTGTTCCTGCTCCCTGTTCCTCTGTACCCGCTATGAGTTCCCCGTACCCATTTCTGTGTTCCCCTGTACTCGCTCAGTGTTCCCTTGTGCCCGCTCCGTGTTCCCCTGTACCTGCACATGTTCTCCACACACCCTGTTGCCCTGTACCCATTCTGTGTTCGCATGTACCCGCACTGTGTTCCCTTAACTCGCTCCGTGTTCCCTTAACCTGCTCCGTGTTCCCTTGTACCCGCACCGTATTCCCCTGTACCCGCTCCCCTGTTCCCCTGTACCCATTCTGTGTTCCCATGTACCCGCAGCGTGTTCCCTTAACCTGCTCCTTGTTCCCTTAACCTGCTCCGTGTTCCCTTGTACATTCTCTGTCTTCCCCTGTACCCGCTTCGTTTTCTCTGTACCCACTCCTTCTGTCCTGTATCGCTTCGTGTTCCCCTGTACCCCTTCCGCTGTGCCCACTCCGTGTTCCCCTGTAACCACTCCATGTTCCACTTTGCCCGCTCCCTGTTCCCCTGAACCTGTTTTGTGTGGCCCTGTTCCCGCTCCGTGTTCCGCTGTACCCGCTCCGTGTTCCCTTGTACCTGCTCCCTGTTCCCTTGTATCTCCTCCCTGTACTCCTATACCCGCTCCATTTTCCCCTGTACCCGCTCCGTGTTGCCCTGTACCCGCTCCCTGTTCCCCTGTATCCGCTCCCTGTTCCCCTGTAACCGTTTCCTGTTCCCCTGTATCCACTCGCTGTTCCCCTGTAACCGTTCCCTGTTCCCCTGTAACCACTCCCTGTTCCCCTTTACCTACTCCCTGTTCCCCTGTGCCCGCTCCGTGTTTCCCTGTACCCGCTCCGTGTTCCTCGGAACCCTCTCCGGATTCCGTTTACCTGATCCCTGTTCCCCTCTAACCTCTCTGTTCCTGCTCAGTGTTCCCCCGATCTGTGTTTCCCCGTTCTGTGTTCCCATGTACACGCTCCATGTTCCCCTGTACCCGCTCATTTGTCGCCTGTACACGCTCAACGTTCCCATGTACCCGCTCCGTGTTCCACTGTTCCCTGTTCCCTCTGTTCCATGTTCCATTGTACCCACTCCGTTTTACCTTGTACCCATTCTGCATTCCCCTGTGCCCGCTCTGTGTTCTCCTGTACCCGCTCCTTGTTCCCTGTTCCTTTGTACCCGCTATGAGTTCCCCGTACCCATTTCTGTGTTCCCCTGTACTTGCTCAGTGTTCCCTTGTGCCCGCTCCATGTTCCCCTGTACCTGCACATGTTCTCCACACAACCTGTTCCCCTGTACGCATTCTGTGTTCGCATGTACCAGCACTGTGTTCCCTTAACTTGCTCCGTGTTCCCTAAACCTGCTCCGTGTTCCCTTGTACCCGCACCATATTCCCCTGTACATGCACCCCTGTTCCCCTGTACCCATTGTGTGTTCCCATGTACCCGCAGCGTGTTCCCTTAACCTGCTCCTTGTTCCCTTAACCTACTCCGTGTTCCCTTGTACACTGTCTGTCTTCCCCTGTACCCGCTTCGTTTTCCCTGTACCCAGTCCTTCTTTCCTGTATCGCTCCGTATTCCCCATGTACCTGCTCCGTGTTCCCCCTGTACCCACTCCCTGTTCTCCAGTACCTGCTTCCTGCTCCCCTGTACCCGCTCCCTGTTCCCCAGTACCTGCTCCCTGTTCCCCTGTACCCGCTCCCTGATCCCCTGTACCCGCTCCCTGTTTCTCTGTACTCGCTCCCTGTTCCCCCGTACCCACTCCCTGTTCCCCTGTACCCGCTCCGTGATCCCCTGTACCCGCTTCGTGTTCCCCTGTACCCGCTCCGTGTTCCCCTGTTCCTCTGCTTCGTGTTCCATTGTACAGGCTGCCTGTTCCCCTGTACCCGCTCCGTGTTCTCCTGTACCCGCTCCATCTTCCGCGGTACCCACTCCGGTTCCCCTTTACCTGATCCCTGTTCCCCTCTAACCTCTCTGTTCCTGTTCAGTGTTCACCTGTTCTGTGTTCCCCTGTTCTGTGTTCCCCCGTTCCGTATTTCCATGTATACGCTCCCTGTTCCCCTGTACCCGTTCCATGTTCCCCGGTACGCGCTCCTGTTCCTGTGTAGCCACTCCCTGTTCCCCTCTACCCGATCCGTGTTCTCCTGTTCCCGCTACCTGTTCCTGTGTACACGCTCCATGTTCCCCTCAACCTGCTCCATGTTCACGTGTTCCTTGTTCTCGCTGCTCCGTGTTCCATTGTACCCACTCCGTGATACTCTATGCACGCTCCCTGTTCCCCTGTACCCGGTCCCTGTTCCCTTGTACCCGGAACCTGTTCCGCTGTACCCGCTCCGTGTTCCCCTGTACCCGCTCCCTGTTCCCCTGTATCTCCTCCCTGTACTCCTGTACCCGCTCCATGTTCCCGTGTACCCACTCCATGTTCCCCTGTAACCGCACCCTGTTCCACTATTTCGTGTTCCATTTTACAGGCTCCGTATTCCCCTGTACCCGCTCTGTGTTCTGCTGTACCCGCTCCGCCTTCCACGTTACCCGCTCCGGTTCCCCTTGACCTTATTCCCTGTTCCCCTCTAACCTCTCTGTTCCTGTTCAGTGTTCACCTGTTTTGTGTTCCCCTGTTCTGTGTTCCCCCGTTCCGTATTTCGACGTACACGCTCCCTGTTCCCCTGTACACGCTCCATGTTCCCCTGTACCCTCTCATTTTTCGCCTGTACATGCTCAATGTACCCCTGTACCCTCTCCGTGTTCGACTGTTCCCCCTGCACCGTGTTCCATTTTACCCACTCCGTTTTACACCGTACCCATTCTGTGTTCCCCTGTACCGGCTCTGTGTTCCCCTGTACCCACTAACTTTTCCTCTGTTCCCCTGTTCCCGCTCCGTGCTCTCCTGTACCCGCTACCTGTTCCTCTGTACCTGCTCCATGTTCTCCTGTATCCGCTCCGTGTTCCCCTATCCCGCTCCGTGTTCCTGTGTAACCGCTCCGTGTTCCCCTGTATCTGCACATGTTCTCCCCACACCCCGTTCCCTTGTACCCATTCTGTGTTCCCATGTACCCGCACCGTGTTCCCTTAACCCGCTCCGCGTCCCCTTAACCTCCTCCGTGTTCCCCTGTACCCGCTCCCTGTTCCCCTGCACCTGTTACGTGCTGCCCTGTACTCGAACCATTTTCCGCTGTAGCCGCTCCCTGTTCCCCTGAACCTGTTTTGTGTTGCCCTGTTCCCGCTCCGTGTTCCGCTGTACCCGCTCCGTGTACCCCTGTACCCGCTCCCTGTTCCCCTGTGCACGCTCCATTTTCCCCCTGCTCCGTGTTCCCCTTGCTCTGTGTTCCCCTGTAAGCGCTCCGTGTTCCCCTGTACCCGCTCCGTGTTCCCGTTTACCCGCTCGGTGTTCCGTTCTCCCCGCTCCCTGTTCCCCTGTATCCGCTCCCTGTTCCCCTGTAACCGCGCCCTGTTCCCCTTTACCTACTCCCTGCTCCCCTGTGACCGCTCCGTGGTTCCCTGTAGCCGCTCCGTGTTCCCCTGTACCCGATCTGCCTGCCCCGGAACCCTCTCCGGATCCCGTTTACCTGATCACTGTTCCCCTCTAACCTCTCTGTTCCTGCTCAGTGTTCCCCTGTTCTGTGTTTCCCCGTTCCATGTTCCCATGTACACGCTCCATGTTCCCCTGTACCCGCTCATTTGTCGCCTGTACACGCTCAACGTTCCCATGCACCCGCTCTGTGTTCCACTGTTCCCTGTTCCCCCTGTTCCATGTTCCATTATACCCACTCCGTTTTACCTTGTACCCATTCTGCATTCCCCTGTGCCCGCTCTGTGTTCCCCTGTTCCCGATCCCTGTTCCCCTGTTCCCGCTCCGTGCTCTCCTATACCTGCCAACTGTTCCCCTGTACCCGCTCCATGTTCCTCTGTACCCGCTATGAGTTCCCCGCACCCATTTCTGTGTTCCCCTGTACTCCCTCAGTGTTCCCCAGTGCCCGCTCCGTGTTCCCCTGTAGCTGCACATGTTCTCCACACACCCTGTTCCCCTGTACCCATTCTGTGTTCCCATGTACCCGCACCGTGTCCTCTTAACCCGCTCCGTGTTCCCTTAACCTGCTCCGTGTTCCCTTGTACCCTCACCGTGTTCCCCTGTACCCACTCCCCTGTTCCCCTGTACACATTCTGTGTTCCCATGTACCCGCAGCATGTTCGCTTAACCTGCTCCTTGTTCCCTTAACCTGCTCCGTGCTCCCTTTTACATTCTCTGTCTTCCCCTGTACCTGTTTCGTTTTCCTTGTACACGCTCCCTGTTCCCCTGTAGTCGTTCCCTGTTTCTCTGTACCCGCTTACTGTTCCCCTGTACGTGTTCTCTGTTCAACTGTACCCGCTCTGTGTTCCGCTTTACCCACTCCCTGTTCCCCTGTACCTGCTCCCTCTACGCCTGTACCCACTCCGTGTTCCCGTGTAGCCACTCCCTGTTCTCCTGTAGTTGCTCCATGTACTCCTTTACCCGCTCTATGTTTCCCTGTACCCACTCCTTGTTCCTGTGTAGCCGCTCCCTCTTCCCCTCTACCCGCTCCGTGTTCCCCTGTACCCGCTCCGTGTTCCTGTGTACACGCTCCATGTTCCCCTCAACCTGCTCCATGTTCACGTGTACCTTGTTCTCGCTGCTCCGTGTTCCATTGATCCCGCTCCGTGATACTCTATACACGCTCCCTGTTCCCCTGTATCGGTCTCTGTTCCCCTGTACCCGGAACCTGTTCCACTGTACCCGCTCCGTGTTCCCCTGTACCCACTCCATATTCCCCTGTACGCGCTTCGTGTTCCCCTGTATCCTCTCCCTGTTCCCTATGTTCCTCCGTTCCGTGTTCCATTGTACAGGCTCCGTGTTCCCCTGTACCCGCTCCGTCTTTCGCGGTACCCGCTCCGGTTCCCCTTTACCTGATCCCTGTTCCCCTCTAACCTCTCTGTTCTCGCTCAGTGTTCCCCTGTCCGTGTTCCCCCGTTCCGTATTTCCACGTACACGCACCCTGTTCCCCTGTATACGCTCCATGTTCCCCTGTACACGTTCATTTTTCGCCTGTACATGCTCAATGTACACCTGTCCCCTCTCCGTGTTCCACTATTTCCCCTGCACCGTGTTCCATTTTACCCACTCCGTTTTACACCATACCCATTCTGTGTTCCCCTGTACCCGCTCTGTGTTCCCCTGTACGCGCTCCCTGATCCCCTGTTCCCGCGCCGTGCTCTCCTGTACCCGCTACCTCTTCCTCTGTACCCGCTCCATGTTCCTCTGTACCCGCTATGTCTTCACCGTACCCATTTCTGTGTTCCCCTGAACCCGCTCCGTGTTCCCATGTGCCCGCTCCGTGTTCACCTGTATCCGCTCCGTTTTCCTGTGTACCCGCTCCGTGTTCCCCTGTATCTGCACATGTTCTCCGCACACCCCGTTCCCCTGTACCGTTTCTGTGTTCCCATGTACCCGCACCGTGTTCACTTAACCCGCTCCGTGTCCCCTTAACCAGCTCCGTGTTCCCCTGTACCCGCTCCGTGTTACCCTGTACCCGCTCCCTGTTCCCCAGTACGCGCTCGCTGTTCCCTTGTACCCGCTCCCTGTTCCCCTGTGCCCGCTCCGTGTTTCCCTGTACCCGCTCCGTGTTCCCCTGTACCCGCTCCGTGTTCCCCTGTACCCGCTCCGCCTTCCCCGGTACCCGCTCCGGTTCCCGTTTACCTGATCCCTATTCCCCTCTAACCTCTCTGATCCTGCTGAGTGTTCCCCTGTTCTGTGTTCCCCCGTTCCGTGTTCCCATGTACACGCTCCATGATCCCCTGTACCCACTCAATTTTCGCCTGTACACGCTCAACATTCCCATGTACTCGCTCCATGTTCCACTGTTCCCTGTTCCCCCTGTTCCATGTTCCATTGTACCCAATCCGTTTTACCTTGTACCCATTCTGTGTTCACCTGTACCGGCTTTGTGTTCCCCTGTACCCGCTCCATGTTCCTCTGTGCCCGCTATGAGTTCCCCGTACCCATTTCTGTGTTCCCCTGTACTCGCTCAGTGTTCCCCTGTACCTGCACATATTCTCCACACACCCTGTTCCCCTGTACCCATTCTGTGTTCCCTTGTACCCGCACTGTGTTCCCCTGTACCCGCTCCCCTGTTCCCCTGTGCCCATTCTGTTTTCCCATGCACCTGCTCCATGTTCCCTTAACCTGTTCCTTGTTCCCTTAACCTGCTCCGTGTTCCCTTGCACATTCTCTGTCTTCCCCTGTACCCGCTTCGTTTTCCCGGTACCCACTCCTTCTGTCCTGTATCCCCGGTAACCGCTCCCTGTTCCCCTGTACCCGCTCCCTGTTCCCCTGTAGTCGTTCCCTGTTTCTCTGTACCCACTCACTGTTCCCCTGTACCTGCTCCCTCTACTCCTGTACCCAATCCGTGTTCCCGTGTCGTCGCTCCCTGTTCTCCTGTAGCTGCTCCCTGTACTCTTTTACCCGCTCTATGTTCCCCTGTACCCACTCTGTGTTCCTGTGTAGCCGCTCCCTGTTCCCCTGTACTCGCTCCGTGTTCCTGTATAGCCACTCCCTGTTCCCCTGTACCCGATCCGTGTTCTCCTGTACCCGCTACCTTTTCCTGTGTACACGCGCCATGTTCGCCTCAATCTGCTCCATGTTCCCGTGTTCCTTGTTCTCGCTGCTCTGTGTTCCATTGTACCCGCTCCGTGATACTCTATACACGCTCCCTGTTCCCCTGTACCCGGTCTCTGTTCCCTTGTACCCGCAACCTATTCCACTGTACCCACTCCGTGTTCCCCTGTACCCGCTCCCTGTTCACCTGTATCTCATCCCTGTACGTGCTACCTGTTCCTCTGTACATGCTCCCTGTTGCTCTGTACCCACTCCGTGTTCCTGTGTAGCCGCTCCCTGTTCCCCTGCACCCGCTCCGTGTTCCTGTGTACACGCTTCATGTTCCCCTCAACCTGCTCCATGTTCACGTGTTCCTTGTTCTCGCTGCTCCGTGTTCCATTGATCCCGCTCCGTGATACTCCATACACGCTCCCTGTTCCCCTGTATCGGTCTCTGTTCCCCTGTATCCGGAACCTGTTCCACTGTACCCGCTCCGTGTTCCTCTGTACCCGCTCCATGTTCCCCTGTACGCGCTTCGTGTTCCCCTGTACCCTCTCCCTGTTCCCTATGTTCCTCCGTTCCGTGTTCCATTGTACAGGCTCCGTGTTCCCCTGTTACCCGCTCCGTCTTTCGCGGTACCCGCTCTGGTCCCCCTTTACCTGATCCCTGTTCCCCTCTAACCTCTCTGTTTTTGCTCAGTGTTCCCCTGTCCGTGTTCCCCCGTTCCGTATTTCCACGTCCACGTACCCTGTTCCCCTGTACCCGCTCCATGCTCCCCTGTACCCGTTCATTTTTCGCCTGTACATGCTCAATGTACACCTGTCCCCTCTCCGTGTTCCACTATTTCCCCTGCACCGTGTTCCATTTTACCCACTCCGTTTTACACCGTACCTATTCTGTGTTCCCCTGTTCCCGCTCCGTGCTCTCCTGTACCCGCTACCTCTTCCTCTGTACCCGCTCCATGTTTCTCTGTACCCGCTATGTCTTCACCGTACCCATTTCTGTGTTCCCCTGAACCCGCTCCGTGTTCCCATGTGCCCGCTCCGTATTCCCCTGTATCCGCTCCGTTTTCCTGTGTACCCGCTCCGTGTTCCCCTGTATCTGCACATGTTCTCCGCACACCCCGTTCCCCTGTACCTTTTCTGTGTTCTCATGTACCCGCACCGTGTTCACTTAACACGCTTCGTGTCCCCTTAACCAGCTCCGTGTTCCCCTGTACCCGCTCCGTGTTACCCTGTACCCGCTCCCTGTTCCCCAGTACGCGCTCGCTGTTCCCTTGTACCCGCTCCCTGTTCCCCTGTGCCCGCTCCGTGTTTCCCTGTACACGCTCTGTGTTCCCCTGTACCCGCTCCGTGTTCCCCTGAACCCGCTCCGCCTTCCCCGGTACCCGCTCCGTTTCCCGTTTACCTGATCCCTATTCCCCTCTAACCTCTCTGATCCTGCTCAGTGTTCCCCTGGTCTGTGTTCCCCCGTTCCGTGTTCACATGTACACGCTCCATGATCCCCTGTACCCACTCAATTTTCGCCTGTAAACGCTCAACATTCCCATGTACCCGCTCCATGTTCCACTGTTCCCTGTTCCCCCTGTTCCATGTTCTATTGTACCCACTCCGTTTTACCATTGTACCCTCTCCCTGTTCCCTATGTTCCTCCGTTCCGTGTTCCATTGTACAGGCTCCGTGTTCCCCTGTACCCGCTCCGTCTTTCGCGGTACCCGCTCCGGTTCCCCTTTATCTGCACATGTTCTCCGCACAACCCATTCTCCTGTACCTTTTCTGTGTTCCCATGTACCCGCACCGTGTTCACTTAACCCGCTCCGTGTCCCCTTAACCAGCTCTGTGTTCCCCTGTACCCGCTCCGTGTTACCCTGTACCCGCTCCCTGTTCCCCAGTACGCGCTCGCTGTTCCCTTGTACCCGCTCCCTGTTCCCCTGTGCCCGCTCCGTGTTTCCCTGTACCCGCTCCGTGTTCCCCTGTACCCGCTCCGTGTTCCCCTGTACCCGCTCCGCCTTCCCCGGTACCCGCTCCGGTTCCCGTTTACCTGATCCCTATTCCCCTCTAACCTCTCTGATCCTGCTGAGTGTTCCCCTGTTCTGTGTTACCCCGTTCCGTGTTCCCATGTACACGCTCCATGATCCCCTGTACCCACTCAATTTTCGCCTGTACACGCTCAACTTTCCCATGTACCCGCTTCATGTTCCACTTTTCCCTGTTCCCCCTGTTCCATGTTCCATTGTACCCACTCCGTTTTACCTTGTACCCATTCTGTGTTCCCCTGTACCGGCTTTGTGTTCCCCTGTACCCGCTCCATGTTCCTCTGTGCCCGCTATGAGTTCCCCGTACCCATTTCTGTGTTCCCCTGTACTCGCTCAGTGTTCCCCCGTGCCCGCTCCGTGTTCCTCTGTACCTGCACATATTCTCCACACACCCTGTTCCCCTGTACCCATTCTGTGTTCCCTTGTACCCGCACCGTGTTCCCCTGTACCCGCTCCCCTGTTCCCCTGTACCCATTCTGTTTTCCCATGTACCCGCTCCGTGTTCCCTTAACCTGCTCCTTGTTCCCATAACCTGCTCAGTGTTCCCTTGTACATTCTCTGTCTTCCCCTGTACCCGCTTTGTTTTCCCGGTACCCACTCCTTCTGTCCTGTATCCCCGGTAACCGCTCTCTGTTCCCCTGTACCCGCTCCCTGTTCCCCTGTAGTCGTTCCCTGTTTCTCTGTACCCACTCACTGTTCCCCTGTACCTGCTCCCTCTACTCCTGTACCCACTCCGTGTTCCCGTGTCGCCGCTCCCTGTTCTCCTGTAGCTGCTCACTGTACTCCTTTACCCGCTCTATGTTCCCCTGTACCCACTCTGTGTTCCTGTGTAGCCGCTCCCTGTTCCCCTGTACTCGCTCCGTGTTCCTGTATAGCCACTCTCTGTTCCCCTGTACCCGATCCGTGTTCTCCTGTACCCGTTACCTGTTCCTGTGTACACGCTCCATGTTCCCCTCAATCTGCTCCATGTTCACGTGTTCCTTGTTCTCGCTGCTCTGTGTTCCATTGTACCCGCTCCGTGATACTCTATACATGCTCCCTGTTCCCCTGTACCCGGTCTCTGTTCCCTTGTACCCGCAACCTGTTCCGCTGTACCCACTCCGTGTTCCCCTGTACCCGCTCCCTGTTCACCTGTATCTCCTCCCTGTACGTGCTACCTGTTCCTCTGTACATGCTCCCTGTTGCTCTGTACCCACTCCGTGTTCCTGTGTAGCCGCCCCCTGTTCCCCTGTACCCGCTCCGTGTTCCTGTGTACACGCTCCATGTTCCCCTCAACCTGCTCCATGTTCACGTGTTCCTTGTTCTCGCTGCTCCGTGTTCCATTGATCCCGCTCCGTGATACTCTATACATGCTCCCTGTTCCCCTGTATCGGTCTCTGTTCCCCTGTACCCGGAACCTGTTCCACTGTACCCGCTCCATGTTCCCCTGTACCCGCTCCATGTTCCCCTGTACGCGCTTCGTGTTCCCCTGTACCCTCTCCCTGTTCCCCATGTTCCTCCGTTCCGTGTTCCATTGTACAGGCTCCGTGTTCCCCTGTACCCGCTCCGTCTTTCGCGGTACCCGCTCCGGTTCCCCTTTACCTGATCCCTGTTCCCCTCTAACCTCTCTGTTTTTGCTCAGTGTTCCCCTGTCCGTGTTCCCCCGTTCCGTTTTTCCACGTACACGCACCCTGTTCCCCTGTACCCGCTCCATGTTCCCCTGTACCCGTTCATTTTTCGCCTGTACATGCTCAATGTACACCTGTCCCCTCTCCGTGTTCCACTATTTCCCCTGCACCGTGTTCCATTTTACCCACTCCATTTTACACCGTACCCATTCTGTGTTCCCCTGTACCCGCTCTGTGTTCCCCTGTACGCGCTCCCTGTTCCCCTGTTCCCGCTCCGTGCTCTCCTGTACCCGCTACCTCTTCCTCTGTACCCGCTCCATGTTCCTCTGTACCCGCTATGTCTTCACCGTACCCATTTCTGTGTTCCCCTGAACCCGCTCCGTGTTCCCATGTGCCCGCTCCGTGTTCCCCTGTATCCGCTCCGTTTTCCTGTGTACCCGCTCCGTGTTCCCCTGTATCTGCACATGTTCTCCGCACACCCCGTTCCCCTGTACCTTTTCTGTGTTCCCATGTACCCGCACCGTGTTCACTTAACCCACTCCGTGTCCCCTTAACCAGCTCCGTGTTCCCCTGTACCCGCTCCGTGTTACCCTGTACCCGCTCCCTGTTCCCCAGTACGCGCTCGCTGTTCCCTTGTACCCGCTCCCTGTTCCCCTGTGCCCGCTCCGTGTTTCCCTGTACCCGCTCCGTGTTCCCCTGTACCCGCTCCGTGTTCCCCTGTACTCGCTCCGCCTTCCCCGGTACCCGCTCCGGTTCCCGTTTACCTGATCCCTATTCCCCTCTAACCTCTCTGATCCTGCTGAGTGTTCCCCTGTTCTGTGTTCCCCCGTTCCGTGTTCCCATGTACACGCTCCATGATCCCCTGTACCCACTCAATTTTCGCCTGTACACGCTCAACTTTCCCATGTACCCGCTTCATGTTCCACTTTTCCCTGTTCCCCCTGTTCCATGTTCCATTGTACCCACTCCGTTTTACCTTGTACCCATTCTGTGTTCCCCTGTACCGGCTTTGTGTTCCCCTGTACCCGCTCCATGTTCCTCTGTGCCCGCTATGAGTTCCCCGTACCCATTTCTGTGTTCCCCTGTACTCGCTCAGTGTTCCCCCGTGCCCGCTCCGTGTTCCTCTGTACCTGCACATATTCTCCACACACCCTGTTCCCCTGTACCCATTCTGTGTTCCCTTGTACCCGCACCGTGTTCCCCTGTACCCGCTCCCCTGTTCCCCTGTACCCATTCTGTTTTCCCATGTACCCGCTCCGTGTTCCCTTAACCTGCTCCTTGTTCCCATAACCTGCTCAGTGTTCCCTTGTACATTCTCTGTCTTCCCCTGTACCCGCTTCGTTTTCCCGGTACCCACTCCTTCTGTCCTGTATCCCCGGTAACCGCTCTCTGTTCCCCTGTACCCGCTCCCTGTTCCCCTGTAGTCGTTCCCTGTTTCTCTGTACCCACTCACTGTTCCCCTGTACCTGCTCCCTCTACTCCTGTACCTACTCCGTGTTCCCGTGTCGCCGCTCCCTGTTCTCCTGTAGCTGCTCACTGTACTCCTTTACCCGCTCTATGTTCCCCTGTACCCACTCTGTGTTCCTGTGTAGCCGCTCCCTGTTCCCCTGTACTCGCTCCGTGTTCCTGTATAGCCACTCTCTGTTCCCCTGTACCCGATCCGTGTTCTCCTGTACCCGTTACCTGTTCCTGTGTACACGCTCCATGTTCCCCTCAATCTGCTCCATGTTCACGTGTTCCTTGTTCTCGCTGCTCTGTGTTCCATTGTACCCGCTCCGTGATACTCTATACATGCTCCCTGTTCCCCTGTACCCGGTCTCTGTTCCCTTGTACCCGCAACCTGTTCCGCTGTACCCACTCCGTGTTCCCCTGTACCCGCTCCCTGTTCACCTGTATCTCCTCCCTGTACGTGCTACCTGTTCCTCTGTACATGCTCCCTGTTGCTCTGTACCCACTCCGTGTTCCTGTGTAGCCGCCCCCTGTTCCCCTGTACCCGCTCCGTGTTCCTGTGTACACGCTCCATGTTCCCCTCAACCTGCTCCATGTTCACGTGTTCCTTGTTCTCGCTGCTCCGTGTTCCATTGATCCCGCTCCGTGATACTCTATACATGCTCCCTGTTCCCCTGTATCGGTCTCTGTTCCCCTGTACCCGGAACCTGTTCCACTGTACCCGCTCCATGTTCCCCTGTACCCGCTCCATGTTCCCCTGTACGCGCTTCGTGTTCCCCTGTACCCTCTCCCTGTTCCCTATGTTCCTCCGTTCCGTGTTCCATTGTACAGGCTCCGTGTTCCCCTGTACCCGCTCCGTCTTTCGCGGTACCCGCTCCGGTTCCCCTTTACCTGATCCCTGTTCCCCTCTAACCTCTCTGTTTTTGCTCAGTGTTCCCCTGTCCGTGTTCCCCCGTTCCGTTTTTCCACGTACACGCACCCTGTTCCCCTGTACCCGCTCCATGTTCCCCTGTACCCGTTCATTTTTCGCCTGTACATGCTCAATGTACACCTGTCCCCTCTCCGTGTTCCACTATTTCCCCTGCACCGTGTTCCATTTTACCCACTCCATTTTACACCGTACCCATTCTGTGTTCCCCTGTACCCGCTCTGTGTTCCCCTGTACGCGCTCCCTGTTCCCCTGTTCCCGCTCCGTGCTCTCCTGCACCCGCTACCTCTTCCTCTGTACCCGCTCCATGTTCCTCTGTACCCGCTATGTCTTCACCGTACCCATTTCTGTGTTCCCCTGAACCCGCTCCGTGTTCCCATGTGCCCGCTCCGTGTTCCCCTGTATCCGCTCCGTTTTCCTGTGTACCCGCTCCGTGTTCCCCTGTATCTGCACATGTTCTCCGCACACCCCGTTCCCCTGTACCTTTTCTGTGTTCCCATGTACCCGCACCGTGTTCACTTAACCCACTCCGTGTCCCCTTAACCAGCTCCGTGTTCCCCTGTACCCGCTCCGTGTTACCCTGTACCCGCTCCCTGTTCCCCAGTACGCGCTCGCTGTTCCCTTGTACCCGCTCCCTGTTCCCCTGTGCCCGCTCCGTGTTTCCCTGTACCCGCTCCGTGTTCCCCTGTACCCGCTCCGTGTTCCCCTGTACTCGCTCCGCCTTCCCCGGTACCCGCTCCGGTTCCCGTTTACCTGATCCCTATTCCCCTCTAACCTCTCTGATCCTGCTGAGTGTTCCCCTGTTCTGTGTTCCCCCGTTCCGTGTTCCCATGTACACGCTCCATGATCCCCTGTACCCACTCAATTTTCGCCTGTACACGCTCAACTTTCCCATGTACCCGCTTCATGTTCCACTTTTCCCTGTTCCCCCTGTTCCATGTTCCATTGTACCCACTCCGTTTTACCTTGTACCCATTCTGTGTTCCCCTGTACCGGCTTTGTGTTCCCCTGTACCCGCTCCATGTTCCTCTGTGCCCGCTATGAGTTCCCCGTACCCATTTCTGTGTTCCCCTGTACTCGCTCAGTGTTCCCCCGTGCCCGCTCCGTGTTCCTCTGTACCTGCACATATTCTCCACACACCCTGTTCCCCTGTACCCATTCTGTGTTCCCTTGTACCCGCACCGTGTTCCCCTGTACCCGCTCCCCTGTTCCCCTGTACCCATTCTGTTTTCCCATGTACCCGCTCCGTGTTCCCTTAACCTGCTCCTTGTTCCCATAACCTGCTCAGTGTTCCCTTGTACATTCTCTGTCTTCCCCTGTACCCGCTTCGTTTTCCCGGTACCCACTCCTTCTGTCCTGTATCCCCGGTAACCGCTCTCTGTTCCCCTGTACCCGCTCCCTGTTCCCCTGTAGTCGTTCCCTGTTTCTCTGTACCCACTCACTGTTCCCCTGTACCTGCTCCCTCTACTCCTGTACCTACTCCGTGTTCCCGTGTCGCCGCTCCCTGTTCTCCTGTAGCTGCTCACTGTACTCCTTTACCCGCTCTATGTTCCCCTGTACCCACTCTGTGTTCCTGTGTAGCCGCTCCCTGTTCCCCTGTACTCGCTCCGTGTTCCTGTATAGCCACTCTCTGTTCCCCTGTACCCGATCCGTGTTCTCCTGTACCCGTTACCTGTTCCTGTGTACACGCTCCATGTTCCCCTCAATCTGCTCCATGTTCACGTGTTCCTTGTTCTCGCTGCTCTGTGTTCCATTGTACCCGCTCCGTGATACTCTATACATGCTCCCTGTTCCCCTGTACCCGGTCTCTGTTCCCTTGTACCCGCAACCTGTTCCGCTGTACCCACTCCGTGTTCCCCTGTACCCGCTCCCTGTTCACCTGTATCTCCTCCCTGTACGTGCTACCTGTTCCTCTGTACATGCTCCCTGTTGCTCTGTACCCACTCCGTGTTCCTGTGTAGCCGCCCCCTGTTCCCCTGTACCCGCTCCGTGTTCCTGTGTACACGCTCCATGTTCCCCTCAACCTGCTCCATGTTCACGTGTTCCTTGTTCTCGCTGCTCCGTGTTCCATTGATCCCGCTCCGTGATACTCTATACATGCTCCCTGTTCCCCTGTATCGGTCTCTGTTCCCCTGTACCCGGAACCTGTTCCACTGTACCCGCTCCATGTTCCCCTGTACCCGCTCCATGTTCCCCTGTACGCGCTTCGTGTTCCCCTGTACCCTCTCCCTGTTCCCTATGTTCCTCCGTTCCGTGTTCCATTGTACAGGCTCCGTGTTCCCCTGTACCCGCTCCGTCTTTCGCGGTACCCGCTCCGGTTCCCCTTTACCTGATCCCTGTTCCCCTCTAACCTCTCTGTTTTTGCTCAGTGTTCCCCTGTCCGTGTTCCCCCGTTCCGTTTTTCCACGTACACGCACCCTGTTCCCCTGTACCCGCTCCATGTTCCCCTGTACCCGTTCATTTTTCGCCTGTACATGCTCAATGTACACCTGTCCCCTCTCCGTGTTCCACTATTTCCCCTGCACCGTGTTCCATTTTACCCACTCCATTTTACACCGTACCCATTCTGTGTTCCCCTGTACCCGCTCTGTGTTCCCCTGTACGCGCTCCCTGTTCCCCTGTTCCCGCTCCGTGCTCTCCTGCACCCGCTACCTCTTCCTCTGTACCCGCTCCATGTTCCTCTGTACCCGCTATGTCTTCACCGTACCCATTTCTGTGTTCCCCTGAACCCGCTCCGTGTTCCCATGTGCCCGCTCCGTGTTCCCCTGTATCCGCTCCGTTTTCCTGTGTACCCGCTCCGTGTTCCCCTGTATCTGCACATGTTCTCCGCACACCCCGTTCCCCTGTACCTTTTCTGTGTTCCCATGTACCCGCACCGTGTTCACTTAACCCACTCCGTGTCCCCTTAACCAGCTCCGTGTTCCCCTGTACCCGCTCCGTGTTACCCTGTACCCGCTCCCTGTTCCCCAGTACGTGCTCGCTGTTCCCTTGTACCCGCTCCCTGTTCCCCTGTGCCCGCTCCGTGTTTCCCTGTACCCGCTCCGTGTTCCCCTGTACCCGCTCCGTGTTCCCCTGTACACGCTCCGCCTTCCCCGGTACCCGCTCCGGTTCCCGTTTACCTGATCCCTATTCCCCTCTAACCTCTCTGATCCTGCTCAGTGTTCCCCTGTTCTGTGTTCCCCCGTTCCGTGTTCCCATGTACACGCTCCATGATCCCCTGTACCCACTCAATTTCCACCTGTACACGCTCAACATTCCCATGTACCCGCTCCATGTTCCACTGTTCCCTGTTCCCCCTGTTCCATGTTATATTGTACCCACTCCGTTTTACCTTGTACCCATTCTGTGTTCCCCTGTACCGGCTTTGTGTTCCCCTGTACCCGCTCCATGTTCCTCTGTGCCCGCTATGAGTTCCCCGTACACATTTCTGTGTTCCCCTGTACTCGCTCAGTGTTCCCCCGTGCCCGCTCCATGTTCCTCTGTACCTGCACATATTCTCCACACACCCTGTTCCCCTGTACCCATTCTGTGTTCCCTTGTACCCGCACCGTGTTCCCCTGTACCCGCTCCCCTGTTCCCCTGTACCCATTCTGTTTTCCCATGTACCCGCTCCGTGTTCCCTTAACCTGCTCCTTGTTCCCTTAACCTGCTCCGTGTTCCCTTGTACATTCTCTGTCTTCCCCTGTACCCACTTCGTTTTCCCGGTACCCACTCCTTCTGTCCTGTATCCCCGGTAACCGCTCCCTGTTCCCCTGTACCCGCTCCCTGTTCCCCTGTAGTCGTTCCCTGTTTCTCTGTACCCACTCACTGTTCCCCTGTACCTGCTCCCTCTACTCCTGTACCCAATCCGTGTTCCCGTGTCACCGCTCCCTGTTCTCCTGTAGCTGTTCCCTGTACTCCTTTACCCGCTCTATGTTCCCCTGTACCCACTCTGTGTTCCTGTGTAGCCGCTCCCTGTTCCCCTGTACTCGCTCCGTGTTCCTGTATAGCCACTCCCTGTTCCCCTGTACCCGATCCGTGTTCTCCTGTACCCGCTACCTTTTCCTGTGTACACGCTCCATGTTCCCCTCAATCTGCTCCATGTTCACGTGTTCCTTGTTCTCGCTGCTCTGTGTTCCATTGTACCCACTCCGTGATACTCTATACACGCTCCCTGTTCCCCTGTACCCGGTCTCTGTTCCCTTGTACCCGCAACCTGTTCTGCTGTACCCGCTCCGTGTTCCCCTGTACCCGCTCCCTGTTCACCTGTATCTCCTCCCTGTACGTGCTACCTATTCCTCTGTACATGCTCCCTGTTGCTCTATACCCACTCCGTGTTCCTGTGTAGCCGCTCCCTGTTCCCCTGTACCCGCTCCATGTTCCTGTGTACACGCTCCATGTTCCCCTCAACCTGCTCCATGTTCACGTGTTCCTTGTTCTCGCTGCTCCGTGTTCCATTGATCCCGCTCCGTGATACTCTATACACGCTCCCTTTTCCCCTGTATCGGTCTCTGTTCCCCTGTACCCGGAACCTGTTCCACTGTACCCGCTCCGTGTTCCTCTGTACCCGCTCCATGTTCCCCTGTACGCGCTTCGTGTTCCCCTGTACGATCTCCCTGTTCCCTATGTTCCTCCGTTCCGTGTTCCATTGTACAGGCTCCATGTTCCCCTGTACCCGCTCCGTCTTTCGCGGTACCCGCTCCGGTTCCCCTTTACCTGATCCCTGTTCCCCTCTAACCTCCCTGTTCTTGCTCAGTGTTCCCCTGTCCGTGTTCCCCCGTTCCGTATTCCCACGTACACGCACCCTGTTCCCCTGTACCCGCTCCATGTTCCCCTGTACCCGTTCATTTTTCGCCTGTACATGCTCAATGTACACCTGTCCCCTCTCCGTGTTCCACTATTTCCCCTGCACCGTGTTCCATTTTACCCACTCCGTTTTACACCGTACCCATTCTGTGTTCCCCTGTACCCGCTCTGTGTTCCCCTGTACGCGCTCCCTGTTCCCCTGTTCCCGCTCCGTGCTCTCCTGTACCCGCTACCTCTTCCTCTGTACCCGCTCCATGTTCCTCTGTACCCGCTATGTCTTCACCGTACCCATTTCTGTGTTCCCCTGAACCCGCTCCATGTTCCCATGTACCCGCTTGTGTTCCCCTGTATCCGCTCCGTTTTCCTGTGTACCCGCTCCGTGTTCCCCTGTATCTGCACATGTTCTCCGCACACCCCGTTCCCCTGTACCTTTTCTGTGTTCCCATGTACCCGCACCGTTTTCACTTAACCCGCTCCGTGTCCCCTTAACCAGCTCCGTGTTCCCCTGTACCCGCTCTGTGTTACCCTGTACCCGCTCCCTGTTCCCCAGTACGCGCTCGCTGTTCCCTTGTACCCGCTCCCTGTTCCCCTGTGCCCGCTCCGTGTTTCCCTGTACCCGCTCCGTGTTCCCCTGTACCCGCTCCGTGTTCCCCTGTACCCGCTCCGCCTTCCCCGGTACCCGCTCCGGTTCCCGTTTACCTGATCCCTATTCCCCTCTAACCTCTCTGATCGTGCTCAGTGTTCCCCTGTTCTGTGTTCCCCCGTTCCGTGTTCCCATGTACACGCTCCATGATCCCCTGTACCCACTCAATTTTCGCCTGTACACGCTCAACATTCCCATGTACCCGCTCCATGTTCCACTGTTCCCTGTTCCCCCTGTTCCATGTTCCATTGTACCCACTCCGTTTTACCTTGTACCCATTCTGTGTTCCCCTGTACCGGCTTTGTGTTCCCCTGTACCCGCTCCATGTTCCTCTGTGCCCGCTATGAGTTCCCCGTACCCATTTCTGTTTTCCCCTGTACTCGCTCAGTGTTCCCCCGTGCCCGCTCCGTGTTCCTCTGTACCTGCACATATTCTCCACACACCCTGTTCCCCTGTACCCATTCTGTGTTCCCTTGTACCCGCACCGTGTTCCCCTGTACCCGCTCCCCTGTTCCCCTGTACCCATTCTGTTTTCCCATGTACCCGCTCCGTGTTCCCTTAACCTGCTCCTTGTTCCCTTAACCTGCTCCGTGTTCCCTTGTACATTCTCTGTCTTCCCCTGTACCCGCTTCGTTTTCCCGGTACCCACTCCTTCTGTCCTGTATCCCCGGTAACCGCTCCCTGTTCCCCTGTACCCGCTCCCTGTTCCCCTGTAGTCGTTCCCTGTTTCTCTGTACCCACTCACTGTTCCCCTGTACCTGCTCCCTCTACTCCTGTACCCAATCCGTGTTCCCGTGTCGCCGCTCACTGTTCTCCTGTAGCTGCTCCCTGTACTCCTTTACCCGCTCTATGTTCCCCTCTACCCACTCTGCGTTCCTGTGTAGCCGCTCCCTGTTCCCCTGTACTCGCTCCGTATTCCTGTATAGCCACTCCCTGTTCCCCTGTACCCGATCCGTGTTCTCCTGTACCCGCTACCTTTTCCTGTGTACACGCTCCATGTTCCCCTCAATCTGCTCCATGTTCACGTGTTCCTTGTTCTCGCTGCTCTGTGTTCCATTGTACCCACTCCGTGATACTCTATACACGCTCCCTGTTCCCCTGTACCCGGTCTCTGTTCCCTTGTACCCGCAACCTGTTCCGCTGTACCCACTCCGTGTTCCCCTGTACCCGCTCCCTGTTCACCTGTATCTCCTCCCTGTACGTGCTACCTGTTCCTCTGTACATGCTCCCTGTTGCTCTGTACCCACTCCGTGTTCCTGTGTAGCCGCTCCCTGTTCCCCTGTACCCGCTCCGTGTTCCTGTGTACACGCTCCATGTTCCCCTCAACCTGCTCCATGTTCACGTGTTCCTTGTTCTCGCTGCTCCGTGTTCCATTGATCCCGCTCCGTGATACTCTATACACGCTCCCTGTTCCCCTGTATCGGTCTCTGTTCCCCTGTACCGGAACCTGTTCCACTGTGCCCGCTCCGTGTTCCCCTGTACCCGCTCCATGTTCCCCTGTACGCGCTTCGTGTTCCCCTGTACCCTCTCCTTGTTCCCTATGTTCCTCCGTTCCATGTTCCATTGTACAGGCTCCGTGTTCCCCTGTACCCGCTCCGTCTTTCGCGGTACCCGCTCCGGTTCCCCTTTACCTGATCCCTGTTCCCCTCTAACCTCTCTGTTTTTGCTCAGTGTTCCCCTGTCCGTGTTCCCCCGTTCCGTATTTCCACATACACGCACCCTGTTCCCCTGTACCCGCTCCATGTTCCCCTGTACCCGTTCATTTTTCGCCTGTACATGCTCAATGTACACCTGTCCCCTCTCCGTGTTCCACTATTTCCCCTTCACCGTGTTCCATTTTACCCACTCCATTTTACACCGTACCCATTCTGTGTTCCCCTGTACCCGCTCTGTGTTCCCCTGTACGCGCTCCCTGTTCCCCTGTTCCCGCTCCGTGCTCTCCTGTACCCGCTACCTCTTCCTCTGTACCCGCTCCATGTTCCTCTGTACCCGCTATGTCTTCACCGTACCCATTTCTGTGTTCCCCTGAACCCGCTCCGTGTTCCCATGTGCCCGCTCCGTGTGCCCCTGTATCCGCTCCGTTTTCCTGTGTACCCGCTCCGTGTTCCCCTGTATCTGCACATGTTCTCCGCACACCCCGTTCCCCTGTACCTTTTCTGTGTTCCCATGTACCCGCACCGTGTTCACTTAACCCGCTCCGTGTCCCCTTAACCAGCTCCGTGTTCCCCTGTACCCGCTCCGTGTTACCCTGTACCCACTCCCTGTTCCCCAGTACGTGCTCGCTGTTCCCTTGTACCCGCTCCCTGTTCCCCTGTGCCCGCTCCGTGTTTCCCTGTACCTGCTCCGTGTTCCCCTGTACCCGCTCCTTGTTCCCCTGTACCCGCTCCGCCTTCCCCGGTACCCGCTCCGGTTCCCATTTACCTGATTCCTATTCCCCTCTAACCTCTCTGATCCTGCTGAGTGTTCACCTGTTCTGTGTTCCCCCGTTCCGTGTTCCCATGTACACGCTCCGTGATCCCCTGTACCCACTCAATTTCCACCTGTACACGCTCAACATTCCCATGTACCCGTTCCATGTTCCACTGTTCCCTGTTCCCCCTGTTCCATGTTCCATTATACCCACTCCGTTTTACCTTGTACCCATTCTGTGTTCCCCTGTACCGGCTTTGTGTTCCCCTGTACCCGCTCCATGTTCCTCTGTGCCCGCTATGAGTTCCCCGTACCCATTTCTGTGTTCCCCTGTACTCGCTCAGTGTTCCCCCGTGCCCGCTCCGTGTTCCTCTGTACCTGCACATATTCTCCACACACCCTGTTCCCCTGTACCCATTCTGTGTTCCCTTGTACCCGCACCGTGTTCCCCTGTACCCGCTCCCCTGTTCCCCTGTACCCATTCTGTTTTCCCATGTACCCGCTCCGTGTTCCCTTAACCTGCTCCTTGTTCCCTTAACCTGCTCCGTGTACCCTTGTACATTCTCTGTCTTCCCCTGTACCCGCTTCGTTTTCCCGGTACCCACTCCTTCTGTCCTGTATCCCCGGTAACCGCTCCCTGTTCCCCTGTACCCGCTCCCTGTTCCCCTGTAGTCGTTCCCTGTTTCTCTGTACCCACTCACTGTTCCCCTGTAACTGCTCCCTCTACTCCTGTACCCAATCCGTGTTCCCGTGACACCGCTCCCTGTTCTCCTGTAGCTGCTCCCTGTACTCCTTTACCCACTCTATGTTCCCCTGTACCCACTCTGTGTTCCTGTGTAGCCGCTCCCTGTTCCCCTGTACTCGCTCCGTGTTCCTGTATAGCCACTCCCTGTTCCCCTGTACCCGATCCATGTTCTCCTGTACCCGCTACCTTTTCCTGTGTACACGCTCCATGTTCCCCTCAATCTGCTCCATGTTCACGTGTTCCTTGTTCTCGCTGCTCTGTGTTCCATTGTACCCACTCCGTGATAGTCTATACACGCTCCCTGTTCCCCTGTACCCGGTCTCTGTTCCCTTGTACCCGCAACCTGTTCCGCTGTACCCGCTCCGTGTTCCCCTGTACCCGCTCCCTGTTCACCTGTATCTCCTCCCTGTACGTGCTACCTGTTCCTCTGTACATGCTCCCTGTTGCTCTGTACCCACTCCGTGTTCCTGTGTAGCCGCTCCCTGTTCCCCTGTACCTGCTCCGTGTTCCTGTGTACACGCTCCATGTTCCCCTCAACCTGCTCCATGATCACGTGTTCCTTGTTCTCGCTGCTCCGTGTTCCATTGATCCCGCTCCGTGATACTCTATACACGCTCCATTTTCCCCTGTATTGGTCTCTGTTCCCCTGTACCCGGAACCTGTTCCACTGTACCCGCTCCGTGTTCCCCTGTACCCGCTCCGCCTTCCCCGGTACCCGCTCCGGTTCCCGTTTACCTGATCCCTATTCCCCTCTAACCTCTCTGATCCTGCTCAGTGTTCCCCTGTTCTGTGTTCCCCCGTTCCGTGTTCCCATGTACACGCTCCATGATCCCCTGTACCCACTCAATTTTCGCCTGTACACGGTCAACATTCCCATATACCCGCTCTATCTTCCACTGTTCCCTGTTCCCCCTGTTCCATGTTCCATAGTACCCAATCCGTTTTACCTTGTACCCATTCTGTGTTCCCCTGTACCGGCTTTGTGTTCCCCTGTACCCGCTCCATGTTCCTCTGTGCCCGCTATGAGTTCCCCGTACCCATTTCTGTGTTCCCCTGTTCTCGCTCAGTGTTCCCCCGTGCCCGCTCCGTGTTCCTCTGTACCTGCACATATTCTCCACACACCCTGTTCGCCTGTACCCATTCTGTGTTCCCTTGTACCCGCACCGTGTTCCCCTGTACCCGCTCCCCTGTTCCCCTGTACCCATTCTGTTTTCCCATGTACCCGCTCCGTGTTCCCTTAACCTGCTCCTTGTTCCCTTAACCTGCTCCGTGTTCCCTTGTACATTCTCTGTCTTCCCCTGTACCCGCTTCGTTTTCCCGGTACCCACTCCTTCTGTCCTGTATCCCCGGTAACCGCTCCCTGTTCTCCTGTACCCGCTCCCCTGTTCCCCTGTACCCATTCTGTTTTCCCATGTACCCGCTCCGTGTTCCCTTAACCTGCTCCTTGTTCCCTTAACCTGCTCCGTGTTCCCTTGTACATTCTCTGTCTTCCCCTGTACCCGCTTCGTTTTCCCGGTACCCACTCCTTCTGTCCTGTATCCCCGGTAACCGCTCCCTGTTCTCCTGTACCCGCTCCCTGTTCCCCTGTAGTCGTTCCCTGTTTCTCTGTACCCACTCACTGTTCCCCTGTACCTGCTCCCTCTACTCCTGTACCCAATCCGTGTTCCCGTGTCGCCGCTCCCTGTTCTCCTGTAGCTGCTCCCTGTACTCCTTTACCCGCTCTATGTTCCCCTGTACACACTCTGTGTTCCTGTGTAGCCGCTCCCTGTTCCCCTGTACTCGCTCCGTGTTCCTGTATAGCCACTCCCTGTTCCCCTGTACCCGATCCGTGTTCTCCTGTACCCGCTACCTTTTCCTGTGTACACGCTCCATGTTCCCCTCAATCTGCTCCATGTTCACGTGTTCCTTGATCTCGCTGCTCTGTGTTCCATTGTACCCGCTCCGTGATACTCTATACACGCTCCCTGTTCCCCTGTACCCAGTCTCTGTTCCCTTGTACCCGCAACCTGTTCCGCTGTACCCACTCCGTGTTCCCCTGTACCCGCTCCCTGTTCACCTGTATCTCCTCCTTGTACGTGCTACCTGTTCCTCTGTACATGCTCCCTGTTGCTCTGTACCCACTCCGTGTTCCTGTGTAGCCGCTCGCTGTTCCCCTGTACCCGCTCCGTGTTCTCCTGTACCCGCTCCCAGTTCCCCTGTACCCGCTCCGTGTTCCCCTGTACCCGCTCCGCCTTCCTCGGTACCCTCTCCGGATCCCGTTTACCTGATCCCTGTTCCCCTCTAACATCTCTGTTCCTGCTCAGTGATCCCCTGTTCTTTGTTCACCCATTCCGTGTTCCCCTGTACATGCTCCCTGTTCCCCTGTACCCACTCCATGTTCCCCTGTAGACGCTCCGTGTTCCCCTGTATACGCTCCTTTTATCCCTGTACCTGCTCCTTTTACCCCTTACACGCCCCGTATTGCCCGACACATGCCCCTTGTTTCCCGGTTCCGTGTTCCCCTGTACCCGCTCCGTGTACCCCTGTACCCGTTCTGTGGTGCCATGTAACCGCTCCATGTTCCCCCTGTTCAGTGCTCCCCTTGCTCCGTTTACCCCGTGTTCCGTGTTCCCCCTCCTCAATTTTCCCCTGTACCCTGTCTGTATTCCCCCGTACCCGCTCCGTGTTCCGCTGAAGCCGCTCCGTGTTCCCCTGTGCCTGTTCCATGTTCCCATATACCCGCACACTGTTCCCCTGTACCCGCTCCCTGTTCCCCTGTATGCGCTCGCTGTTTCCCTGTACGCGCTCCGTTTTTTCCCTGTAGCCGCTCCCAGTTCCGCTGTTCTGTGTTCCCCTGTAGCCGCTCCGTATTCCCCTGTACCCGCTCCATGTTCCTCTGTACATTTTTCGTGTTCTCCCCACACCCTGTTCCCCTGTACCCGTCTGTGTTCCCATATACCCGCACCGTGTTCTCCTGTACCCGCTCCATGTTCCCCTGTACCCGCTCCGTGTTTCCCTGTACCCGCTCCATGTTCCTCTGTACTCGCTCCGTGTTCCCCTGTTCCCGCTCTGTGCTCCGCTGTACCCGCTCCCTGTTCCCCTGTAAACACTCCCTGTTCCCCTGTACCCGCTCCGCCTTCCCCGGTACCCTCTCCGATCCCGTTTACCTGATCTCTGTTCCCCTCTAACCTCTCTGTTCCTGCTCAGTGTTCCCCTTTTCTGTGTTCCCCCGTTCCGTGTTCCCATGTACACGCTCCCTGTTTCCCTGTACCCACTCCATGTTCCCCTGTACACGCTCCGTGTTCCCCTATATACGCTCCTTTTATCCCTGTACCTGCTCCTTTTACCACTTACATGCCCCGTGTTGCCCGATACATGCCCCTTGTTCCCCGGTTCCGTGTTCCCCTGTACCCGCTCCGTGTACCCCTGTACCCGTTCTGTGGTGCCATGTAACCGCTCCATGTTCCCCCTGTTCGGTGCTACCCTTGCTCCTTTTACCCCGTGTTCCGTGTTCCCCCTCCTCAATTTTTCCCTGTACCCTGTCCGTATTCCCCCGTACCCACTCCATGTTCCGCTGAAGCCGCTCCGTGTTCCCCTGTGCCTGTTCCGTGTTCCCATATACCCGCACGCTGTTCCCCTGTACCCGCTCCCTGTTCCCCTCTATGCGCTCGCTGTTTCCCTGTACCCGCTCCATTTTTTCCCTGTAGCCGCTCCCAGTTCCGCTGTTCCGTGTTTCCTTGTAGCCGCTCCGTATTCCCCTGTACCTGCTCCATGTTCCCCTGTACATTCTTCGTGTTCTCCCCACACCCTGTTCCCCTGTACCCGTCTGTGTTCCCATGTACCCACACCGTGTTCTCCTGTACCCGCTCCATGTTCCCCTGTACCCGCTCCGTGTTCCCCTGTACCCGCTCCGTGTTCCCCTGTTCCCACTCCGTGTTCCGCTGTACCCGCTCTCTGTTCCCCTGTAAACGCTCCCTGTTCCCCTGTACCCACTCCGCCTTCCCCGGTACCCTCTCCGGATCCCGTTTACCTGATCCCTGTTCCCCTCTAACCTCTCTGTTCCTGCTCAGTGTTCCCCTTTTCTGTGTTCCCCCATTCCGTGTTCCCATGTATACGCTCCCTGTTCCCCTGTACCCACTCCATGTTCCCCTGTACACGCTCCGTGTTCCCCTGTACCCGCTCCGTGTTCCCCTGTTCCTGCTCCGTGTTCCGCTGTACCCGCTCCCTGTTCCCCTGTAAACGCTCCCTGTTCCCCTGTACCCGCTCCGCCTTCCCCGGTACCCTCTCCGGATCCTGTTTACCTGATCCCTGTTCCCCTCTAACCTCTCTGTTCCTGCTCAGTGTTCCCCTTTTCTGTGTTCACCTGTTCCGTGTTCCCATGTATACACTCCCTGTTCCCCTGTACCCACTCCATGTTCCCCTGTACACGCTCCGTGTTTCCCTGTACCCGTTCTGTGGTCCCATGTAACCGCTCCATGTTCCCCCTGTCATTGCTCCCCTTGCTCCGTGTACCCCGTGTTCCTTGTTCACCCTCCTCAATTTTCCCCTGTACCCTGTCCGTATCCCCCGTACCCGCTTCGTGTTCCGCTGAAGCCGCTCCGTGTTCCCCTGTGCCTGTTCCGTGTTCCCATATACCCGCACCCTGTTCCCCTGTATGCGCTCGCTGTTTCCCTGTACCCGCTCCGTTTTTTCCCTGCAGCTGCTCCCTGTTCCGCTGTTCTGTGTTCCCCTGTAGCCGCTCCATGTTCCCCTGTACATTCTTCGTATTCTCCCCACAACCTGTTCCCCTGTACCCATCTGTGTTCCCATGTACCCGCACCGTGTTCTCCTGTACCCGCTCCATGTTCCTGTGTAGCCGCTCCCTGTTCCCCTGTACCCGTTCCGTGTTCCCCTGTACCCGCTCCGTGTTCCTCTGTACTCACTCCGTGTTCCCCTGTTCCCGCTCCGTGTTCCGCTGTACCCGCTCCCTGTTCCCCTGTAACCGCTCCCTGTTCCCCTGTACCTGCTCCCTCTACTCCTGTACCCACTCCGTGTTCCCGTCTAGCCGCTCCCTGTTCTCCTGTAGCTGCTCCCTGTATCCTTTACCCGCTCTATGCTCCCCTGTACCCACTCCGTGTTCCTGTGTAGCCGCTCCCTGTTCCCCTGTACCCGGAACCTGTTCCGCTGTACCCGCTCCGTGTTCCCCTGTACGCGCTCCCTGTTCCCCTGTATCTCCTCCCTGTTCCCCTGTTCCCCTGTTGCCGCTCCGTGTTCTCCTGTACCCGCTATCTGTTCCATGTTCCTCTGTACCCGCTATGTGTTCCCCGTACCCTTTTCTGTGTTCCCCTGTAAACGCTCCATTTTCACCCTATTCCGTGTTCCTCTTGCTCTGTGTTCCCCTGTAAGCGCTCCGTGTTCCCCTGTACCCACTCCGTGTTGCCCTGTACCCGCTCGGTGTTCCGCTCTCCCCGCTCCCTGTCCCCCTGTACCCGCACCGTGTTCTCCTGTATCCGCTCCGTGTTCCCTATCGCACTCCGTGTTCCTGTGTAACCGCTCCGTGTTCCCGTGTATCTGCACATGTTCTCCCCACACCCCGTTCCCCTGTACCCATTCTGAGTTCCCATGTACCCGCACCGTGTTCCATTAACCCGCTCCGTGTCCCCTTAACCTGCTCCGTGTTCCCCTGTACCCGCTCCCTGTTCCCCTATATGCGCTCGCTGTTCCCTTGTACTCGCTCCCTGTTCCCCTGCATCTGTTCCGTGCTGCCCTGTACTCGCTCCATTTTCCGCTGTAGCCGGTCCGTGTTCCCCTGTACCCCTTCCCCCGTGCCCACTCTGTGTTACCCTGTAACCGCTCCATGTTCCCCTTTACCCGCTCCCTGTTCTCCTGTATCTGTTTTGTGTTGCCCTGTTCCCGCTCCGTGTTCCGCTGTACCCGCTCCGTGTTCACCTGTACCCGCTCGGTGTTCTGCTCTCCCGCTCCCTGTTCCCCTGTATCCGCTCCCTGTTCCCCTGTAACCGCTCCCTGTTCCCCTTTACCTGCTCCCTGTTCCCCTGTGCCCGCTCCGTGTTTCCCTGTCGCCGCTCCGTGTTCCCCTGTACGCGCTCCGTGTTCCCCTGTACCCTCTCTGGATCCCGTTTACCTGATCCTTGTTCCCCTCTAACTACTCTGTTCCTGCTCAGTGTTCCCCTGTTCTGTGTTTCCCCATTCCGTGTTCCCATGTACACGCTCCATGTTCCCCTGTACCGGCTCATTTTTCGCCTGGTACACACGCTCAACGTTCCCATGTACCCGCTCTGTGTTCCACTGTTCCCTGTTCCCCCTGTTCAATGTTCCATTGTACCCACTCCGTTTTACCTTGTACCCATTCTGCATTCCCCGGTGCCCGCTCTGTGTTCCCCTGTACCCGCTCCCTGTTCCCCTGTTCCCGCTCCCTGGTCTCCTGTACCCGCAACCTGTTCCCCTGTACCCGCTCCATGTTCCTCTGTACCCGCTATGAGTTCCCCGTACCCATTTCTGTGTTCCCCTGTACCCGCTCCCTGTTCTCCTTTGCCCATCCCTGTTCCCCTGTACCTTCTCCGTGTTCCCGTTTAGCCACTCCGTGCTCTCCTGTACCCGCTACCTGCTCCCTTGTACACGTTCCCTGTTCCCCTGTACCTGCTCTGTGTTCCCCTGTACCCCCTCGCTGTTCCCCTGTACCTGCTTTGTTTTCCACTGTACCCGCTCCCTGTTCCCCTGTATCGCCGCTCCCTGTACCATTGTACCCGCTCTGTGTTCTCCTGTCCCCGCTGCCTGTTCCTGTTTACACGCTCCGTGTTCCCCTCTACCTGCTCCATGTGCCCCTGTTCCTTGTCCCGCCTCCTCCGTGTTCCATTGTACCCGCTCCGTGTTCCCCTGTACCCGCTCCCTGTTCCCCAGTACCCACTTCCTGTTCCCCTGCACCCGTTCCCTGTTCCCCTCTACCTGCTCCATGTTCCCCTGTTCCTTGTTCCCCCAGCTCCGTGTTCCCATTTACCTGCTCCGTGTACCTCTGTCCCTGCTCCGCGTTCCCCTGCAGCTGCTCCGGTTCCCCTTTACACGATCCCTGTTTCCCTCTAACCACTCCGTTTTCTCCTGTACCCACTCCATCTTCCCCTGTACCTTCTCCGTGTTCCCGTTGAGCCGCTCCTTGCTCTCCTGTACCTGCTACCTGCTACCTTGTACACGTTCCCTGTTTAACTGTACCCGCTCCCTGTTCCCCTGTACCTGTACCCTGTTCTGCTGTATCCGCTCTGTGTTCCGCTGTACCCGCTCCTGCTCCCCTGTACCTGCTCCCTCTACTTCTGTACCCACTCCGTGTTCCCGTGTAGCCGATCCATGTTCTCCTCTAGATGCTCCCTGTACTTCTTTACACACTCCATGTTCCCCTGTACCCACTCCGTGTTCAAGTGTAGACGTTCCCTGTACCCCTGTACCCGCTCCGTGTTCCACTTCCACAGTACCCGCTCCATGTTCCCCTGTACCCGCTCCGTGTTCCGCTGTACGCCATCCATGTTCCCCTGTACCTGCTCCGTGTTCTCCTGCAACCGCTCCAAGTTCCCCTTTGCCCGCTCCCTGTTGCCTTGTACCGCTCCGTGTTCCCGTTTACCTGCTCCCTGTTCCCCTGTACCGCTCCGTTTTTTCCTGTAGCCACTCCATGTTCCCCTGTACCTTCTCCGTGTTCCCGTTTAGCCGCTCCTGTACCCGCTACCTGCTCCCTTGTACACGTTCCCTGTTCCTCTGTACCCGCTTCCTGTTCCCCTGTACCTGCTCTGTGTTTCACTGTACCAGCTCCCTGTTCCGCTGTACCTGCTCTGTGTTCCACTGTACCTGCTTCCTGTTCCCCTGTACCTGCTCTGTGTTCCACTGTACCCGCTCCCTGTTCCGCTGTACTTGCTCTGTGTTCCACCGTACCCGCTCCCTGTTCCCCTGTACCTGCTCTGTGTTCCACTGCACCCGCTCCCTGTTCCCCTGTACCTGCTCTGTGTTCCACTGTACCCCCTCCCTGTTCCCTTGTACCTGCTCTGTGTTCCACTGTACCCGCTCCCTGTTCCCCTGTACCTGCTCTGTGTTCCACTGTACCCGCTCCCTGTTCCCCTTTACATGCTCTGTTTTCCACTGTACTCGCTCCTTGTTAGTCTGTACCTGCTCCCTGTACTCGTGTACCCTCTCCGTGTTCACCTGTATGCGCTCCGTGTTCCCCTGTACTTGCGACCTGTTCCCCTGTAACCGCTCTATGTTCCCCTGTCCCTGTTACCTATTACGCTGTTCTTTGATCCCCTTTACCCGCTCCATGTCCCGCTGTACCCGCTCCTTGTTTCCCTCTACCTGCTCCGTGTTCCCCTGTAACCGCTCCATGTTCCCCTTTCCGCGCTCCCTGTTCCCTTGTACATGTTCCCTGTTCCGCTGTACCTGCTCTGTGTTCCACTGTACCCGCTCCCTGTTCCCCTGTACCTGCTCCCTGTACTCCTGTACCCGCTCCGTGTTACCCTGTACGTGCTACCTGTTCCCCTGTACCTGCTCCCTGTTCCTCTGAATCCGCTCCGTGTTCCGTTGTGCCCGTTCGTGTTCCCCTATAACCGCTCCGTGTTCCTGTGTAGCCACTCCATGTTTCCCTGTACCTACTCCCTGTTCCCGTGTAGCCGCTCACTGTCCCCACTCCCTGTCCCCCTGTACACGCTCCATGTTCCCCTGTACCCGCCATGTGTTCCCCTGTACCCGCACCGTGTTGCCCTGTACCTGCTACCTGTTCCCCTGTACCCTTGTACCCCCTTGCTGTTCCCCGTACCTGCTACCTTTTCCCCTGTACCCGTCGCTGTTACCCAGCACCCGCTCCCTTTTCCCCTGTTCCATGTTGCCCTGTACTCGATCCGTGTTCCACTGTATCCGCTACGTGATCCCCTTCCCCTGTACCCGTTCCATGTTCCCCCTGTACCGGTTCCCTCTTCCCCAGTACCCGCTCCCTGTTCCCCCTGTAACCGCTCCCTGTTCCCCCTGTACCTGCTCCCTGTTCCCCTGCACCCGTTCCCTGTTCCCCTGTACCCGCTCCCTGTTCTCCTGCAGTCGCTCTCTGTTCCCCTGTACCCACTCCGTCTCTCCCTGTAAGCGCTCCGTGTACCACTTTCTCAGTACTCGCTCCTTGTTCCCCTGTACCCGCTCCCTGTTCCGCTGTACCCGCTCCATGTTCCCCTTTGCGCGCTCCCTGTTCCCCTGTACCTTCTCCGTGTTCCCGTTTAGCCACTCCGTGCACTCCTGTACCTGCTACCTGCTCCCTTGTACACGTTCCCTGTTCCCCTGTACCTGCTCTGTATTCCCCTGTACCCGCTCGCTGTTCCCCTGTACCTGCTTTGTTTTCCACTGTACCCGCTCCCTGTTCCCCTGTACCTGCTCCCTGTACTCTTGTACCCGCTCCGTGTTCACCTGTACCCGCTCCGTGTTCCCCTGTACCCGCTCGCTGTTCCCCTGTACCTGCTTTGTTTTCCACTGTACCCGCTCCCTGTTCCCCTGTACCTGCTCCCTGTACTCTTGTACCCGCTCCGTGTTCACCTGTACCCGCTCCGTGTTCCCCTGTACCCGCTCCCTGTTCCCCTGTACGTGCGACCTGTTCCCCTGTAACCGCTCTGTGTTAACCTGTACCTGTTACCTGTTATGCTGTTACCTTTTCCCCTGTACCCGCTCCATGTTCCACTGTTCCCGCTCCATGTTGCCCTGTACCCGCTCCGTGTTGCCCTGTTACGTGTTGCCCTGTACCCGCTCCATGTCCCCCTGTACCTGCTTCATGTTCTCCCCACACCCTGTTCCCCTGTACCAATTCTGTGTTCCCATGGACCCGCACCATGTTCCCTTAACACACTCCGTGTTCCCTTGTACCCGCTCCATGTTACCCTGTACCCGCTTCCTGTTCCTCTATACCCGCTCGGTGTTTTGCTGTACCCGCTCCCTGTTCCTCCATACATGCCCCGTGTTCCTGTGTATCCGCTCCCTGTTCCCCTGTACCTGCTCCGTGTTGCTGTGTAGCCGCTCACTGTCCCCGCTCCGTGCTCTCCTGTACCTGCTACCTGTTCCCCTGTACCCTTGTACCCCATTGCTGTTACCCTGTACCCGCTCCCTTTTCCCCTGTTCCGTGTTGCCATGTACCCGATCCGTGTTCCACTGTATCCGCTGCGTGTTCCCCTTCCCCTGTATGCGTTCCGTGTTCCCCCTGTACCGACTCCCTGTTCCCCAGTACCCGCTTCCTGTTCCACCTGTAACCGCTCCCTGTTCCCCCTGTACCCGTTCCCTGTTCCCCTGTACCCGCTCCCTGTTCTCCTACAGCCGCTCTCTGTTCCCCTGTACCCGCTCCGTCTTTCCCTGTAAGCGCTCCGTGTACCACTTCCTCAGTACCCGCTGCTTGTTCCCCTTTACCCGCTCAGTGTTCCGCTGTACCCGCTCCATGTTCCCCTTTGCCCGCTCCCTGTTCCCCTGTACCTTCTCCGTGTTCCCGTTAAGCCACTCCGTGCTCTCCTGTACCTGCTACCTGCTCCCTTGTACACGTTCCCTGTTCCTCTGTAACTGTTCTTTGTTCCCCTGTACCCGCTCGCTGGTCCCCTGTACCTGCTCTGTTTTCCACTGTACCCGCTCCCTGTTCCCCTGTATCTGCTCCCTGTACTCTTGTAACCGCTCCGTGTTCAACTGTACCCGCTCCGTGTTCCCCTGTACGTGCGACCTGTTCCCCTGTGACCGCTCTGTGTTCCCCTGTACCTGTTACCTGTTATGCTGTTACTTGATCCCTTGTACCCGCTCCATGTTCCCCTGTACCCGCTCCATGTTCTCCTGTACCCGCTCCATGTTCCCATGTACCCGCTCCATCTTCCCATGTACTCGCTCCATGTTCCGCTGTACCCGCTCCATGTTCCCCTGTACCCACTCCATGTTCCCATGTACCCGCTCCATGTTCCCATGTACCCGCTCCATGTTCCGCTGTACCCGCTCCATGTTCCCCTGTACCCGCTCCATGTTCCCATGTACCCGCTCCATGTTCCCATGTACCCGCTCCATGTTCCGTTGTACCCGCTCCATGTTCCCCTTTGCCCGCTCCCTGTTCCCCTGTACCTTCTCCGTTTTCCCGTTTAGCCACTCCGTGCTCTCCTTTACCTGCTACCTGCTCCCTTGTACACGTTCCCTGTTCCTCTGTAACTGTTCTGTGTTCCCCTGTACCCGCTCGCTGGTCCCCTGTACTTGCTCTGTTTTCCACTGTACCCGCTCCCTGTTCCCCTGTACCTGCTCCCTGTTATCTTGTACCCGCTCCGTGTTCAACTGTACCCGCTCCGTGTTCCCCTGTACATGCGACCTGTTCCCCTGTGACCGCTGTGTGTTCCCCTGTACCTGTTACCTGTTATGCTGTTACTTGTTCCCTTGTACCCGCTCCATGTTCCCCTGTACCCGCTCCATGTTCCCCTGTACCCACTCCATGTTCCCATGTACCCGCTCCATGTTCCCCTGTACCCGCTTCATGTTCCCCTGTACCCGCTCCATGTTCCCATGTACCCGCTCCATGTTCCCATGTACCCGCTCCATGTTCCGCTGTACCCGCTCCATGTTCCCCTGTACCCGCTCCCTGTTCCCCTGTACCTGCTCCGTGTACTCCTGTACCCGCTCCGTGTTCCCCTGTAAGTTCTCCCTGCTCCTCTGTAGGTGCTACCTGTTCCGTTCCTCTGTATCCACTCCGTGTTCCCCTGTACCCGTTCGTGTTCCCCTGTACCCGCTCCGTGTTCCTGTGTATCTACTCCCGGTTCCCCTGTACCTGCTCCGTGTTCCCTTGTAGCCGCTCCCTGTACTCGCTCCCTGTACTCGCTCCCTGTCCCCCTGAACACGCTCCATGTTCCCCTGTACCCGCCATCTGTTCCCCTGTACCCGCTCTGTATTGCCCTGTCCCCGCTCCGTGTTGCCCTGTACCCGCTCCATGTTGCCCTGTACCCGCTCCGTGTTGTCCTGAACCTGCTACCTTTTCCCATGTACCCGTCGCTGTTACGCTGTACCCGCTCCGTTTTCCCCTGTTCCGTGTTGCCCTGTACCCGTTCCATGTCCCCCTGTACCTGCTTCATGTTCTCCCCATACCCGGTTCCCCTGTACCCATTCTGTGTTCCCATGGACCCGCACCATGTTCCCTTAACACACTCCGTGTTCTCTTGTACCCGCTCCCTGTTACCCTGTACCCGCTTCCTGTTCCTCTGTACCCGCTCGGTGTTTTGTTGTACCCGCTCCCTGTTCCTCCGTACTTGCTCCTTGTTCCTGTGTAGCCGCTCCCTGTTCCCCTGTACCTGCTACCTGTTCCCCTGTACCCTTGTACCCCCTTGCTGTTACCCTGTACCCGCTCCCTTTTCCCCGTTCCGTATTGCCATGTACCCGATCCGTGTTCCACTGTATCCGCTGCGTGTTCCCCTTCCCCTGTACCCATTCCGTGTTCCCCCTGTAACTGCTCCCTGTTCCCCCTGTACCCGTTCCCTGTTCCCCTGTACCCGCTCCCTGTTCCCCTACAGCCGCTCTCTGTTCCCTGTACCCGCTTCGTCTTTCCCTGTAAGCGCTCCGTGTACCACTTCCTCAGTACCCGCTCCTTGTTCCCCTGTACCCGCTCCATGTTCCGCTGTACCCGCTCCATGTTCCCCTTTGCCCGCTCCCTGTTCCCCTGTATTTTCTCCGTGTTCCCGTTTAGCCACTCCGTGCTCTCCTGTACCTGCTACCTGCTCCCTTGTACACGTTCCCTGTTCCCCTGTAACTGCTCTGTGTTTCCCTGTACCCGCTCGCTGTTCCCCTGTACCTGCTCTGTTTACCACTGTACCCGCTCCCTGTTCCCCTATACCTACTCCCTGTGCTCTTGTACCCGCTCCATGTTCAACTGTAACCGCTCCCGGTTCCCCTGTACCTGTTACCTGTTGTGCTGTTACTTGTTCCCTTGTACCCGCTCCATGTTCCCCTGTACCCGCTCCATGTTCCCATGTACCCGCTCCATGTTCCCATGCACCCGCTCCATGTTAAGCTGTACCCGCTCCATATTCCCCTGTACCCGCTCCCTGTTTCCCTCTACCTGCTCCGTGTTCCCCTGTACCGCTCCATGTTGCCCTTTGCGCGCTCTCTCTTCCCTTGTACATGTTTCCTGTTCCGATGTACCTGCTCTGTGTTGCGCTGTACCCGCTCCCTGTTCCCCTGTACCTGCTCTGTGTTCCCCTGTAAGTTTTCCCTGCTCCTCTGTACCTGCTACCTGTTCCGTTCCTCTGTATCCGCTCCGTGTTCCTCTGTACCCGTTCGTGTTCCCCTGTACCCGCTCCGTGTTCCTGTGTATCCACTCCCCGTTCCCCTGTACCTGCTCCGTGTTCCCTTGTAGCCGCTCACTGTACCTGCTCCCTGTCCCCCTGAACACGCTCCATGTTCCCCTGTACCCGCTTCCTGTTCCTCTGTACCAGCTCGGTGTTTTGCTGTACCCGCTCGCTGTTCCCCAGTACACGCTCCCTGTTCCTCCGTGCACGCCCTGTTCCTGTGTAGCCACTCCCTGTTCCCCTGTACCTGCTCCGTGTTCCCGTGTAGCCGCTTCCTGTCCCCGCTCCATGCTCTCCTGTACCTGCTACTTGTTTCCCTGTTCCTTTGTACCCCATTGCTGTTCCCCTGTACCTGCTACCTTTTCCCCTGTACCCGTCGCTGTTACCCTGTACCCGCTCCCTTTTCCCCTGTTCCTTGTTGTCCTGTACCCGCTCCGTGTTCCACTGCATCCGCTGCGTGTTCCCCTTACACCGTATCCGTTTCGTGTACCCCCAGTACCGGCTCCCTGTTCCCCAGTACCCGCTTCGTGTTCCCCTGTACCCGATCCCTGTTCCCCAGTACCCACTTCCTGTTCCCCACTTCCCGCTCCCTGTTCCCCTGCAGCCGTTCCCTGTACCCCTGTACCTGCTCCCTGTACCCGCTCTATGTTCCTGAGTAGCCGCTCCCTGTTCCCCTGTACCTGCTCTGTGTTCTCCTGTCCGCGCTATCTGTTCCTGTTTACACGCTCCGTGTTCCCTTCTACCTGCTCCATGTTCCCCTGTTCCTTGTTCCCCCTCCTCCGTGTTCCATTGTACCCGCTCCCTGTTCCCCAGTACCCACTTCCTGTTCCCCTGCACCTGTTCCCTGTTCCCCTGTACCTGCTCGCTGTACCTGCTCTAAGTTCCCGTGAAGCCGCTCACTGTTCCCCTGTACCCGCTCTGTGTCCTCCTGTCCCCGCTACCTGTTCCTTTTTACACGCTCCGTGTTCCCCTCTACCTGCTCTATGTTCCCCTGTTCCTTGTTCCACCTGCTCTGTGTTCCATTGTTCCCGCTCCGTTTTCGCCTGTTCCGTGTTGCCCTATACCCGCTCTGTGTTCCCCTGCAGCCGCTCTCTGTTCCCCTGTACCCGCTCCGTCTTTCCCTGTACCCGCTCCATGTTCTCCTGTAACCGCTCCATGTTCCCTTTGCCCGCTCCCTGTTCCCCCTGTACCCGCTCCCTGTTCCCCTGTACTTGTTCCCTGTTCCGTTCTACCCGCGCTGTGTTCCGCTGTACACGCTCCCTGTTCATCTGTACCTGCTCCCTGTTCTCGTGTACCCTCTCCCTGTTTCCCTGCACCCGTTCCGTGTGCCCCTGTACCCGCTCCCTGTTCCCCTGTACCTGTTCCCTGTTCCGTTCTACCCGCGCTGTGTTCCGCTGCACACGCTCCCTGTTCCCCTGTACCTGCTCCCTGTACTCCTGTACCCGCTCCGTGCTTCCCTGTACCTGCGATGTGTTCCCTTAACACATTCCGTGTTCCCTTGTACTCGCTCCCTGTTACCCTGTATCCGCTTCCTGTTCCTCTGTACCCGCTTCCTGTTCCTTTGTGCAAGCTCCGTGTTCCTGTGTAGCCACTCCCTGTCCCCGCTCCGTGCTCTCCTGTACACACTACCTGTTCCCCTGTTCCCTTGTACCCCTTGCTGTTCCCCTGTACCTGCAACCTTTTCCTCTGCACCCGTCGCTGTTACCCTGTACCTGCTCCTTTTGCCCCTGTTCCGTGTTGCCCTGTACCCGCTCCGTGTTCCACTGTATCCGCTGCGCTTTCCCCTTCCCCTGTACCCATTCCATGTTCCCCCTGTACCGGCTCCATGTTCCCCATTACCCGCCACCTGTTCCCCTCTATCCGCTTCCTGTTCCCCTGCACCCGTTCCCTGTTCCCCTGTACCCGCTCCCTGTTTCCCTGTACCTGTTCCCTGTTCCGCTCTACCCGCTCCATGTTCCCCTGTACCCGCTCCATGTTCCCATGTACCCGCTCCATGTTCCCCTGTACCCGCTCCATGTTCCCCTGTACCCGCTCCATGTTCCCATGTACCCGCTCCATGTTCCCATGTACCCGCTCCATGTTCCGCTGTACCCGCTCCATGTTCCCCTGTACCCGCTCCCTGTTCCCCTGTACCTGCTCCGTGTACTCCTGTACCCGCTCCGTGTTCCCCTGTAAGTTCTCCCTGCTCCTCTGTAGGTGCTACCTGTTCCGTTCCTCTGTATCCACTCCGTGTTCCCCTGTACCCGTTCGTGTTCCCCTGTACCCGCTCCGTGTTCCTGTGTATCTACTCCCGGTTCCCCTGTACCTGCTCCGTGTTCCCTTGTAGCCGCTCCCTGTACTCGCTCCCTGTCCCCCTGAACACGCTCCATGTTCCCCTGTACCCGCCATCTGTTCCCCTGTACCCGCTCTGTATTGCCCTGTCCCCGCTCCGTGTTGCCCTGTACCCGCTCCATGTTGCCCTGTACCCGCTCCGTGTTGTCCTGAACCTGCTACCTTTTCCCATGTACCCGTCGCTGTTACGCTGTACCCGCTCCGTTTTCCCCTGTTCCGTGTTGCCCTGTACCCGTTCCATGTCCCCCTGTACCTGCTTCATGTTCTCCCCATACCCGGTTCCCCTGTACCCATTCTGTGTTCCCATGGACCCGCACCATGTTCCCTTAACACACTCCGTGTTCTCTTGTACCCGCTCCCTGTTACCCTGTACCCGCTTCCTGTTCCTCTGTACCCGCTCGGTGTTTTGTTGTACCCGCTCCCTGTTCCTCCGTACTTGCTCCGTGTTCCTGTGAAGCCGCTTCCTGTTCCCCTGTACCTGCTACCTGTTCCCCTGTACCCTTGTACCCCCTTGCTGTTACCCTGTACCCGCTCCCTTTTCCCCGTTCCGTGTTGCCATGTACTCGATCCGTGTTCCACTGTATCCGCTGCGTGTTCCCCTTCCCCTGTACCCATTCCGTGTTCCCCCTGTAACCGCTCCCTGTTCCCCCTGTACCCGTTCCCTGTTCCCCTGTACCTGCTCCCTGTTCCCCTACAGCCGCTCTCTGTTCCCTGTACCCGCTTCGTCTTTCCCTGTAAGCGCTCCGTGTACCACTTCCTCAGTACCCGCTCCTTGTTCCCTTGTACCCGCTCCATGTTCCGCTGTACCCGCTCCATGTTCCCCTTTGCCCGCTCCCTGTTCCCCTGTATTTTCTCCGTGTTCCCGTTTAGCCACTCCGTGCTCTCCTGCACCTGCTACCTGCTCCCTTGTACACGTTCCCTGTTCCCCTGTAACTGCTCTGTGTTTCCCTGTACCCGCTCGCTGTTCCCCTGTACCTGCTCTGTTTACCACTGTACCCGCTCCCTGTTCCCCTGTACCTGCTCCCTGTGCTCTTGTACCCGCTCCATGTTCAACTGTAACCGCTCTGTGTTCCCCTGTACCTGTTACCTGTTGTGCTGTTACTTGTTCCCTTGTACCCGCTCCATGTTCCCCTGTACCCGCTCCATGTTCCCATGTACCCGCTCCATGTTCCCATGTACCCGCTCCATGTTAAGCTGTACCCGCTCCATATTCCCCTGTACGCGCTCCATGTTTCCCTCTACCTGCTCCGTGTTCCCCTGTACCGCTCCATGTTGCCCTTTGCGCGCTCTCTCTTCCCATGTACATGTTTCCTGTTCCGATGTACCTGCTCTGTGTTGCGCTGTACCCGCTCCCTGTTCCCCTGTACCTGCTCTGTGTTCCCCTGTAAGTTTTCCCTGCTCCTCTGTACGTGCTACCTGTTCCGTTCCTCTGTATCCGCTCCATGTTCCTCTGTACCCGTTCGTGTTCCCCTGTACCCGCTCCGTGTTCCTGTGTATCCACTCCCCGTTCCCCTGTACCTGCTCCGTGTTCCCTTGTAGCCGCTCACTGTACCTGCTCCCTGTCCCCCTGAACACGCTCCATGTTCCCCTGTACCCGCTTCCTGTTCCTCTGTACCAGCTCGGTGTTTTGCTGTACCCGCTCGCTGTTCCCCAGTACACGCTCCGTGTTCCTCCGTGCACGCTCCTGTTCCTGTGTAGCCACTCCCTGTTCCCCTGTACCTGCTCCGTGTTCCCGTGTAGCCGCTTCCTGTCCCCGCTCCATGCTCTCCTGTACCTGCTACTTGTTTCCCTGTTCCTTTGTACCCCCTTGCTGTTCCCCTGTACCTGCTACCTTTTCCCCTGTACCCGTCGCTGTTACCCTGTACCCGCTCCCTTTTCCCCTGTTCCTTGTTGTCCTGTACCCGCTCCGTGTTCCACTGCATCCGCTGCGTGTTCCCCTTACACCGTACCCGTTTCGTGTACCCCCAGTACCGGCTCCCTGTTCCCCAGTACCCGCTTCGTGTTCCCCTGTACCCGATCCCTGTTCCCCAGTACCCACTTCCTGTTCCCCACTTCCCGCTCCCTGTTCCCCTGCAGCCGTTCCCTGTACCCCATACCTGCTCCCTGTACCCGCTCTATGTTCCTGAGTAGCCGCTCCCTGTTCCCCTGTACCCGCTCTGTGTTCTCCTGTCCGCGCTATCTGTTCCTGTTTACACGCTCCGTGTTCCCTTCTACCTGCTCCATGTTCCCCTGTTCCTTGTTCCCCCTCCTCCGTGTTCCATTGTACCCGCTCCCTGTTCCCCAGTACCCACTTCCTGTTCCCCTGCACCTGTTCCCTGTTCCCCTGTACCTGCTCGCTGTACCTGCTCTAAGTTCCCGTGAAGCCGCTCACTGTTCCCCTGTACCCGCTCTGTGTCCTCCTGTCCCCGCTACCTGTTCCTTTTTACACGCTCCGTGTTCCCCTCTACCTGCTCTATGTTCCCCTGTTCCTTGTTCCACCTGCTCTGTGTTCCATTGTTCCCGCTCCGTTTTCGCCTGTTCCGTGTTGCCCTATACCCGCTCCGTGTTCCCCTGCAGCCGCTCTCTGTTCCCCTGTACCCGCTCCGTCTTTCCCTGTACCCGCTCCATGTTCTCCTGTAACCGCTCCATGTTCCCTTTGCCCGCTCCCTGTTCCCCCTGTACCCGCTCCCTGTTCCCCTGTACTTGTTCCCTGTTCCGTTCTACCCGCGCTGTGTTCCGCTGTACACGCTCCCTGTTCATCTGTACCTGCTCCCTGTTCTCGTGTACCCTCTCCCTGTTTCCCTGCACCCGTTCCGTGTGCCCCTGTACCCGCTCCCTGTTCCCCTGTACCTGTTCCCTGTTCCGTTCTACCCGCGCTGTGTTCCGCTGCACACGCTCCCTGTTCCCCTGTACCTGCTCCCTGTACTCCTGTACCCGCTCCGTGCTTCCCTGTACCTGCGATGTGTTCCCTTAACACATTCCGTGTTCCCTTGTACTCGCTCCCTGTTACCCTGTATCCGCTTCCTGTTCCTCTGTACCCGCTTCCTGTTCCTTTGTGCAAGCTCCGTGTTCCTGTGTAGCCACTCCCTGTCCCCGCTCCGTGCTCTCCTGTACACACTACCTGTTCCCCTGTTCCCTTGTACCCCCTTGCTGTTCCCCTGTACCTGCAACCTTTTCCTCTGTACCCGTCGCTGTTACCCTGTACCTGCTCCTTTTGCCCCTGTTCCGTGTTGCCCTGTACCCGCTCCGTGTTCCACTGTATCCGCTGCGCTTTCCCCTTCCCCTGTACCCATTCCATGTTCCCCCTGTACCGGCTCCATGTTCCCCATTACCCGCCACCTGTTCCCCTCTATCCGCTTCCTGTTCCCCTGCACCCGTTCCCTGTTCCCCTGTACCCGCTCCCTGTTTCCCTGTACCTGTTCCCCGTTCCGCTCTACCCGCTCCGTGTTCCGCTGTACCCGCTCCCTGTTCCCCTGCACCTGCTCCCTGTTCCCCTGTACCTGCTCCGTGTTCTCCTCTAACCGCTCCATGTTGCCCTTTGCCCGCTCCGTGTTCCACTGTTCCCGCTCCATGTTCCCCTTTGCCCGCTCCCTGTTCCCCTGTACCTTCTCCGTGTTCCCGTTTCGCCACTCCGTGCTCTCCTGTGCCTGCTACCTCCTCCCTTGTACACGTTCCCTGTTCCCCTGTACCTTCTCTGTGTTCCTCTGTACCCGCTCGCTGTTCCCCTGTACCTGCTCTGTTTTCCACTGTACCCGCTCCCTGTTCCCCTGCACCTACTCCCTGTACTCTTGTACCCGCTCCGTGTTCACCTGTACCCGCTCCGTGTTGCCCTGAAACCGCTCCATGTTCCCCTTTGCGCGTTATCTGTTCCCTTGTACATGTTTCCTTTTCCGATGTACCTGCTCTGTGTTGCGCAGTACCCGCTCCCTGTTCCCCTGTACCTGCTCCCTGTACTCCTGTACCCGCTCCGTGTTCCCCTGTACCCGCTCCCTGTCCCCCTGAACACGCTCCATGTTCCCCTGTACACGCTATGTGTTCCCATGTACCCACTCCGTGTTACCCTGCACCCTCTCCAGGTTGCCCTGTAACTGCTGTCTTTTCCCATGTACTCGTCGCTGTTACGCTGTACCCGCTACGTTTTCCTCTGTTGCGTGTTGCCCTGTACCCGCTCCATTTCCCCCTGTACCTGCTTCATGTTCTCCCGACACCCAGTTCCCCTGTTCCCATTCTGTGTTCCCATGGACCCGCAGCATGTTCCCTTAACACACTCCGTGTTCCCTTGTTCCCGCTTCCTGTTCCTCTGTACCCGCTCGGTGTTTTGCTGCACCCGCTCCCTGTTCCTCAGTACACGCTCCCTGTTCCTCCGTACACGCTCCTGTTCCTGTGTAGCCGCTCCCTGTTCCCCTGTACCTGCTCCGTGTTCCCGTGTAGCCGCTTCCTGTCCTCGCTCCGTGCTCTCCTGTACTTGCTACCTGTTCCCCTGTTGCTTTGTACCCCCTTGCTGTTCCCCTGTACCTGCTAACATTTCCCCATGTACCCGTCGCTGTTACCCTGTACCCGCTCCCTTTTCCCCTGTTCTGTGCTGTCCTGTACCCGCTCCGTGTTCCACTGTATCCGCTGCGTGCTCCCCTTCCACCGTACCCGTTCCGTGTACACCCTGTACCGGCTCCCTGTTCCGCAGTACCCGCTTCGTGTTCCCCTGTACCCGATCCCTGTTCCCCAGTATCCACTTCCTCTTCCCCACTTCCCGCTCCCTGTTCCCCTGCATCCGTTCCCTGTTCCTCTGTACCTATTCCCTGTACCCGCTCTATGTTCCTGTGTAGCCGCTCCCTGTTCCCCTGTAGCCGCTCTGTGTTCTCCTGTCCCCGCTACCTGTTCCTGTTTACACGCTCCGTGTTCCCGTCTACCTGCTCCATGTTCCCCTGTTCCTTGTTCCCCCTCCTCCATGTTCCATTGTACCTGCTCCGTGTTACCCTGTACCCGCTTCCTGTTCCCCTGTACCTGCTCCCTGTACCCGCTCTATGTTCCTGTGTAGCCGCTCCCTGTTCCCCTGTACCCGCTCTGTGTTCTCCTATCCCCGCTACCTGTTCCTATTTACATGCTCCGTGTTCCCCTCTACCTGCTCCATGTTCCCCTGTTCCTTGTTCCCCCTGCTCCATGTTCCCCTGTACCCGCTTCCTCTTTCCCTGTACCCGCTCCATGTTCCCCCTGTACCGGCTCCCTGTTCCCCATTACCCGCCACCTGTTCCCCTCTACCCGCTTCCTGTTGCCCTGCACCCGTTCCCTGTTCCCCTGTACCCGCTCCCTGTTTCCCTGTACCTGTTCCCTGTTCCACTCTACCCACTCCGTGTTCCGCTGTACCCGCTCCCTGTTCCCCTGCACCTGCTCCCTGTTCCCCTGTACCTGCTCCGTGTTCTCCTCTAACCGCTCCATGTTCCCCTTTGCCCGCTCCGTGTTCCGCTGTTCCCGCTCCATGTTCCCCTTTGCCCGCTCCCTGTTCCCATGTACCTTCTCCGTGTTCCCGTTACGCCACTCCGTGCTCTCCTGTACCTGCTACCTCCTCCCTTGTTACACGTTCCATGTTCCTCTGTACCTGCTCTGTGTTCCCCTGTATCCGCTCGCTGTTCCCCTGTACCTGCTCTATTTTCCACTGTACCCGCTCCCTGTTCCCCTGCACCTACTCCCTGTACTCTTGTACCCGCTCCGTCTTCACCTGTACCCGCTCCTTGTTCCCCTGTACGTGCGACCTGTTCCCCTGTAACCGCTCTGTGTTCCCCTGTACCTGTTACCTGTTATGCTGTTTCTTGTACCCCTGTACCCGCTCCATGTTCCCCTGTACCCACTCCATGTTTCCCTCTACCTGCTCCTTGTTGCCCTGTAACCGCTCCATGTTCCCCTTTGCGCGGTCTCTGTTCCCTTGTACATGTTTCCTTTTCCGATGTACCTGCTCTGTGTTGCGCAATACCCGCTCCGTGTTCACCTGTACCTGCTCCCTGTACTCATGTACCAGCTCCGTGTTGCCCTGTACCCGCTCCCTGTCCCCCTGAACACGCTCCATGTTCCCCTGTACACGCTATGTGTTCCCCTGTACCCGCTCTGTGTTGCCCTGTCCCCGGTCCGTGTTCCCCTGTACCCGCTCCGTGTTGCCATGTACCCGCTCCAGGTTGCCCTGTAACTGCTATCTTTTCCCATGTACCCGTCGCTGTTACGCTGTACCCGCTCCGTTTTCCCCTGCTCCGTGTTGCCCTGAACCCGCTCCATGTCCCCCTGTACCTGCTTCATGTTCTCCCTACACCCTGTTCCCCTGTACCCATTCTGTTTTCCCATGGACCCGCACCATGTTCCCTTAACACACTCCGTGTTCCCTTGTTACCGCTTCCTGTTCCTCTGTACCCGCTCGGTGTTTTGCTGCACCCGCTCCCTGTTCCTCAGTACACGCTCCCTGTTCCTCCGTACACGCTCCTGTTCCTGTGTAGCTGCTCCCTGTTCCCCTGTACCTGCTCCGTGTTCACGTGTAGCTGCTTCCTGTCCTCGCTCCGTGCTCTCCTGTACCTGCTACCTGCTCCCCTGTTGCTTTGTACCCCCTTGCTGTTCCCCTGTACCTGCTACCTTTTCCCCTGTACCCGTCGCTGTTACCCTGTACCCGCTCCCTTTTCCCCTGTTCCGTGCTGTCCTGTACCCGCTCCGTGTTCCACTGTATCCGCTGCGTGCTCCCCTTCCAGTGTACCCGTTCCGTGTACTCCCTGTACCGGCTCCCTGTTCCCCAGTACCCGCTTCGTGTTCCACTGTACCCGATCCCTGTTCCCCAGCATCCACTTCCTCTTCCCCACTTCCCGCTCCCTGTTCCCCTGCATCCGTTCCCTGTTCCTCTGTACCTATTCCCTGTACCCGCTCTATGTTCCTGTGTAGCCGCTCCCTGTTCCCCTGTAGCCGCTCTGTGTTCTCCTGTCCCCGCTACCTGTTCCTCTTTACACACTCCGTGATCCCGTCTACCTGCTCCATGTTCCCCTGTTCCTTGTTCCCCCTCCTCCATGTTCCATTGTACCCGCTCCGTGTTATCCTGCACCCGCTTCCTGTTCCCCTGTACCTGCTCCCTGTTCCCCAGTACCCACATCCTGTTCCCCTGTACCTGCTCCCTGTACCCGCTCTATGTTCCTGTGTAGCCGCTCCCTGTTCCCCTGTACCCGCTCTGTGTTCTCCTATCCCCGCTGCCTATTCCTGTTTACACGCACCATGTTCCCCTCGACCTGCTCCATGTTCCCCTATTACTTGTTCCCCCTGCTCCGTGTTCCCCTGTACCCGCTTCCTCTTTCCCTGTACCCGCTCCATGTTCCCCTGTACCTGCTCCGTGTTCTCCTGCAACCGCTCCATGTTCCCCTTTACCCGCTACATGTTCCCATGTACCGCTCCGTGTTCCCGTTTACCCGCTCCCTGTTCACCCTGTACCCGCTCCCTGTTCCTCTGTACCTGTTCCCTGTTCCGTTCTACCCGCGCTGTGTTCCTCTGTACACGCTCCCTGTTCCCCTGTACCTGCAACCTGTACTCCTGTACCCTCTCCGTGTTCCCCTGTACCAGCTATGTGTTCCCCTGTACGCGCTCCGTGTGCCTCTCTCCCTGCCCCGCGCTCCCCTGCAGCTGCTCCGGTTTCCCTTTACAAACTCCTTGTTCCGCTGTACCCGTTGCGTTTTCCCCTGCTCCGTGTTGCGCTGTACCATGCTCCGTGTTGCACTGTACCTGCTTCATGTTCTCCCCACATCCTGTTCCCCTATACCCATTCTGTGTTCCCATGTACCCGCACCGTGTTCCCTTAACACACTCCGTGTTCCCTTGCACCCGCTCCCTGTTACCCTATGCCCGCTTCCTGTTCCTCTCTACCCGCTAGGTGTTTTCTTTTTCCCGCTCCCTGTTCCTCAGTACCCGCTCCCTGTTCCTCTGTACACGCTCCGTGTTCCTGTGTAGCCGCTCCCTGTTCCCGTGTACCTGCTCCGTGTTCCCGTGTAGCCGCACCCTGTCCCCACTCCATGCTCTCCTGTACCCGCTACATGTTTCCCTGTTCCCTTATACCCCTTTGCTTTTCCCCAGTACCTGCTACCTTTTCCCCTGTACCCGTTGATGTTACCCTGTATTCGCTCCCTTTCCCCCTGTTCAGTGTTGCCCTGTACACACTCCGTGTTCCACTGTACCCGTTCCGTGTTCCCCCTGTACCGGCTTCCTTTTCCCCAGTACCCGCTTCCTGTCCCCCTGTAACCGCTCCCTGTTCCCCTGTACCCGTTCCCTGTTCCCCTGTAACTTCTCCCTGTTCCCCCTGTACCCGCTTCCTGTTCCCTTGCACCCGCTCCCTGTATTCCTGTACCCGCTCCGTGTTCCCCTGTACCCGCTCCATGTTCCTGTGTAGCCACTCACTGTTCCCCTGTACCTGCTCCGTGTTCCCGTGGAGCCGTTCCCTGTACCGGCTCCCTATCCCCCTGTACACGCACCATGTTGCCCTGTACCCGCTATGTGTTGCCCTGTACCCGCTCCGTGTTGCCCTGTACCCGCTACCTTTTCCCCTGTACCCGTCGCTGTTACGCTGTACCCGCCCCGTTTTCCCCTGTTCCATGTTGCCCTGTACTCGCTCCGTGTTGCCCTGTACTCGCTCCCTGTTTCCGTGATGCTGCTTCATGTTCTCCCCACACCCTGTTCCCCTGTACCCATTCTGTGTTCCCTTAACACACTCCTTTCGAATAACGTACTCCGTGTTCCCTTGTACCCGCTCATTGTTTCCCTGTACCCGCTTCCTGTTCCTCTGTACCCGCTCCCTGTTCCTCTGTACCCGCTCCCTGTGCCTCTGTACACGCTTCATGTTCCAGTGTAGCCACTCCCTGTTCCCCTGTACCTGCCCTGTGTTCCCGTGTAGCCGCTCCCTGTCCCCGCTCCGTGCTCTCCTGTACCCGCTACCTGTTCCCCTGTTCCCTTGTACCCCCTTGCTGTTCCCCTATACCTGTTACCTTTTCCCCTGCACCCGTCGCTGTTACCCTGTACCCGCTCCTTTTTCCCCTGTTCCGTGTTGCCCTGTACCTGCTCCATGTTCCACTGTATCCTCTGCGTGTTCCTCTTCCCCTGTACCCGTTCCGTGTTCCCCCTGTACCGGCTCCCTGTTCCCTAGTACCCGTTCCCTGTTCCCCTGTAACCTCTCCCTGTTCCCCCTGTACCCGCTCCCTGTACTCCTATACCCGCTCCATGTTCCTGTGCAGCCGCTCCCTGTTCCCCCGTACCCGCTCCGTGTTCTCCTGTACCCACTACCTGTTCCTGTGTACACGCTCCGTGTTCCCCTCTACCCGCTCCTTGTTCCCCTGTTCCTTGTTCCCCCAGCTCCGTGTTCAATTGTACCTGCTCCATTTTCCCCTGTTCCATGTTGCCCTATACCCGCTCCGTGTTCCCCTGCAGCCGCTCTCTGTTCCCCTGCAGCCGCTCAGTCTTTCCCTGTACCGCTCCGTGTTCCACTTCCACAGTACCCGCTCCATGTTCCCCTGTACCCGCTCCGTGTTCCGCTGTACCCGCTCCATTTTCCGCTGCAACCGCTCCATGTTCCCCTTTTCCAGCTCCCTGTTCCCCTGTATCACTCCGTGTTCCCATTTACCCGCTCCGTGTGCCTCTGTCCCTGCTCCGCATTCCCCTGCAGCTGCTCCGGTTCCCCTTTACACGATCCCTGTTTTCCTCTAACCACTCCGTTTTCTCCTGTACCCACTCCATGTTCCCCTGTACCCTCTCCGTCTTCCCGTTTAGCCGCTCCGTGCTCTCCTGTACCCGCTGCCTGCTCCCTTGTACACGTTCCCTGTTCCTCTGTATCCGCTCCCTGTTCCCCTGTACCTGCTCTGTGTTTCACTGTACCCGCTCCCTGTTCCGCTGTAACTGCTCTGTGTTCCACTGTACCCGCTCCCTGTTCCCCTGTAACTGCTCTGTGTTCCACTGTACCCGCTCCCTGTTCCGCTGTACCTGCTCTGTGTTCCACCGTACCCGCTCCCTGTTCGCCTGTACCTGCTCTGTGTTGTACTGTACCCGCTCCCTGTTCCCCTGTACCTGCTCTGTGTTCCACTGTACCCGCTCCCTGTGCCCCTGTACCTGCTCTGTTTTCCACTGTACCCGCTCCCTGTTCCCCTGTACCGCTCTGTGTTTCACTGTTCATGCTCCCTTTTCCGCTGTACCTGCTCTGTGTTCCACTTTACCCGCTCCCTTTTCCCCTGTTGCGTGTTGTCCTGTACCCGCTCCGTGTTCCACTGTATCCGCTGCGTGTTCCCCTTCCACCGTACTCATTCCGTGTATCCCCTGTACTGGCTCCCTGTTCCCCAGTACCCGCTTCGTGTTCCCCTGTACCCGATCGCTGTTCCCCAGTATCCACATCCTGTTCCCCACTTCCCGCTCCCTGTTCCCCTGCACCCGTTCCCTGTTCCACTGCACCTGCTCCCTGTACCCGCTCTATGTTCCTGTGTAGCCGCTCCCTGTTCCCCTGTACCCGCTGTGTGTTCTCCTGTCCCCGCTAACTGTTCCTGTTGACACGCTCCGTGTTCCCCTCTACCTGCTCCAAGTTCCCCTGTTCCTTGTTCCCCCTCCTCTGTGTTCCATTGTACACGCTCCGTGTTCCCCTGTACCCGCTTCTTGTTCCCCTCTACCCGCTCCCTGTTCCCCAGTACCCACTTCCTGTTCCCCTGCACCCGTTCCCTGTTCCCCTGCACCTGCTCCCTGTACCCGTTCTATGTTCCTGTGTAGCCGCTCCCTGTTCCCCTGTACCCGCTGTGTGTTCTCCTGTCCCCTCTACCTGTTCCTGTTTACACGCTCCGTGTTCCCCTCTACCTGCTCCAAGTTCCCCTGTTCCTTGTTCCCCCTCCTCCGTGTTCCATTGTACACGCTCCGTGTTCCCCTGTACCCGCTTCTTGTTCCCCTGTACCCGCTCCCTGTTCCCCAGTACCCACTTCCTGTTCCCCTGCACCCGTTCCCTGTACCCCTGTACCTGCTCCCTGTACCCGCCCTATGTTCCTGTGTAGCCGCTCCCTGTTCCCCTGTACCCGCTCTGTGTTCTCCTGTCCGCGCTACCTGTTCCTGTTTACACGCTCCGTGTTCCCCTCTACCTGCTCCAAGTTCCCCTGTTCCTTGTTCCAACTGCTCCGTGTTCCATTGTACCCGCTCGGTTTTCGCCTGTACCCGCTCCATGTTCCCCTGTACCAGCTCCGTGTTCTCCTGTAACCGTTCCATGGTCCCCTTTACGCGCTCCCTGTTACCCTGTACCGTTCCGTGTTCCCGTTTACCCGCTCCCTGTTCCCCCAGTACCCGCTCCCTGCTCCCCTGTACCTGTTCCCTGTTCCGTTCTACCCGCGCTGTGTTTCGCTGTACACGCTCCCTGTTCCCCTCTACCTGCTCCCTGTACTCCTGTACCCGCTCCCTGTTCCCCTGCACCCGTTCCGTGTTCCCCTGTACCCGCTCCCTGTTCCCCTGTACCTGCTCCCTGTTCCGTTCTACCCGCGCTGTGTTCCGCTGCACACGCTCCCTGCTCCCCTGTACCTGCTCCCTGTACTCCTGTACCCGCTCCATATTCCCCTATACCTGCGATGTGTTCCCTTATCACACTCCGTGTTCCCTTGTACTCGCTCCCTGTTACCCTGTACCCGCTTCCTGTTCCTCTGTACCCGCTCCTTGTTCCTCTGTGCACGCTCCGTGTTCCTGTGTAGCCACACCCTGTCCCCGCTCCGTGCGCGCCTGTACCCACTACCTGTTCCCCTGTTCCCTTGCACACCCTTGCTGTTCCCCTGTACCTGCTACCTTTTCCCCTCTATCCGTCGCTGTTACCCTGTATCTACTCCCTTTGCCCCTGTTCCGTGTTGCCCTGTACCCGCTCCGTGTTCCACTGTATCCGCTGCGCGTTCCCCTTCCCCTGTACCCGTTCCGTGTTCCCCCTGTACCGGCTCCCTGTTCCCCTTTACCCGCCACCTGTTCGCCTCTACCCGCTTCCAGTTCCCCTGCACCCGTTCCCTGTTCCCCTGTACCCGCTCCCTGTTTCCCTGTACCTGTTCCCTGTTCCGTTCCACCCGCTCCATGTTCCACTGCACCCGCTCCCTGTTCGCCTGTACCTGCTCCCTGTTCCCCTGTACCTGCTCCGTGTTCTCCTCTAACCGCTGCATGTTCCCCTTTGCCCGCTCCCTGTTCCCCTGCACCTATCCGTGTTCCACTGTACCCGCTTCTGTTCCCCTGCAGCCGCTTTCTGTTCTCCTGTACCCGCTCCTGTTCCCCTGCAGCCGCTCTCTGTTCCCCTGTACCCGCTCCGTCTTTCCCTGTAAGCGCTGCGTGTACCACTTCCTCAGTACCCGCTCCATGTTCCCCTCTACCCGCTACGTGTTCCGCGGTACCCGCTCCATGTTCCCCTTTGCCCGCTCCCTGTTCCCCTGTACCTTCTCCGTGTTCCCGTTTTGCCACTCCGTGCTCTCCTGTACCTGCTACCTGCGCCCTTGTACACGTTCCCTGTTCCCCTGTACCTGCTCTGTGTTCCCCTGTACCCGCTCGCTGTTCCCCTGTACCTGCTCTGTTTTCCACTGTACCCGCTCCCTGTTCCCCTGTACCTGCTCCCTGTATTCTTGTACCCGCTCCGTGTTCACCTGTACCAGCTCCATGTTTCCCTCTACCTGCTACGTGTTCCCCTGTCACCGCTCCATGTTCCCCTTTGCGCTCTCTGTTCCCTTGTACATGTTTTCTATGTTTCTATAAGCGGGTACTGAAGTTTTATGTTCAGCCATGAACTCATTGAATGGCGGTGCAGGCTAGAAGGACTGAATGTCCTGCTCCTGCACCTAGTTTCTATGTTTCTATGTTTCTATGTTTCCTGTTCCGATGTACCTGCTCTGTGTTCCGCAGTACCCGCTCCCTGTTCCCCTATACCTGCTCCCTGTACTCCTGTACCCGCTCCGTGTTCCCCTGTACCCGCTCCGTGTTCCCCTTTAGCCGCTCCCTGTACCCGCTCCCTGCCCCCCTGAACACGCTCCATGTTCCCCTGTACCCGCTCTGTGTTGCCCTGTCCCCGCTCCATATTGCCCTGTACCCGCTCCTTGTTCCCCTGTAGCCGCTCCCTGTCCCCCTGTACCCGCTCCGTGTTGCCCTGTATCCGCTCCGTGTTCCCCTGTACCCGCTCCGTGTTCCCCTGTAGCCGCTCCCTGTAGCCGCTCCCTGTCCCCTTGAACACGCTCCATGTTACCCTGTCCCCGCTGCGTGTTCCCCTGTACCCGCTCCGTGTTCCCCTCTACCCACTCCATCTTGCCCTGTACCCGCTCCGTGTTGCCCTGTACCTGCTACCTTTTCCCCTGTACCCGTCGCTGTTACGCTGTACCCGCTCCGGTTTCCCCTGTTCTGTGTTGCCCTGTACCCGCTCCATGTCCCTCTGTACCTGCTTCATGTTCTCCCCACACCCTGTTCCCCTGTACCCATTCTGTGTTACCATGTTCCCTTAACACACTCCATGTTCCCTTGTACCCGCTTCCTGTTCCTCTGTACCCGCTCGGTGTTTTGCTGTACCCGCTCCATGTTCCTCAGTACACGCCCCCTGTTACTCCGTACACGCTCCTGTTCCTGTGTAGCCGCTCCCTCTTCCCCTATACCTGCTCCGTGTTCCCGTGTAGCCGCTTCCTGTCCCCGCTCCGTGCTCTCCTGTACCTGCTGCCTGTTCCCCTGTTGCTTTGTACCCCCTTGCTGTTCCCCTGTACCTGCTACCTTTTCCCCTGTACCCGTCGCTGTTGTCCTGTACCCGCTCCGTGTTCCACTATATCCGCTGCGTGTTCCCCTTCCACCGTACCCGTTCCGTGTACCCCCTGTACCGGCTCCCTGTTCCCCAGTACCCGCTTCGTGTTCCCCTCTACCCGATCCCTGTTCCCCAGTACGGACTTCCTGTTCCCCACTTCCCGCTCCCTGTTCCCCTGCACCCATTCCCTGTTCCCATGTACCTGCTCCCTGTACCAACTCTATGTTCCTGTGTAGCAGCTCCCTGTTCCCCTGTACCCGCTCCCTGTTCCCCTGTACCTGCTCCCTGTACCCGCTCTATGTTCCTGTGTAGCCGCTCCCTGTACCCCTGTACCCGCTCTGTGTTCTCCTGTCCCCGCTACCTGTTCCTGTTTACACGCTCCGTGTTCCGCTCTACCTGCTCCATGTTCCCCTGTTCCTTGTTCCCCCTCCTCTGTGTTCCATTTTACCCGCTCAGTGTTCCCCTGTACCCGCTTCCTGTTCCCCTGTACACGCTCCCTGTTGCCCAGTACCCACTTCCTGTTCCCCTGCTCCCGTTCCCTGTTCCCCTGTACCTGCTCCCTGTACCCGCTCTATGTTCCTGTGTAGCCGCTCCCTGTTCCCCTGTACCCGATCTGTGTTCTCCTATCCCCGCTACCTGTTCCTGTTTACACGCTCCGTGTTCCCCTCTACCTGCTCCATGTTCCACTGTTCCTTGTTCCCCCTGCTCCATGTTCCATTGTACCGGCTCTGTTTTCCCATGTTCCGTGTTGCGCTATACCCGTTCCGTGTTACCCTGCAGCCGCTCTCTGTTCCCCTGTACCCGCTCCGTCTTTCCCTGTACCCGCTCCATGTTCCCCTGTACCTGCTCCGTGTTCTCCTGTAACAGCTGCATGTTCCCCTTTGACCGCTCCGTGTTCCCGTTTACCCGCTCCCTGTTCCCCCTGTACCCGCTCCCTGTTCCCCTGTACCTGTTCCCTGTTCCGTTCTACCCGTGCTGTGTTCCTCTGTACACGCCCCCTGTTCCCCTGTACCTGCTCCCTGTACTCCTGTACCCGCTCCGTGTTCCCCTGTACCTCTCTGTGTTCCCCTGTACCCGCTCCGTGTGCCTCTCTCCCTGCCCCGCACTCCCCTGCAGTTGCTCCGGTTCCCCTTTACACACTCTCTGTTCCGCTGTCCCTGCTCTGTGTTCCGCTGTACCTGCTCCCTGTTCCGTGTACCTGCTCTGAGTTCCACTGTACCCGTTCCCTGCTCCCCTGTACACTCTCCGTCATTCCCTGTAACCGCTCCTGTTCCCTGTACCCATTCCGTGTTCTCCCTGTACCCGCTCCGTGTTCCCCCTGTACCCGCTCCGTGTTGGCCTGTACCCGCTCCGTGTTTTCCTGTATCCGCTCCGTGTTGCCCTTTACCTGTTACCTTTTCCCCTGTAGCCGTCGCTGTTACGCTGTACCCGCTGCGTTTTCCCCTGTTCCGTGTTGCCCTGTACCCGCTCCGTGTTGCCCTGTACCTGCTTCGTGTTGCCCTGGACCCGCCCCATGTCCCCCTGTACCTGCTTCATGTTCTCCCCACATACGGTTCCTCTGCACCCATTCTGTGTTCCCATGTACCTGCACCGTGTTCCCTTAACACACTCCGTGTTCCTTTGTACCCGCTCCCTGTAACCCTGTACCCGCTTCCTGTTCCTCTGTACCCGCAAGGTGTTTTCTTTTCCCCGCTCCCTGTTCCTCTGCACACGCTCCGTGTTCCTGTGTAGCCGCTCCCTGTTCCCCTGTACCTGCTCCGTGTTCCCGTGTAGCCGCACGGTGTCCCCACTCCGTGCTCTCCTGTACCCGCTACCTGTTCCCCTGTTCCCTTGTACCCCCTTGCTGTTCCCCTTTACCTGCTACCTTTTCCCCTGTACCCGTCGATGTTACCCTGTATTTGCTCCCTTTCCCCCTGTTCAGTTTTGCCCTGTACACACTCCGTGTTTCACTGTATCCGCTGCGTGTTCACCTTCCACTGTACCCGTTCCGTGTTCCCCCTGTACTGGCTCCCTTTTCCCCAGTATCCGCTTCCTGTTCCCCTGTACCCGCTTCCTGTTCCCCTGTACCCGCTCCCTGTTCCCCTGTACCCGCTCCCTGTTCCCCTGTAACCACTCCCTGTTCCCCTGCACCTGCTCCCTGTACTCCTGTACCAGCTCCGTGTCCTGTGTAGCCACTCACTGTTCCCCTGTACCTGCTCCGTGTTCCCGTGCAGCCGTTCCCTGTATCGGCTTCCTATCCCCTGTACACGCTCCATATTCCCCTGTACCCGCTATGTGTTGCCCTGTACCCGCTCCGTGTTGCCCTGTACGCGCTCCGTGTTTCCCTGTCGCTGCTTCATGTTCTCCCCACACCCTGTTCCCCTGTACCCATTCTGTGTTCCCTTAACACACTCCGTTCGCTTAACACTCTCCGTGTTCCCATGTACCAGCTCCCTGTTACCCTGTACCCGCTTCCTGTTCCTCTGTACCCGCTCCCTGTTCCTCTGTACCCACTCCCTGTGCCTCTGTACACGCCCCATGTTCCTGTGTAGCCACTCCCTATTCCCCTGTACCTGCCCTGTGTTCCACTGCACCCGCCCCCTGTTCCGCTGTACCTGCTCGGTGTTCCACTGTACCGGCTCCATGTTCCCCTGTGCCTGCTCTGTGTTCCACTGTACTCGCTCCCTGTTCCCCTGCACCTGCTCTGTGTTCCACTGTACCCGCTCCCTGTTCCGCTGTACCTGTTCTGTGTTCCACTGTACCCACTCCCTGTTCCCCTGTACCTGCTCTGTGTTCCACTGTACCCGCTCCCTGTTCCGCTGTACCTGCTCTGTGTTCCACTGTACCCGCTCCATGTTCCCCTGTGCCTGCTCTGTGTTCCACTGTACTCGCTCCCTGTTCCCCTGTACCTGCTCTGTGTTGCACTGTGCCAGCTCCCTGTTCCCCTGTACCTGCACTGTGTTCCACTGTACTCGCTCCCTGTTCCCCTGTACCTGCTCTGTTTTCCACTGTCCTCGCTCCCTGTTCCCCTGTACCTGCTACCTGTACTCGTGTACCCGCTCCGTGTACACCTGTACGCGCTCCGTGTTCCCATGTACGTGCGACCTGTTCCCCTGTAACCGCTCTGTGTTCCACTGTACCTGTTACCTGTTCCGCTGTTCCTTGTTCCCCTGTACCCTTCCATGTTCCGCTGTACCCGCTCCATGTTCCCCTCTACCTGCTCCGTGTTCCCCTGTAACCGCTCCATGTTCCCCTTTCTGCGCTCCCTGATCCCTTGTACATGTTCCCTGTTCCGCTGTACCTACTCTGTGTTCCGCTGTACCCGCTCCCTGTTCCCCTGTACCTGCTCCCTGTACTCCTGTACCCGCTCCGTGTTGCCCTGTACGTGCTCCCTGTTGCGCTGTACGTGCTACCTGTTCCCATGTACCTGCTCCCTGCTCCTCTTTATCCGCTCCATGTTCCCCTGTACCCGTTCGTGTTCCCCTGTACCTGCTCCGTGTTCCCGTGTAGCCGCTCCCTGTACCCGCTCCCTGTCCCCCTGTACACGCTCCATGTTCCCCTGTACCCGCCCTGTGTTCCCCTGTACCCGTTCCGTGTTGCCCTGTACCCGCTCCGTGTTGCCCTGTACCTGCTACCTTTTCCCCTGTACCCATCGCTGTTACGCTGTACCCGCTCCCTGCTCCCCTGTCCCTGCTCTGTTTTCCAATGTACCCGCTCCCTGATCCCCTGTACCTGCTCTGTGTTTCACTGTACCCGCTCCCTGTTCCGCTGTACCTGCTCTGTGTTCCACTGTACCCGCTCCCTGTTCCCCTGTACCTGCTCTGTGTTCCACTGTACCCGCTCACTGTTCCACTGTACCTGCTCTGTGTTCCACCGTACCCGCTCCCTGTTCCCCTGTACCTGCTCGGTGTTCCACTGTACCCGCTCCCTGTTCCCCTGTACCTGCTCTGTGTTCCACTGTACTCGCTCCCTGTTCCCCTGTATCCGCTCCCTTTTCCGCTGTCACCACTCCCTGTTCCCCTGCACCCGCTACCTGTTCCCTTGCACCCGCTCCCTGTACTCCTGTACCCGCTCCGTGTGCCCCTGTACCCGCTCCATGTTCCTGTGTAGCCACTCACTGTTCCCCTGTACCTGCTCCGTGTTCCCGTGTAGCCGTTCCCTGTACCGGCTCCCTATCCCCCTGTACACGCTCCATGTTCCCCTGTACCCGCTATGTGTTGCCCTGTACCCGCTCCGTGTTACCCTGTACCCGCTACCTTTTCCCCTGTACCCGTCGCTGTTACGCTGTACCCGCCCCGTTTTCCCCTGTTCCATGTTGCCCTGTACTCGCTCCGTGTTGCCCTGTACTCGCTCCGTGTTTCCGTGATGCTGCTTCATGTTCTCCCCACACCCTGTTCCCCTGTACCCATTCTGTGTTCCCTTAACACACTCCTTTCGAATAACGTACTCCGTGTTCCCTTGTGCCCGCTCATTGTTTCCCTGTACCCGCTTCCTGTTCATCTGTACCCACTCCCTGTTCCTCTGTACCTGATCCCTGTGCCTCTGTACACGCTCCATGTTCCAGTGTAGCCACTCCCTGTTCCCCTGTACCTGCCCTGTGTTCCCGTGTAGCCGCTCCCTGTCCCCGCTCCGTGCTCTCCTGTACCCGCTACCTGTTCCCCTGTTCCCTTGTACCCCCTTGCTGTTCCCCTATACCTGTTACCTTTTCCCCTGCACCCGTCGCTGTTACCCTGTACCCGCTCCTTTTTCCCCTGTTCCGTGTTACCCTGTACCCGCTCCATGTTCCACTGTATCCTCTGCGTGTTCCTCTTCCCCTGTACCCGTTCCGTGTTCCCCCTGTACCGGCTCCCTGTTCCCTAGTACCCGTTCCCTGTTCCCCTGTAACCTCTCCCTGTTCACCCTGTACCCGCTCCCTGTACTCCTATACCCGCTCCATGTTCCTGTGTAGCCGCTCCATGTTCCCCCGTACCCGCTCCGTGTTCTCCTGTACCCGCTACCTGTTCCTGTGTACACGCTCCGTGTTCCCCTCTACCCGCTCCATGTTCCCCTGTTCCTTGTTCCCCCTGCTCCGTGTTCCATTGTACCTGCTCCGTTTTCCCCTGTTCCATGTTGCCCTATACCCGCTCTGTGTTCCCCTGCAGCCGCTCTCTGTTCCCCTGCAGCCGCTCAGTCTTTCCCTGTATCCGCTCCGTGTTCCACTTCCACAGTACCCGCTCCATGTTCCCCTGTACCCGCTCCGTGTTCCGCTGTACCCGCTCCATGTTCCGCTGCAACCGCTCCATGTTCCCCTTTGCCCGCTCCCTGTTCCCCTGTATCGCTCCGTGTTCTCATTTACCCACTCCGTGTGCCTCTGTCCCTGCTCCGCGTTCCCCTGCAGCTGCTCCGGTTCCCCTTTACACGTTCCCTGTTTCCCTCTAACCACTCCGTTTTCTCCTGTACCCACTCCATGTTCCCCTGTACCTTCTCCGTCTTCCCGTTTAGCCGCTCCGTGCTCTCCTGTACCCGCTGCCTGCTTCCATGTACACGTTCCCTGTTCCTCTGTACCCGCTCCCTGTTCCCCTGTACCTACTCTGTGTTTCACTGTACCCGCTCCCTGTTCCGCTGTAACTGCTCTGTGTTGCACTGTACCCGCTCCCTGTTCCCCTGTACCTGCTCTGTGTTCCACTGTACCCGCTCCCTGTTCCGCTGTACCTGCTCTGTGTTCCACCGTACCCGCTCCCTGTTCGCCTGTACCTGCTCTGTGTTGTACTGTACCCGCTCCCTGTTCCCCTGTACCTGCTCTGTGTTCCACTGTACCCGCTCCCTGTTCCCCTGTACCTGCTCTGTTTTCCACTGTACCCGCTCCCTGTTCCCCTGTACCGCTCTGTGTTTCACTGTTCATGCTCCCTTTTCCGCTGTACCTGCTCTGTGTTCCACTCTACCCGCTCCCTTTTCCCCTGTTGCGTGTTGTCCTGTATCCGCTGCGTGTTCCCCTTCCACCGTACTCGTTCCGTGTATCCCCTGTACTGGCTCCCTGTTCCCCAGTACCCGATTCGTGTTCCACTGTACCCGATCGCTGTTCCCCAGTATCCACATCCTGTTCCCCACTTCCTGCTCCCTGTTCCCCTGCACCCGTTCCCTGTTCCCCTGCACCTGCTCCCTGTACCCGCTCTATGTTCCTGTGTAGCCGCTCCCTGTTCCCCTGTACCCGCTGTGTGTTCTCCTGTCCCCGCTACCTGTTCCTGTTTACACGCTCCGTGTTCCCCTCTACCTGCTCCAAGTTCCGCTGTTCCTTGTTCCCCCTCCTCCGTGTTCCATTGTACACGCTCCGTGTTCCCCTGTACCCTCTTCTTGTTCCCCTGTACACGCTCCCTGTTCCCCAGTACCCACTTCCTGTTCCCCTGCACCCGTTCCCTGTTCCCCTGTACCTGCTCCCTGTACCCGCTCTATGTTCCTGTGTAGCCGCTCCCTGTTCTCCTGTACCCGCTGTGTGTTCTCGTGTCCCCGCTACCTGTTCCTGTTTACATGCTCCGTGTTCCCCTCTACCTGCTCCAAGTTCCCCTGTTCCTTGTTCCAACTGCTCCGTGTTCCATTGTACCCGCTCCGTTTTCGCCTGTACCCGCTCCATGTTCCCCTGTACCAGCTCCGTGTTCTCCTGTAACCGCTCCATGGTCCCCTTTACCCGCTCCCTGTTCCCCTGTACCGCTCCGTGTTCCCGTTTACCCGCTCCCTGTTCCCCCAGTACCCGCTCCCTGTTCCCCTGTACCTGTTCCCTGTTCCGTTCTACCCGCGCTGTGTTTCGCTGTACACGCTCCCTGTTCCCCTCTACCTGCTCCCTGTACTCCTATACCCGCTCCCTGTTCCCCTGCACCCGTTCCGTGTTCCCCTGTACCCGCTCCCTGTTCCCCTGTACCTGCTCCCTGTTCCGTTCTACCCGCGCTGTGTTCCGCTGCACACGCTCCCTGCTCCCCTGTACCTGCTCCCTGTACTCCTGTACCCGCTCCATATTCCCCTGTACCTGCGAGGTGTTCCCTTAACACACTCCGTGTTCCCTTGTACTCGCTCCCTGTTACCCTGTACCCGCTCCCTGTTCCTCTGTACCCGCTCTCTGTTCCTCTGTGCACGCTCCGTGTTCCTCTGTAGCCACTCCCTGTCCCCGCTCCGTGCTCTCCTGTACCCACTACCTGTTCCCCTGTTCCCTTGTACCCCCTTGCTGTTCCCCTGTACCTGCTACCTTTTCCCCTCTACCCGTCTCTGTTCCCCTGTACCTGCTCCCTTTGCCCCTGTTCCGTGTTGCCCTGTACCCGCTCCGTGTTCCACTGTATCCGCTGCGCGTTCCCCTTCCCCTGTACCCGTTCCGTGTTCCCCCTGTACCGGCTCTATGTTCCCCTTTACCCGCCACCTGTTCCCCTCTACCCGCTTCCAGTTCCCCTGCACCCGTTCCCTGTTCCCCTGTACCCGATCCCTGTTTCCCTGTACCTGTTCCCTGTTCCGTTCCACCCGCTCCGTGTTCCGCTGTACCCGCTCCCTGTTCGCCTGTACCTGCTCCCTGTTCCCCTGTACCTGCTCCGTGTTCTCCTCTAACCGCTGCATGTTCCCCTTTGCCCGCTCCCTGTTCCCCTGTACCTCTCCGTGTTCCACTGTACCCGCTTCTGTTCCCCTGCAGCCGCTCTCTGTTCCCCTGTACCCGCTCCTGTTCCCCTGCAGCCGCTCTCTGTTCCCCTGTACCCGCTCCGTCTTTCCCTGTAAGCGCTGCGTGTACCACTTCCTCAGTACCCGCTCCATGTTCCCCTCTACCCGCTCCGTGTTCCGCAGTACCCACTCCATGTTCCCCTTTGCCCGCTCCCTGTTCCCCTGTACCTTCTCCGTGTTCCCGTTTTGCCACTCCGTGCTCTCCCGTACCTGCTACCTGCGCCCTTGTACACGTTCCCTGTTCCCCTGTACCTGCTCTGTGTTCCCCTGTACCCGCTCGCTGTTCCCCTGTACCTGCTCTGTTTTCCACTGTACCCGCTCCCTGTTCCCCTGTACCTGCTCCCTGTATTCTTGTACCCGCTCCGTGTTCACCTGTACCCGCTCCATGTTTCCCTCTACCTGCTCCATGTTCCCATGTCACCGCTCCATGTTCCCCTTTGCGCTCTCTGTTCCCTTGTACATGTTTTCTATGTTTCTATAAGGGGGTACTGAAGTTTTATGTTCAGCCATGAACTCATTGAATGGCGGTGCAGGCTAGAAGGGCTGAATGTCCTGCTCCTGCACCTAGTTTCTATGTTTCTATGTTTCCTGTTCCGATGTACCTGCTCTGTGTTCCGCTGTACCCGCTCCCTGTTCCCCTGTACCTGCTCCCTGTACTCCTGTACCCGCTCCGTGTTCCCCTGTACCCGCTCCGTGTTCCCCTTTAGCCGCTCCCTGTACCCGCTCCCTGCCCCCCTGAACACGCTCCATGTTCCCCTGTACCCGCTATGTGTTCCCCTGTACCCGCTCTGTGTTGCCCTGTCCCCGCTCCATATTGCCCTGTACCCGCTCCTTGTTCCCCTGTAGCCGCTCCCTGTTCCCCTGTACCCGCTCCGTGTTGCCCTGTATCCGTTCCGTGTTCCCCTGTACCCGCTCCGTGTTCCCCTGTAGCCGCTCCCTGTAGCCGCTCCCTCTCCCCTTGAACACGCTCTATGTTCCCCTGTCCCCGCTCCGTGTTCCCCTGTACCCGCTCCGTGTTCCCCTGTACCCACTCCATGTTGCCCTGTACCCGCTCCGTGTTGCCCTGTACCTGCTATCTTTTCCCCTGTACCCGTCGCTGTTACACTGTACCCGCTCCGGTTTCCCCTGTTCCGTGTTGCCCTGTACCCGCTCCATGTCCCTCTGTACCTGCTTCATGTTCTCCCCACACCCTGTCCCCTGTACCCATTCTGTGTTCCCATGGACCCGCACCATGTTCCCTTAACACACTCCATGTTCCCTTGTACCCGCTTCCTGTTCCTCTGTACCCGCTCGGTGTTTTGCTGTACCCGCTCCATGTTCCTCAGTCCACGCCCCCTGTTACTCCGTACACGCTCCTGTTCCTGTGTAGCCGCTCCCTCTTCCCCTATACCTGCTCCGTGTTCCCATGTAGCCGCTTCCTGTCCCCGCTCCGTGCTCTCCTGTACCTGCTACCTGTTCCCCTGTTGCTTTGTACACCCTTACTGTTCCCCTGTACCTGCTACCTTTTCCCCTGTACCCGTCGCTGTTGTCCTGTACCCGCTCCATGTTCCACTATATCCGCTGCGTGTTCCCCTTCCACCGTACCAGTTCCGTGTACCCCCTGTACAGGCTCCCTGTTCCCCAGTACCCGCTTCGTGTTCCCCTCTACCCGATCCCTGTTCCCCAGTACGGACTTCCTGTTCCCCACTTCCCGCTCCCTGTTCCCCTGCACCCATTCCCTGTTCCCATGTACCTGCTCCCTGTACCAACTCTATGTTCCTGTGTAGCCGCTCCCTGTTCCCCTGTACCCGCTCCCTGTTCCCCTGTACCTGCTCCCTGTACCCACTCTATGTTCCTGTGTAGCCGCTCCCTGTACCCCTGTACCCGCTCTGTGTTCTCCTGTCCCTGCTACCTGTTCCTGTTTACACGCTCTGTGTTCCGCTTTACCTGCTCCATGTTCCCCTGTTCCTTGTTCCCCCTCCTCTGTGTTCCATTTTACCCGCTCAGTGTTCCCCTGTACCCGCTTCCTGTTCCCCTGTACACGCTCCCTGTTCCCCAGTACCCACTTCCTGTTCCCCTGCTCCCGTTCCCTGTTCCCCTGTACCTGCTCCCTGTACCCGCTCTATGTTCCTGTGTAGCCGCTCCCTGTTCCCCTGTACCCGCTCCGTGTTACCCGGCAGCCGCTCTCTGTTCCCCTGTACCCGCACCGTCTTTCCCTGTACCCGCTCCATGTTCCCCTGTATCTGCTCCGTGTTCTCCTGTAACCGCTGCATGTTCCCCTTTGCCCGCTCCGTGTTCCCGTTTACCCGCTCCCTGTTCCCCCTGTACCCGCTCCCTGTTCCCCTGTACCTGCTCCCTGTACTCCTGTACCCGCTCCGTGTTCCCCTGTACCAGCTCTGTGTTCCCCTGTACCCGCTCCGTGTGCCTCTCTCCCTGCCCCGCGCTCCCCTGCAGTTGCTCTGGTTCCCCTTTACACACTCTCTGTTCCGCTGTCCCTGCTCTGTGTTCCGCTGTACCCGCTTCCTGTTCCCGTGTACCTGCTCTGAGTTCCACTGTACCTGTTCCCTGCTCCCCTGTACACTCTCCGTCATTCCCTGTAACCGCTCCTGTTCCCTGTACCCATTCCGTGTTCTCCCTGTACCCGCTCCGTGTTCCCCCTGTACCCGCTCCGTGTTGGCCTGTAACCGCTCCGTGTTTTCCTGTATCCGCTCCGTGTTGCCCTGTACCTGTTACCTTTTCCCCTGTAGCCGTCACTGTTACGCTGTACCCGCTGCGTTTTCCCCTGTTCCGTGTTGCCCTGTACCCGCTCCGTGTTGCCCTGTACCTGCATCGTGTTGCCCTGGACCCGCCCCATGTCCCCCTGTACCTGCTTCATGTTCTCCCCACATACGGTTCCCCTGCACCCATTCTGTGTTCCCATGTACCCGCACCGTGTTCCCTTAACACACTCCGTGTTCCCTTGTACCCGCTCCCTGTAACCCTGCACCCGCTTCCTGTTCCTCTGTACCCGCTAGGTGTTTTCTTTTCCCCGCTCCCTGTTCCTCTGCACACGCTCCGTGTTCCTGTGCAGCCGCTCTCTGTTCCCCTGTACCTGCTCCCTGTTCCCGTGCAGCCGCACGCTGTCCCCACTCCGTGCTCTCCTGTACCCGATACCTGTTCCCCTGTTCCCTTGTACCCCCTTGCTGTTCCCCTGTACCTGCTACCTTTTCCCCTGTACCCGTCGATGTTACCCTGTATTTGCTCCCTTTCCCCCTGTTCAGTGTTGCCCTGTACACACTCCGTGTTTCACTGTATCCGCTGTGTGTTCCCCTTCCACTGTACCCGTTCCGTGTTCCCCCTGTACCGGCTCCCTTTTCCCCAGTACCCGCTTCCTGTTCCCCTGTACCCGCTTCCTGTTCCCCTTTACCCGCTCCCTGTTCCCCTGTACCCGCTCCCTGTTCCCCTGTACCCGCTCCCTGTTCCCCTGTAACCACTCCCTGTTCCCCTGCACCTGCTCCCTGTACTCCTGTACCAGCTCCGTGTCCTGTGTAGCCACTCACTGTTCCCCTGTACCTGCTCCGTGTTCCCGTGCAGCCGTTCCCTGTATCGGCTTCCTATTCCCTGTACACGCTCCATGTTCCCCTGTACCCGCTATGTGTTGCCCTGTACCCACTCCGTGTTGCCCTGTACGCGCTCCGTGTTTCCCTGTCGCTGCTTTATGTTCTCCCCACACCCTGTTCCACTGTACCCATTCTGTGTTCCCTTAACACACTCCGTTCGCTTAACACTCTCCGTGTTCCCTTGTACCAGCTCCCTGTTACCCTGTATCCGATTCCTGTTCCTCTGTACCCGCTCCCTGTTCCTCTGTACCCACTCCCTGTGCCTCTGTACACGCCCCATGTTCCTGTGTAGCCACTCCCTATTCCCCTGTACCTGCTCTGTGTTCCACTGCACCCGCTCCCTGTTTCGCTGTACCTGCTCGGTGTTCCACTGCACCCGCTCCATGTTCCCCTGTGCCTGCTCTGTGTTCCACTGTACTCGCTCCCTGTTCCCCTGCACCTGCTCTGTGTTCCACTGTACCCGCTCCCTGTTCCGCTGTACCTGCTCTGTGTTCCACTGTACCCGCTCCATGTTCCCCTGTGCCTGCTCTGTGTTCCACTGTACTCGCTCCCTGTTCCCCTGTACCTGCTCTGTGTTGCACTGTGCCAGCTCCCTGTTCCCCTGTACCTGCACTGTGTTCCACTGTACTCGCTCCCTGTTCCCCTGTACCTGCTCTGTTTTCCACTGTCCTCGCTCCCTGTTCCCCTGTACCTGCTACCTGTACTCGTGTACCCGCTCCGTGTACACCTGTACGCGTTCCGTGTTCCCATGTACGTGCGACCTGTTCCCCTGTAACCGCTCTGTGTTCCACTGTACATGTTACCTGTTCCGCTGTTCCTTGTTCCCCTGTACCCTTCCATGTTCCGCTGTACCCGCTCCATGTTCCCCTCTACCTGCTCCGTGTTCCCCTGTAACCGCTCCATGTTCCCCTTTCTGCGCTCCCTGATCCCTTGTACATGTTCCCTGTTCCGCTGTACCTGCTCTGTGTTCCGCTGTACCCGCTCCCTGTTCCCCTGTACCTGCTCCCTGTACTCCTGTACCCGCTCCGTGTTACCCTGTACGTGCTCCCTGTTGCGCTGTACGTGCTACCTGTTCCCATGTACCTGCTCCCTGCTCCTCTTTATCCGCTCCATGTTCCCCTGTACCCGTTCGTGTTCCCCTGTACCTGCTCCGTGTTCCCGTGTAGCCGCTCCTTGTACCCGCTCCCTGTCCCCCTGTACACGCTCCATGTTCCCCTGTACCCGCCTTGTGTTCCCCTGTACCCGTTCCGTGTTGCCCTGTACCCGCTCCGTGTTGCCCTGTACCTGCTACCTTTTCCCCTGTACCCATCGCTGTTACGCTGTACCCGCTCCCTGTTCCCCTGTACCTGCTCTGTTTTCCAATGTACCCGCTCCCTGATCCCCTGTACCTGCTCTGTGTTTCACTGTACCCGCTCCCTGTTCCGCTGTACCTGCTCTGTGTTCCACTGTACCCGCTCCCTGTTCCTCTGTACCTGCTCTGTGTTCCACTGTACCCGCTCACTGTTCCGCTGTACCTGCTCTGTGTTCCACCGTACCCGCTCCCTGTTCCCCTGTACCTGCTCGGTGTTCCACTGTAGCCGCTCCCTGTTCCCCTGTACCTGCTCTGTGTTCCACTGTACTCGCTCCCTGTTCCCCTGTATCCGCTCCCTTTTCCCCTGTAACCACTCCCTGTTCCCCTGCACCCGCTCCCTGTTCCCTTGCACCCGCTCCCTGTACTCCTGTACCCGCTCCGTGTTCCCCTGTACCCGCTCCATGTTCCTGTGTAGCCACTCACTGTTCCCCTGTACCTGCTCCGTGTTCCCGTGTAGCCGTTCCCTGTACCGGCTCCCTATCCCCCTGTACACGCTCCATGTTCCCCTGTACCCGCTGTGTGTTGCCCTGTACCCGCTCCGTGTTGCCCTGTACCCGCTACCTTTTCCCCTGTACCCGTCGCTGTTACGCTGTACCCGCCCCGTTTTCCCCTGTTCCATGTTGCCCTGTACTCGCTCCGTGTTGCCCTGTACTCGCTCCGTGTTTCCGTGATGCTGCTTCATGTTCTCCCCACACCCTGTTCCCCTGTACCCATTCTGTGTTCCCTTAACACACTCCTTTCGAATAACGTACTCTGTGTTCCCTTGTACCCGCTCATTGTTTCCCTGTACCCGCTTCCTGTTCCTCTGTACCCGCTCCCTGTTCCTCTGTACCCGCTCCCTGTGCCTCTGTACACGCTCCATGTTCCAGTGTAGCCACTCCCTGTACCCCTGTACCTGCCGTGTGTTCCCGTGTAGCCGCTCCCTGTCCCCGCTCCGTGCTCTCCTGTACCCGCTACCTGTTCCCCTGTTCCCTTGTACCCCCTTGCTGTTCCCCTATACCTGTTACCTTTTCCCCTGCACCCGTCGCTGTTACCCTGTACCCGCTCCTTTTTCCCCTGTTCCGTGTTGCCCTGTACCCGCTCCATGTTCCACTGTATCCTCTGCGTGTTCCTCTTCCCCTGTACCCGTTCCGTGTTCCCCCTGTACCGGCTCCCTGTTCCCTAGTACCCGTTCCCTGTTCCCCTGTAACCTCTCCCTGTTCACCCTGTACCCGCTCCCTGTACTCCTATACCCGCTCCATGTTCCTGTGTAGCCGCTCCCTGTTCCCCCGTACCCGCTCCGTGTTCTCCTGTACCTGCTACCTGTTCCTGTGTACACGCTCCGTGTTCCCCTCTACCCGCTCCATGTTCCCCTGTTCCTTGTTCCCCCTGCTCCGTGTTCCATTGTACCTGCTCCGTTTTCCCCTCTTCCATGTTGCCCTATACCCGCTCCGTGTTCCCCTGCAGCCGCTCTCTGTTCCCCTGCAGCCGCTCAGTCTTTCCCTGTACCCGCTCCGTGTTCCACTTCCACAGTACCCGCTCCATGTTCCCCTGTACCCGCTCCGTGTTCCGCTGTACCCGCTCCATGTTCCGCTGCAACCGCTCCATGTTCCCCTTTGCCCGCTCCCTGTTCCCCTGTATCGCTCCGTGTTCCCATTTACCCGCTCCGTGTGCCTCTGTCCCTGCTCCGCGTTCCCCTGCAGCTGCTCCGGTTCCCCTTTACACGTTCCCTGTTTCCCTCTAACCACTCCGTTTTCTCCTGTACCCACTCCATGTTCCCCTGTGCCTTCTCCGTCTTCCCGTTTAGCCGCTCCGTGCTCTCCTGTACCCGCTGCCTGCTCCCTTGTACACGTTCCCTGTTCTTCTGTACCCGCTCCCTGTTCCCCTGTACCTGCTCTGTGTTTCACTGTACCCGCTCCCTGTTCCGCTGTAACTGCTCTGTGTTCCACTGTACCCGTTCCCTGTTCCCCTGTACCTGCTCTGTGTTCCACTGTACCCGTTCCCTGTTCCGCTGTACCTGCTCTGTGTTCCACCGTACCCGCTCCCTGTTCGCCTGTACCTGCTCTGTGTTGTACTGTACCCGCTCCCTGTTCCCCTGTACCTGCTCTGTTTTCCACTGTACCCGATCCCTGTTCCCCTGTACCGCTCTCTGTTTCACTGTTCATGCTCCCTTTTCCGCTGTACCTGCTCTGTGTTCCACTCTACCCGCTCCCTTTTCCCCTGTTGCGTGTTGTCCTGTACCCGCTCCATGTTCCACTGTATCCGTTGCATGTTCCCCTTCCACCGTACTCGTTCCGTGTATCCCCTGTACTGGCTCCCTGTTCCCCAGTACCCGCTTCGTGTTCCCCTGTACCCGATCGCTGTTCCCCAGTATCCACATCCTGTTCCCCACTTCCCGCTCCCTGTTCCCCTGCACCCGTTCCCTGTTCCCCTGCACCTGCTCCCTGTACCCGCTCTATGTTCCTGTGTAGCCGCTCCCTGTTCCCCTGTACCCGCTGTGTGTTCTCCTGTCCCGCTACCTGTTCCTGTTTACACGCTCCGTGTTCCCCTCTACCTGCTCCAAGTTCCCCTGTTCCTTGTTCCCCCTCCTCCGTGTTCCATTGTACACGCTCCGTGTTCCCCTGTACCCGCTTCTTGTTCCCCTGTACCCGCTCCCTGTTCCCCAGTACCCACTTCCTGTTCCCCTGCACCCGTTCCCTGTTCCCTGTACCTGCTCCCTGTACCCGCTCTATGTTCCTGTGTAGCCGCTCCCTGTTCCCCTGTACCCGCTCTGTGTTCTCCTGTCCCCGCTACCTGTTACTGTTTACACGCTCCGTGTTCCCCTCTACCTGCTCCAAGTTCCGCTGTTCCTTGTTCCAACTGCTCCGTGTTCCATTGTACCCGCTCCGTTTTCGCCTGTACCCGCTCCATGTTCCCTGTACCAGCTCCGTGTTCTCCTGTAACCGCTCCATGGTCCCCTTTACCCGCTCCCTGTTCCCCTGTACCGCTCCGTGTTCCCGTTTACCCGCTCCCTGTTCCCCCAGTACCCGCTCCCTGTTCCCCTGTACCTGTTCCCTGTTCCGTTCTACCCGCGCTGTGTTTCGCTGTACACGCTCCCTGTTCCCCTCTACCTGCTCCCTGTACTCCTGTACCCGCTCCCTGTTCCCCTGCACCCGTTCCGTGTTCCCCTGTACCCGCTCCCTGTTCCCCTGTACCTGGACCCTGTTCCGTTCTACCCGCGCTGTGTTCCGCGGCACACGCTCCCTGCTCCCCTGTACCTGCTCCCTGTACTCCTGTACCCGCTCCATATTCCCCTGTACGTGCGATGTGTTCCCTTAACACACTCCGTGTTCCCTTGTACTCGCTCCCTGTTACCCTGTACCCGCTTCCTGTTCCTCTGTACCCGCTCCCTGTTCCTCTGTGCACGCTCCGTGTTCCTGTGTAGCCACTCCCTGTCCCCGCTCCGTGCTCTCCTGTACCCACTACCTGTTCCCCTGTTCCCTTGTACACCCTTGCTGTTCCCCTGTACCTGCTACCTTTTCACCACTACCCGTCGCTGTTCCCCTGTACCTGCTCCCTTTGCCCCTGTTCCGTGTTGCCCTGTACCCGCTCCGTGTTCCACTGTATCCGCTGCGCGTTCCCCTTCCCCTGTACCCGTTCCGTGTTCCACCTGTACCGGCTCTATGTTCCCCTTTACCCGCCACCTGTTCCCCTCTACCCGCTTCCAGTTCCCCTGCACCTGTTCCCTGTTCCCCTGTACCCGCTCCCTGTTTCCCTGTACCTGTTCCCTGTTCTGTTCCACCCGCTCCGTGTTCCGCTGTACCCGCTCCCTGTTCGCCTGTACCTGCTCCCTGTTCCCCTGTACCTGCTCCGTGTTCTCCTCTAACCGCTGCATGTTCCCCTTTGCCCGCTCCCTGTTCCCCTGTACCTCTCCGTGTTCCACTGTACCCGCTTCTGTTCCCCTGCAGCCGCTCTCTGTTCCCCTGTACCCGCTCCTGTTCCCCTGCAGCCGCTCTCTGTTCCCCTGTACCCGCTCCGTCTTTCACTGTAAGCGCTGCGTGTACCACTTCCTCAGTACCCGCTCCATGTTCCCCTCTACCCGCTCCGTGTTCCGCGGTACCCGCTCCATGTTCCACTTTGCCCGCTCCCTGTTCCCCTGTACCTTCTCCGTGTTCCCGTTTTGCCACTCCGTGCTCTCCTGTACCTGCTACCTGCGCCCTTGTACACGTTCCCTGTTCCCCTGTACCTGCTCTGTGTTCCCCTGTACCCGCTCGCTGTTCCCCTGTACCTGCTCTGTTTTCCACTGTACCCGCTCCCTGTTCCCCTGTACCTGCTCCCTGTATTCTTGTACCCGCTCCGTGTTCACCTGTACCCGCTCCATGTTTCCCTCTACCTGCTCCGTGTTCCCCTGTCACCGCTCCATGTTCCCCTTTGCGCTCTCTGTTCCCTTGTACATGTTTTCTATGTTTCTATAAGGGATTACTGAAGTTTTATGTTCAGCCATGAACTAATTGAATGGCGGTGCAGGCTAGAAGGGCTGAATGTCCTGCTCCTGCACCTAGTTTCTATGTTTCTATGTTTCTATGTTTCCTGTTCCGATGTACCTGCTCTGTGTTCCGCAGTACCCGCTCCCTGTTCCCGTATACCTGCTCCCTGTACTCCTGTACCCGCTCCGTGTTCCCCTGTACCCGCTCCGTGTTCCCCTTTAGCCGCTCCCTGTACCCGCTCTCTGCCCCCCTGAACACGCTCCATGTTCCCCTGTACCCGCTATGTGTTCCCCTTTACCCGCTATGTGTTCCCCTATACCCGCTCTGTGTTGCCCTGTCCCCGCTCCATATTGCCCTGTACCCGCTCCTTGTTCCCCTGTAGCCGCTCCCTGTCCCCCTGTACCCGCTCCGTGTTGCCCTGTATCCGCTCCGTGTTCCCCTGTACCCGCTCCGTGTTCCCCAGTAGCCGCTCCCTGTAGCCGCTCCCTGTCCCCTTGAACACGCTCTATGTTCCCCTGTCCCCGCTCCGTGTTCCCCTGTACCCGCTCCGTGTTCCCCTGTACCCACTCCATGTTGCCCTGTACCCGCTCCGTGTTGCCCTGTACCTGCTATCTTTTCCCCTGTATCCATCGCTGTTACGCTGTACCCGCTCCGGTTTCCCCTGTTCCGTGTTGCCCTGTACCCGCTCCATGTCCCTCTGTACCTGCTTCATGTTCTCCCCACACCCTGTTCCCCTGTACCCATTCTGTGTTCCGATGGACCCGCACCATGTTCCCTTAACACACTCCATGTTCCCTTGTACCCGCTTCCTGTTCCTCTGTACCCGCTCGGTGTTTTGCTGTACCCGCTCCATGTTCCTCAGTACACGCCCCCTGTTACTCCGTACACGCTCCTGTTCCTGTGTAGCCGCTCCCTCTTCCCCTATACCTGCTCCGTGTTCCCATGTAGCCGCTTCCTGTCCCCGCTCCGTGCTCTCCTGTACCTGCTACCTGTTCCCCTGTTGCTTTGTACACCCTTACTGTTCCCCTGTACCTGCTACCTTTTCCCCTGTACCCGTCGCTGTTGTCCTGTACCCGCTCCGTGTTCCACTATATCCGCTGCGTGTTCCCCTTCCACCGTACCCGTTCCGTGTACCCCCTGTACCGGCTCCCTTTTCCCCAGTACCCGCTTCGTGTTCCCCTCTACCCGATCCCTGTTCCCCAGTACGGACTTCCTGTTCCCCACTTCCCGCTCCCTGTTCCCCTGCACCCATTCCCATTTCCCATGTACCTGCTCCCTGTACCAACTCTATGTTCCTGTGTAGCCGCTCCCTGTTCCCCTGTACCCGCTCCCTGTTCCCCTGTACCTGCTCCCTGTACCCACTCTATGTTCCTGTGTAGCCGCTCCCTGTACCCCTGTACCCGCTCTGTGTTCTCCGGTCCCTGCTACCTGTTCCTGTTTACATGCTCTGTGTTCCGCTCTACCTGCTCCATGTTCCCCTGTTCCTTGTTCCCCCTCCCCTGTGTTCCATTTTACCCGCTCAGTGTTCCCCTGTACCCGCTTCCTGGTCCCCTGTACACGCTCCCTGTTCCCCAGTACCCACTTCCTGTTCCCCTGCTCCCGTTCCCTGATCCCCTGTACCTGCTCCCTGTACCCGCTCTATGTTCCTGTGTAGCCGCTCCCTGTTCCCCTGTACCCGATCTGTGTTCTCCTATCCCCGCTACCTGTTCCTGTTTACACGCTCCGTGTTCCCCTCTACCTGCTCCATGTTCCACTGTTCCTTGTTCCCCCTGCTCCGTGTTCCATTGTACCGGCTCTGTTTTCCCCTGTTCCGTGTTGCGCTATACCCGCTCCGTGTTACCCTGCAGCCGCTCTTTGTTCCCCTGTACCCGCTCCGTCTTTCCCTGTACCCGATCCATGTTCCCCTGTACCTGCTCCGTGTTCTCCTGTAACCGCTGCATGTTCCCCTTTGCCCGCTCCGTGTTCCCGTTTACCCGCGCTGTGTTCCTCTGTACACGCCCCCTGTTCCCCTGTACCTGCTCCCTGTACTCCTGTACCCGCTCCGTGTTCCCCTGTACCAGCTCTGTGTTCCCCTGTACCCGCTCCGTGTGCCTCTCTCCCTGCCCCGCGCTCCCCTGCAGTTGCTCCGGTTCCCCTTTACACACTCTCTGTTCCGCTGTCCCTGCTCTGTGTTCCGCTGTACCCGCTCCCTGTTCCCGTGTAACTGCTCTGAGTTCCACTGTACCTGTTCCCTGCTCCCCTGTACACTCTCCGTCATTCCCTGTAACCGCTCCTGTTCCCTGTACGCATTCCGTGTTCTCCCTGTACCCGCTCCGTGTTCCCCCTGTACCCGCTCCGTGTTGGCCTGTACCCGCTCCGTGTTTTCCTGTATCCGCTCCGTGTTGCCCTGTACCTGTTACCTTTTCCCCTGTAGCCGTCGCTGTTACGCTGTACCCGCTGCGTTTTCCCCTGTTCCGTGTTGCCCTGTACCCGCTCCGTGTTGCCCTGTACCTGCATCGTGTTGCCCTGGACCCGCCCCATGTCCCCCTGTACCTGCTTCATGTTCTCCCCACATACGGTTCCCCTGCACCCATTCTGTGTTCCCATGTACCCGCACCGTGTTCCCTTAACACACTCCGTGTTCCCTTGTACCCGCTCCCTGTAACCCTGTACCCGCTTCCTGTTCCTCTGTACCCGCTAGGTGTTTTCTTTTCCCCGCTCCCTGTTCCTCTGCACACGCTCCGTGTTCCTTTGTAGCCGCTCCCTGTTCCCCTGTACCTGCTCCGTGTTCCCGTGTAGCCGCACGGTGTCCCCACTCCGTGCTCTCCTGTACCCGCTACCTGTTCCCCTGTTCCCTTGTACCTCCTTGCTGTTCCCCTGTACCTGCTACCTTTTCCCCTGTACCCGTCGATGTTACCCTGTATTTGCTCCCTTTCCCCCTGTTCAGTGTTGCCCTGTACACACTCCGTGTTTCACTGTATCCGCTGTGTGTTCCCCTTCCACTGTACCCGTTCCGTGTTCCCCCTGTACCGGCTCCCTTTTCCCCAGTACCCGCTTCCTGTTCCCCTGTACCCGCTTCCTGTTCCCCTGTACCCGCTCCCTGTTCCCCTGTAACCACTCCCTGTTCCCCTGCACCTGCTCCCTGTACTCCTGTACCAGCTCCGTGTCCTGTGTAGCCACTCACTGTTCCCCTAACCTGCTCCGTGTTCCCGTGCAGCCGTTCCCTGTATCGGCTTCCTATCCCCTGTACACGCTCCATGTTCCCCTGTACCCGCTATGTGTTGCCCTGTACCCGCTCCGTGTTGCCCTGTACGCGCTCCGTGTTTCCCTGTCGCTGCTTCATGTTCTCCCCACACCCTGTTCCACTGTACCCATTCTGTGTTCCCTTAACACACTCCGTTCGCTTAACACTCTCCGTGTTCCCTTGTACCAGCTCCCTGTTACCCTGTACCCGATTCCTGTTCCTCTGTACCCGCTCCCTGTTCCTCTGTATCCACTCCCTGTGCCTCTGTACACGCCCCATGTTCCTGTGTAGCCACTCCCTATTCCCCTGTACCTGCTCTGTGTTCCACTGCACCCGCTCCCTGTTCCGCTGTACCTGCTCGGTGTTCCACTGTACCCGCTCCATGTTCCCCTGTGCCTGCTCTGTGTTCCACTGTACTCGCTCCCTGTTCCCCTGCACCTGCTCTGTGTTCCACTGTACCCGCTCCCTGTTCCGCTGTACCTGTTCTGTGTTCCACTGTACCCGCTCCCTGTTCCCCTGTACCTGCTCTGTGTTCCACTGTACCCGCTCCCTGTTCCGCTGTACCTGCTCTGTGTTCCACTGTACGCGCTCCATGTTCCCCTGTGCCTGCTCTGTGTTCCACTGTACTCGCTCCCTGTTCCCCTGTACCTGCTCTGTGTTGCACTGTGCCAGCTCCCTGTTCCCCTGTACCTGCACTGTGTTCCACTGTATTCGCTCCCTGTCCCCCTGTACCTGCTCTGTTTTCCACTGTCCTCGCTCCCTGTTCCCCTGTACCTGCTACCTGTACTCGTGTACCCGCTCCGTGTACACCTGTACGCATTCCGTGTTCCCATGTACGTGCGACCTGTTCCCCTGTAACTGCTCTGTGTTCCACTGTACCTTTTCCCTGTTCCGCTGTTCCTTGTTCCCCTGTACCCTTCCATGTTCCGCTGTACCCGCTCCATGTTCCCCTCTACCTGCTCCGTGTTCCTCTGTAACTGCTCCATGTTCCCCTTTCTGCGCTCCCTGATCCATTTTACATGTTCCCTGTTCCGCTGTACCTGCTCTGTGTTCCGCTGTACCCGCTCCCTGTTCCACTGTACCTGCTCCCTGTACTCCTGTACCCGCTCCGTGTTGCCCTGTACGTGCTCCCTGTTGCGCTGTACGTGCTACCTGTTCCCATGTACCTGCTCCCTGCTCCTCTTTATCCGCTCCATGTTCCCCTGTACCCGTTCGTGTTCCCCTGTACCTGCTCCGTGTTCCCGTGTAGCCGCTCCCTGTACCCGCTCCCTGTCCCCCTGTACACGCTCCATGTTCCCCTGTACCCGCCATGTGTTCCCCTGTACCCGCTCCGTGTTGCCCTGTACCTGCTACCTTTTCCCCTGTACCCATCGCTGTTACGCTGTACCCGCTCCCTGTTCCCCTGTACCTGCTCTGTTTTCCAATGTACCCGCTCCCTGATCCCCTGTACCTGCTCTGTGTTTCACTGTACCCGCTCCCTGTTCTGCTGTACCTGCTCTGTGTTCCACTGTACCCGCTCCCTGTTCCCCTTTACCTGCTCTGTGTTCCACTGTACCCGCTCACTGTTCCGCTGCACCTGCTCTGTGTTCCACCGTACCCGCTCCCTGTTCCCCTGTACCTGCTCGGTGTTCCACTGTACCCGCTCCCTGTTCCCCTGTACCTGCTCTGTTTTCCACTGTACTCGCTCCCTGTTCCCCTGTAACTGCTCCCTGTACTCGTGTACCCGCTCCGTGTTCACCTGCACGCGCTCCGTGTTCCCCTGTACGTGCAACCTGTTCCCCTGTAACCGCTGTGTTCCCCTGTACCTGTTATCTGTTACGCTGTTCCTTGTTCCCCTGTACCCGCTCCATGTTCTGCTGTACCTGCTCCATGTTCCCCTCTACCTGCTCCATGTTCCCCTGTTACCGCTCCATGTTCCCCTTTCCGCGCTCCCTGTTCCCTTGTTCACGTTCCCTGTTCCGCTGTACCTGCTCTGTGTTCCGCTGTACCTGCCCCCTGTACTCCTGTACTCGCTCCGTGTTACCCTGTACGTGTTCCCTGTTCCCCTGTACGTGCTACCTGTTCCCCTGTACCTGTTCCCTGTTCCTCTGTATCCGCTCCGTGTTCCCCTGTACCCGTTCGTGTTCCCGTATAGCCGCTCCCTGTACCCGCTCCCTGTCCCCCTGTACACGCTCCATCTTCTCCTGTACGCGCTCCGTGTTGCCCTGTACCCGCTCCGTGTTGCCCTGTACCTGCTACCTTTTCCCCTGTACCCATCGCTGTTACGCTGTACCCGCTCCGTTTTCCCCTGTTCCGTGTTGCCCTGCACCCACTCCGTGTTGCCCTGTACCCGCTCCATGTCGCCCTGTACCTGCTTCATGTTCTCCCCACAACCTGTTCCCCTCTACCCATTCTGTGTTCCCATGGACCCGCACCATGTTCCCTTAACACACTCCATGTTCCCTTGTACCCGTTCCCTGTTACCCTGTACCCGCTTCCTGTTCCTCTGTACCCGCTCGGTGTTTTGCTGTACCCGCTCCCTGTTCCTCCGTACACGCTCCGTGTTCCTGTGTAGCCGCTCCCTGTTCCCCTGTACCTGCTCCGTGTTCCCGTGTAGACGCTCACTGTCCCTGCTCCGTGCTCTCCTATACCTGCTACCTGTTCCCCTGTACCCTTGTACCCCCTGGCTGCTCCCCGTACCTGCTACCTTTTCCCCTGTACCCGTCGCTGTTAGTCTGAACCCGCTCCCTTTTCCCCTGTTCCGTGTTGCCCTGTAGCCGATCCGTGTTCCACTGTATCTGCTGCGTGTTCCCCTTCCCCTGTACCCGTTCCGTGTTCCCTCTGTACCGGCTCCCTGTTCCCCAGTACCCACTCCCTGTTCCCCCTGTAACCGCTCCCTGTTCCCCCTGTACCCGCTCCCTGTTCCCCTGCACCCGTTCCCTGTTCCCCTGTACCCACGCCCTGTTCAACTGCAGCCGTTCTCTGTTCCCCTGTACTCGCTCTGTCTTTCCCTGTAAGCGCTCCGTGTACCACTTCCTCAGTACCCGCTCCATGTTCCCCTGTACCTGCACTTTGTTCCCCTGTACCCGCTCGCTGTTCCCCTGTACCTGCTCTGTTTTCTACGGCACCCGCTCCCTGTTCCCCTGTACCTGCTCCCTGTAATCTTGTACCCGCTCCGTGTTCACCTGTTCCCGCTCTGTGTTCCCCTATACATGCGACCTGTTCCCCTGTAACCGCTCTGTGTTCCCCTGTACCTGTTAACTGTTATGCTGTTACTTGTTCCCCTGTACCCGCTCCATGTTCCGCTGTACCCGTTCCATGTTCCCCTGTACCCGCTCCATGTTCCCCTGTAACCGCTCCATCTTCCCCTTTGCGCGCTTTCTGTTCCCTTGTCCATGTTTCCTGTTCCGATGTACCTGCTCTGTGTTCCGCAGTGCCCGCTCCCTGTTCCCCTCTACCTGCTCCCTGTACTCCTGTACCCGCTCCGTGTTCCTCTGTACGTGCTCCCTGTTCCGCTGTACATGCTACCTGTTCTGTTCCTCTGTATCCGCTCCATGTTCCCCTGTACCCGTTCGTGTTCCCCTGTACCCGCTCCGTGTTCCTGTGTAGCCACTCCCTGTTCCGCTGTACCTGCTCCGTGTTCCCTTGTAGCCGCTCCCTGTACCCGCTCCCTGTCACCCTGTACGCGCTCCATATTCCCCTGTACCTGCTCCCTGTTGCCCTGTACCCGCTCCGTGTTGCCCTGTACCTGCTACCTTTTCCCCTGTACCCATCGCTGTTACGCTGTACCCGCTCCCTGTTCCCCTGTACCTGCTCTGTGTTCCAATGTACCCGCTCCCTGTTCCCCTGTACCTGCTCTGTGTTTCTCTGTACCCGCTCCCTGTTCCACTGTACCTGCTCGGTGTTCCACTGTACCAGCTCCCTATTCCCCTGTAGCTGCTCTGTGTTCCACTGTACTCGCTCCCTGTTCCCCTGTACTGCACTGTGTTCCTCTGTATCCGCTCCCTGTTCCCCTGTACCTGCTCTGTTTTCCACTGTACCCACTCCCTGTTCCCCTGTACCTGCTCTGTTTTCCACTGTCCTCGCTCCCTGTTCTCCTGTAACTGCTCCCTGTACTCGCTCCCTCTTCTCCTGTAACTGCTCCCTGTACTCGTGTACCCGCTTCGTGTTACCCTTTACGTGCTCCCTGTTCCCCTGTACCTGTTCCCTGTTCCTCTGTATCCGCTCCGTGTTCCCCTGTACCCGTTCGTGTTCCCGTATAGCCGCTCCCTGTACCCGCTCCCTGTCCCCCTGTACACGCTCCATGTTCCCCTGTACCCGTTCCGTGTTGCCCTGTACCTGCTACCTTTTCCCCTGTACCGATCGCTGTTACGCTGTACCCGCTCCGTTTTACCCTGTTCCGTGTTGCCCTGTACCCACTCCGTGTTGCCCTGTACCCGCTTCATGTCGCCCTGTACCTGCTTCATGTTCTCCCCACAACATGTTCCCCTGTACCCATTCTGTGTTCCCATGGAACCGCAGCATGTTCCCTTAACACACTCCGTGTTCCCTTGTACCCGTTCCCTGTTACTCTGTACCCGCTTCCTGTTCCTCTGTACCCGCTCGGTGTTTTGCTGTACCCGCTCCCTGTTCCTCCGTACACGCTCGGTGTTCCTGTGTAGCCGCTCCCTGTTCCGCTGTACCTGCTCCGTGTTCCCTTGTAGCCGTTCCCTGTACCCGCTCCCTGTCCCCCTGAACACGCTCCATGTTTCCCTGTACCCGCTATGTGTTCCCCTGTCCCCGCTCTGTGTTGCCCTGTTCCCGCTCCGTGTTGCCCTGTTCCCGCTCCATGTTGCCCTGTACCCGCTCCGTGTTGCCCTGTACCTGCTACCTTTTCCCCTGTACTCGTCGCTGTTACGCTGTACCTGCTCCGTTTTCCCCTGTTCCGTGTTGCCCTGTACCCGCTCCATGTCCCCCTGTACCTGATTCATGTTCTCCCCACACCCTGTTCCCCTGTATCCATTCTGCGTTCCCTTAACACCCTCCGTGTTCCCTTGTACCCGCTTCCTGTTCCTCTGTACCCGTTCGGTGTTTTGCTGTACCCGCTCCCTGTTCCTCAGTACACGCTCCCTGTTCCTCCATACACGCTCCTGTTCCTGTGTAGCCGCTCCCTGTTCCCCTGAACCTGCTCTGTGTTCCCGTGTTGCCGCTCCCTGTCCCCGCTCCGTGCTCTCCTGTACCTGCTACCTGTTCCCCTGTTCCTTTGTACCCCCTAGCTGTTCCCCTGTACCTGCTACCTTTTCCGCTGTACCCGTCGCTGTTACCCTGTACACGCTCCATTTTCCTCTGTTCCATGTTGTCCTGTACCCGCCCCGTGTTCCACTTTATCCGCTGCCTGTTCCCCTTCCACCGTACCCGTTCCGTGTACCCCCTGTACCGGCTCCCTGTTCCCCAGTACCCGCTTCGTGTTCCCCTGTAACCGATACCTGTTCCCCAGTTCCCACTTCCTGTTCCCCACTTCCCGCTCCCTGCTCCCCTGCACCCGTTCCCTGTTCCCCTATACCTGCTCCCTGTACCCGCTCTATGTTCCTGTGTAGCCGCTCCCTGTGCCCCTGTACCCGCTCTGTGTTCTCCTGTCCCCACTACCTGTTCCTGTTTACACGCTCCGTCTTCCCCTCTACCTGCTCCATGTTCCCCTGTTCCTTGTTCCCCCTCCTCCGTGTTCCATTGTACCCGCTCCGTGTTCCCCTGTACCCGTTCCTGTTCCCCTGTAGCCGCTCCCTGTTCCCCAGTACCCATTTCCTGTTCCCCTGCACCCGTTCCCTGTTCCCCTGTACCCACTTCCTGTTCCCCTGCACCCGTTCACTGTTCCCCTGTACCTGCTCCCTGTACCCGCTCTATGTTCCTGTGTAGCCGCTCCCTGTTCCCCTGTACCCGCTCTGTGTTCTCCTGTCCCCGCTACCTGTTCCTGTTTACACGCTCCGTGTTCCCCTCTACCTGCTCCATGTTCCCCTGTTCCTTGTTCCCCCTGCTCTGTGTTCCATTGTACCCGCTCCGTTTTCCCCTGTTCCGTGTTGCCCTATACCCGCTCCGTGTTCCCCTGCAGCCGCTCTCAGTTCCCCTGTACCCGCTCCGTCTTTCCCTGTACCCGCTCCATGTTCCCCTGTACCTGCTCCGTGTTCTCCTGTAACCGCTCCATGTTCCCCTTTGCCCGCTCCCTGTTCCTCTGTACCGCTCCGTGTTCCCGTTTACCCGCTCTCTGTTCCCCCTGTACCCGCTCCCTGTTCCCCTGTACCTGTTTCATGTTCCATTCTACCCGCGCTGTGTTCCACTGTACACGCTCCCTGTTCCCCTGTACCTGCTCCCTGCACTCCTGTACCCGCTCCGTGTTCCGCTGTACCTGCGATGTGTTCCCTTAACACACTCCGTGTTCCCTTGTACTCGTTCCCTGTTACCCTGTACCCGCTTCCTTTTCCTCTGTACCCGCTCCCTGTTCCCCTGTACCTGCTCCCTGTTCTCCTGTATATGCTCCGTGTTCTCCTGTAACCGCTCCGTGTTCCCCTTTGCCCGCACCCTGTTTCCCTGTACCGCTCCATGTTCCACTTTACTCGCTCCCTGTTCCCCTGTAACCGCTCTGTGTTCCCCTGTACCTGTTACCTTTTATGCTGTTACTTGTTCCCCTGTACCCGCTCCATGTTCCCCTGTATCCACACCCTGTTCCACTGCACCCGTTCCGTGTTTCCCTGTAAGCGCTCCCTGTTCCCCTGTACCTGTTCCCTGTTCCGTTCTACCCGCGCTGTGTTCCGCTGCACACGCTCCCTTTTCCCCTGTACCTGCTCCCTGTACTTCTGTACCCGCTCCGTGTTCCCCTGTACCTGCAATGTGTTCCCTTAACACACTCTGTGTTCCCTTGTATTCGCTCCCTGTTACCCAGTACCCGCTTCCTGTTCCTCTGTCCCCGCTTCCTGTTCCTCATTACACGCTCCGTGTTCCTGTGAAGCCACTCCGTGTCCCCGCTCCGTGCTCTCCTGTACCCACTACCTGTTCCCCTGTTCCCTTGTACCCCCTTGCTGTTCCCCTGTACCTGCTACCTTTTCCCCTGTACCCGTCGCTATTAACCTGTACCTGCTCCCTTTGCCCCTGTTCCGTGTTGCCCTGTACCCGCTCCGTGTACCACTGTATCCGTTGTGCGTTCCCCTTCCCCTGTACCCGTTCCGTGTTCCCCCTGTACCGGCTCCCTGTTCCCCCTGTACCGGCTCCCTGTTCCCCAGTACCCGCTACCTGTTCCCCTCTACATGCTTCCTGTTCCCCTGCACCCGTTCCCTGTTCCCCTGTACCCGCTCCCTGCCCCCCTGAACACACTCCATGTTCCCCTGTACCCGCTATGTGTTCCCCTGTACCCGCTCTGTGTTGCCCTGTCCCCGCTCCATGTTGCCCTGTGCCCGCTCCTTGTTCCCCTGTAGCCGCTCCCTGTCCCCCTGTACCCGCCCGTGTTGCCCTGTATCCGCTCCATGTTGCCCTGTACCCGCTCCGTGTTCCCCTGTACCCGCTCCGTGTTCCCCTGTAGCCGCTTCCTGTACCCGCTCCCTGTCCCCTTGAACACGCTCCATGTTCCCCTGTACCCGCTATGTGTTCCCCTGTCACCGCTCCATGTTGCCCTGTACCTGATATATTTTCCCCTGTACCCATCGCTGTTACGCTGTACCCGCTCCGGTTTCCCCTGTTCCGTGTTGCCCTGTACCCGCTCCATGTCCCTCTGCACCTGCTTCATGTTCTCCCCACACCCTGTTCCCCTGTACCCATTCTGTGTTCCCATGGACCCGCACCATGATCCCTTAACACACTCCGTGTTCCCTTGTACCCGCTTCCTGTTCCTCTGTACCCGCTCGGTGTTTTGCTGTACCCGCTCCCTGTTCCTCAATACATGCTCCCTGTTACTCCGTACACGCTCCTGTTCCTGTGTAGCCGCTCCCTCTTCCCCTATACCTGCTCCGTGTTCCCGTGTAGCCGCTTCCTGTCCCCGCTCCGTGCTCTACTGTACCTGCTATGTTCCCCTGTTGCTTTGTACCCCCTTGCTGTTCCCCTGTACCTGCTACCTTTTCCCCTGTACCCGTCGCTGTTCCACTATATCCGCTGCGTGTTCCCCTTCCACCGAACCCGTTCCATGTACCCACTGTACCGGCTCCCTGTTCCCCAGTACCCGCTTCGTGTTCCCCTCTACCCGATCCCTGTTCCCCAGTATGGACTTCCTGTTCCCCACTTCCCGCTCCCTGTTCCCATGTACCTTCTCCCTGTACCCACTCTATGTTCCTGTGTAGCCGCTCCCTGTTCCCCTGTACCCGCTACCTGTTCCTGTTTACAGGCTCTGTGTTCCGCTCTACCTGCTCCATGTTTCCCTGTTTCTTGTTACCCCTCCTCTGTGTTCCATTTTACCCACTCGGTGTTCCCCTGTACCCGCTTCTTGTTCCCCTGCACCCGTTCCCTGTTCCCCTGCACCTGCTCCCTGTACCCGCTCTATGTTCCTGTGTAGCCGCTCCCTGTTCCCCTGTACCCGCTCTGTGTTCTCCTGTCCCCGCTACCTGTTCCTGTTTACACGCTCCGTGTTCCCCTCTACCTGCTCCATGTTCCCCTGTTCCTTGTTCCCCCTGCTCTGTGTTCCATTGTACCCGCTCCGTTTTCCCCTGTTCCGTGTTGCCCTATACCCGCTCCGTGTTCCCCTGCAGCCGCTCTCAGTTCCCCTGTACCCGCTCCGTCTTTCCCTGTACCCGCTCCATGTTCCCCTGTACCTGCTCCGTGTTCTCCTGTAACCGCTCCATGTTCCCCTTTGCCCGCTCCCTGTTCCTCTGTACCGCTCCGTGTTCCCGTTTACCCGCTCTCTGTTCCCCCTGTACCCGCTCCCTGTTCCCCTGTACCTGTTTCATGTTCCATTCTACCCGCGCTGTGTTCCACTGTACACGCTCCCTGTTCCCCTGTACCTGCTCCCTGCACTCCTGTACCCGCTCCGTGTTCCGCTGTACCTGCGATGTGTTCCCTTAACACACTCCGTGTTCCCTTGTACTCGTTCCCTGTTACCCTGTACCCGCTTCCTTTTCCTCTGTACCCGCTCCCTGTTCCCCTGTACCTGCTCCCTGTTCTCCTGTATATGCTCCGTGTTCTCCTGTAACCGCTCCGTGTTCCCCTTTGCCCGCACCCTGTTTCCCTGTACCGCTCCATGTTCCACTTTACTCGCTCCCTGTTCCCCTGTAACCGCTCTGTGTTCCCCTGTACCTGTTACCTTTTATGCTGTTACTTGTTCCCCTGTACCCGCTCCATGTTCCCCTGTATCCACACCCTGTTCCACTGCACCCGTTCCGTGTTTCCCTGTAAGCGCTCCCTGTTCCCCTGTACCTGTTCCCTGTTCCGTTCTACCCGCGCTGTGTTCCGCTGCACACGCTCCCTTTTCCCCTGTACCTGCTCCCTGTACTTCTGTACCCGCTCCGTGTTCCCCTGTACCTGCAATGTGTTCCCTTAACACACTCTGTGTTCCCTTGTATTCGCTCCCTGTTACCCAGTACCCGCTTCCTGTTCCTCTGTCCCCGCTTCCTGTTCCTCATTACACGCTCCGTGTTCCTGTGAAGCCACTCCGTGTCCCCGCTCCGTGCTCTCCTGTACCCACTACCTGTTCCCCTGTTCCCTTGTACCCCCTTGCTGTTCCCCTGTACCTGCTACCTTTTCCCCTGTACCCGTCGCTATTAACCTGTACCTGCTCCCTTTGCCCCTGTTCCGTGTTGCCCTGTACCCGCTCCGTGTACCACTGTATCCGTTGTGCGTTCCCCTTCCCCTGTACCCGTTCCGTGTTCCCCCTGTACCGGCTCCCTGTTCCCCCTGTACCGGCTCCCTGTTCCCCAGTACCCGCTACCTGTTCCCCTCTACATGCTTCCTGTTCCCCTGCACCCGTTCCCTGTTCCCCTGTACCCGCTCCCTGCCCCCCTGAACACACTCCATGTTCCCCTGTACCCGCTATGTGTTCCCCTGTACCCGCTCTGTGTTGCCCTGTCCCCGCTCCATGTTGCCCTGTGCCCGCTCCTTGTTCCCCTGTAGCCGCTCCCTGTCCCCCTGTACCCGCCCGTGTTGCCCTGTATCCGCTCCATGTTGCCCTGTACCCGCTCCGTGTTCCCCTGTACCCGCTCCGTGTTCCCCTGTAGCCGCTTCCTGTACCCGCTCCCTGTCCCCTTGAACACGCTCCATGTTCCCCTGTACCCGCTATGTGTTCCCCTGTCACCGCTCCATGTTGCCCTGTACCTGATATATTTTCCCCTGTACCCATCGCTGTTACGCTGTACCCGCTCCGGTTTCCCCTGTTCCGTGTTGCCCTGTACCCGCTCCATGTCCCTCTGCACCTGCTTCATGTTCTCCCCACACCCTGTTCCCCTGTACCCATTCTGTGTTCCCATGGACCCGCACCATGATCCCTTAACACACTCCGTGTTCCCTTGTACCCGCTTCCTGTTCCTCTGTACCCGCTCGGTGTTTTGCTGTACCCGCTCCCTGTTCCTCAATACATGCTCCCTGTTACTCCGTACACGCTCCTGTTCCTGTGTAGCCGCTCCCTCTTCCCCTATACCTGCTCCGTGTTCCCGTGTAGCCGCTTCCTGTCCCCGCTCCGTGCTCTACTGTACCTGCTATGTTCCCCTGTTGCTTTGTACCCCCTTGCTGTTCCCCTGTACCTGCTACCTTTTCCCCTGTACCCGTCGCTGTTCCACTATATCCGCTGCGTGTTCCCCTTCCACCGAACCCGTTCCATGTACCCACTGTACCGGCTCCCTGTTCCCCAGTACCCGCTTCGTGTTCCCCTCTACCCGATCCCTGTTCCCCAGTATGGACTTCCTGTTCCCCACTTCCCGCTCCCTGTTCCCATGTACCTTCTCCCTGTACCCACTCTATGTTCCTGTGTAGCCGCTCCCTGTTCCCCTGTACCCGCTACCTGTTCCTGTTTACAGGCTCTGTGTTCCGCTCTACCTGCTCCATGTTTCCCTGTTTCTTGTTACCCCTCCTCTGTGTTCCATTTTACCCACTCGGTGTTCCCCTGTACCCGCTTCTTGTTCCCCTGCACCCGTTCCCTGTTCCCCTGCACCTGCTCCCTGTACCCGCTCTATGTTCCTGTGTAGCCGCTCCCTGTTCACCTGTACCCTATCTGTGTTCTCCTATCCTCGCTACCTGTTCCTGTTTACACGCTCCGTGTTCCCCTCTACCTGCTCCATGTTCCACTGCTCCTTGTTCCCCCTGCTCCGTGTTCCATTGTACCGGCTCCGTTTTCCCCTGTTCCGTGTCGCGCTATACCCGCTCCGTGTTACCCTGCAGCCGCTCTTTGTTCCCCTGTACCCGCTCCGTCTTTCCCTGTACCGGCTCCATGTTCCCCTGTACCTGCTCCGTGTTCTCCTGTAACCGCTGCATGTTCCCCTTTGCCCGCTCCCTATTCCGCTGTACCATTCCGTGTTCCCGTTTACCCGCTCCCTGTTCCCCCTGTACCCGCTCCCTGTTCCCCTGTACCTGTTCCCTGTTCCGTTCTACCCGCGCTGTGTTCCTCTGTACACGCCCCCTGTTCCCCTGTACCTGCTCCCTGTACTCCTGTACCCGCTCCGTGTTCCCCTGTACCAGCTCTATGTTCCCCTGTACCCGCTCCGTGTGCCTCTCTCCCTGCCTCGCGCTCCCCTGCAGTTGCTCCGGTTCCCCTTTACACACTCTCTGTTCCGCTGTCCCTGCTTTGTGTTCCGCTGTACCCGCTCCCTGTTCCCGTGTACCTGCTCTGAGTTCCACTGTTCCCGTTCCCTGTTCCCCTGTACACTCTCCGTCATTCCCTGTAACCGCTCCTGTTCCCTGTACCCATTCTGTCCTGTACCCGCTCCATGTTCCCCCTGTACCCGCTCCGTGTTGGCCTGTACCCGCTCCGTGTTTCCCTGTACCCGCTCCGTGTTGCCCTGTACCTGTTACCTTTTCCCCTGTACACGTCGGTGTTACGCTGTACCCGCTGCGTTTTCCCCTGTTCTGTGTTGCCCTGTACCCGCTCCGTGTTGCCCTGTACCTGCTTCGTGTTGCCCTGGACCCGCCCCATGTCCCCCTGTACCTGCTTCATGTTCTCCCCACATACGGTTCCCCTGTACCCATTCTGTGTTCCCATGTACCCGCACCATGTTCCCTGAAAACACTCCGTGTTCCCTTGTACCCGCTCCCTGTTACCCTGTACCCGCTTCCTGTTCCTCTGTACCCGCTAGGTGTTTTCTTTTCCCCGCTCCCTGTTCCTCTGCACACGCTCTATGTTCCTGTGTAGCCGCTCCCTGTTCCCCTGTACCTGCTCCGTGTTCCCGTGTAGCCGCACCCTGTCCCCACTCCGTGCTCTCCTGTACCCGCTACCTGTTCCCCTGTTCCCTTGTATCCCCTTGCTGTTCCCCTGTACCTGCTACCTTTTCCCCTGTACCCGTCGATCTTACCCTGTATTTGCTCCCTTTCCCCCTGTTCAGTGTTGCCCTGTACACACTCCGTGTTTCACTGTATCCGCTGCGTGTTCCCCTTCCACTGTACCCGTTCCGTGTTCCCCCTGTACCAGCTCCCTTTTCCCCAGAACCCGCTTCCTGTTCCCCTATACCCGCTTCCTGTTCCCCTGTACCCGCTCCCTGGTCCCCTGTAACCACTCCCTGTTCCCCTGTACCCGCTCCCTGTTCCCCTGTAACCACTCCCTGTTCCCCTGCACCCGCTCCCTGTACTCCTCTACCAGCTCCGTGTCCTGTGTAGCCACTCACTGTTCCCCTGTACCTCCTCCGAGTTCCCGTGCAGCCGTTCCCTGTATCGGCTTCCTATCCCCTGTACACGCTCCATGTTCCCCTGTACCCGCTATGTGTTGCCCTGTACCCGCTCCGGGTTGCGCTGTACGTGCTCTGTGTTTCCCTGTCGCTGCTTCATGTTCTCCCCACACCCTGTTACCCTGTACCCATTCTGTGTTCCCTTAACACACTCCGTTCGCTTAACACTCTCCGTGTTCCCTTGTACCAGCTCCCTGTTACCCTGTACCCGCTTCCTGTTCCTCTGTACCCGCTCCCTGTTCCTCTGTACCCACTCCCTGTGCCTCTGTACATGCTCCATGTTCCTGTGTAGCCACTCCCTATTCCCCTGTACCTGCTCTCTGTTCCACTGCACCCGCTCCCTGTTCCGCTGTACTTGCTCGGTGTTCCACTGTACCCGCTCCATGTTCCCCTGTGCCTGCTCTGTGTTCCACTGTACTCGCTCCCTGTTCCCCTGCACCTGCTCTGTGTTCCACTGTACCCGCTCGCTGTTCCCCTGTACCTGCTCTGTGTTCCACTGTACCCGCTCACTGTTCCGCTGTACCTGCTCTGTGTTCCACCGTACCCGCTCCCTGTTCCCCTGTACCTGCTCGGTGTTCCACTGTACCCACTCCCTGTTCCCCTGTACCTGCTCTGTGTTCCACTGTACTCGCTCCCTGTTCCCCTGTACCTGCACTGTGTTCCTCTGTACCCGCTCCCTGTTCCCCTGTACCTGCTCTGTTTTCCACTGTACCCACTCCCTGTTCCCCTGTACCTGCTCTGTTTTCCACTGTCCTTGCTCCCTGTTCCCCTGTAACTGCTCCCTGTTCTCGTGTACCCGCTCCGTGTTCACCTGTACGCGCTCCGTCTTCCCCTGTACGTGCGACCTGTTCCCCTGTAACAGCTCTGTGTTCCCCTGTACCTGTTACCTGTTACGCTGTTCCTTGTTCCCCTGTACCCGCTCCATGTTCCGCTGTACCCGCTCCATGTTCCCCTCTACCTGATCCGTGTTCCCCTGTAACCGCTCCATGTTCCCCTTTCCGTGCTCCCTGTTCCCTTGTACACGTTCCCTGATCCACTGTACCTGCTCTGTGTTCCGCTGTACCTGCTCCCTGTACTCCTGTACCCGCTCCGTGTTACCCTGTACGTGCTCCCTGTTCCCCTGTACGTGCTACCTGTTCCCATGTACCTGTTCCCTGTTCCTCTGTATCCGCTCCGTGTTCCCCTGTACCCGTTCGTGTTCCCGTATAGCCGCTCCCTGTACCCGCTCCCTGTCCCCCTGTACACGCTCCATGTTCCCCTGTACCCGCTCCGTGTTGCCCTGTTCCCGCTCCGTGTTGCCCTGTACCTGCTACCTTTTCCCCTGTACCCATCGCTGTTACGCTGTACCCGCTCCGTTTTCCCCTGTTACGTGTTGCCCTGCACCCAATCCGTGTTGCCCTGTACCCGTTCCATGTCGCCCTGTACCTGCTTCATGTTCTCCCCACAACCTGTTCCCCTGTACCCATTCTGTGTTCCCATGGACCCGCACCATGTTCCCTTAACACACTCCGTGTTCCCTTGTACCCGCTCCCTGTTACCCTGTACCCGCTTCCTGTTCCTCTGTACCCGCTCGGTGTTTTGCTGTACCCGCTCCCTGTTCCTCCGAACACGCTCCATGTTCCTGTGTAGCCGCTCTCTGTTGCCCTGTACCTGCTCCGTGTTCCCGTGTAGATGCTCACTGCCCCCGCTCCGTGCTCTCCTATACCTGCTACCTGTTCCCCTGTACCCTTGTACCCCCTTGCTGGTCCCCGTACCTGCTTCCTTTTCCCCTGTACCCGTCGCTGTTAGCCTGAACCTGCTCCCTTTTCCCCTGTTCCGTGTTGCCCTGTACCCGATCCGTGTTCCACTGTATCCGCTGCGTGTTCCCCTTCCACTGCACCCGTTCCGTGTTCCCTCTGTACCGGCTCCCTGTTCCCCAGTACCCGCTCCCTGTTCCCCCTGTACCCGTTCCCTGTTCCCCTGCACCCGTTCCCTGTTCCCCTGTACCCCCGCCCTGTTCCACTGCAGCCGGTCTCTGTTCCCCTGTACTTGCTCTGTCTTTCCCTGTAAGCGCTCCGTGTACCACTTCCTCAGTACCCGCTCCATGTTCCCCTGTACCTGCTCCGTGTTCCGCTGTACCCGCTCCATGTTCCCCTTTGCCCGCTCCCTGTTCCCCTGTACCTTCTCTGCGTTCCCGTTTAGCCACTCCGTGCTCTCCTGTACCTGCTCCCTGCTCCCTTGTACACGTTCCCTGTTCCCCTGTACCTGCTCTTTGTTCCCCTGTACCCGCTCGCTGTTCCCCTGTACCTGCTCTGTTTTCCACTGCACCCGCTACCTGTTCCCCTGTACCTGCTCCCTGTAATCTTGTACCCGCTCCGTCTTCACCTGTTCCCGCTCTGTGTTCCCCTGTACGTGCGACCTGTTCCCCTGTACCCGCTCTGTGTTCTCCTGTACCTGTTACCTGTTATGCTGTTACTTGTTCCCCTGTACCCGCTCCATGTTCCGCTGTACCCGTTCCAAGTTCCCCTGTACCCGCTCCATGTTCCCCTTTAACCGCTCCATCTTCCCCTTTGCGTGCTTTCTGTTCCCTTGTCCATGTTTCCTGTTCCGATATACCTGCTCTGTGTTCCGCAGTACCCGCTCCCTGTTCCCCTCTAGCTGCTCCCTGTACTCCTGTACCCGCTCCGTGTTCCCCTGTACATGCTCGCTGTTCCGCTCTACCTGCTCCCTGAACTCCTGTACCCGCTCCGTGTTACCCTGTACGTGCTCCCTGTTCCCCTGTACCTGCTCCCTGTTCCTCTGTATCCGCTCCGTGTTCCCCTGTACCCGTTCGTGTTACCGTATAGCCGCTCCCTGTACCCGTTCCCTGTCCCCCTGTACACGCTCCATGTTCCCCTGTACCCGCTCCGTGTTGCCCTGTACCCGCTCCGTGTTGCCCTGTACCTGCTACCTTTTCCCCTGTACCCATCGCTGTTACGCTGTACCCGCTCCGTTTTCCCCTGTTCCGTGTTGCCCTGTACCCACTCCGTGTTGCCCTGTACCCGCTTCATGTCGCCCTGTACCTGCTTCATGTTCTCCCCACAACCTGTACCCCTGTACTCATTCTGTGTTCCCATGGAACCGCACCATGTTCCCTTAACACACTCCGTGTTCCTTTGTACCCGCTCCCTGTTACCCTGTACCCGCTTCCTGTTCCTCCGTACATGCTCGGTGTTCCTGTGTAGCCGCTCCCTGTTTCACTGTACCTGCTCCGTGTTCCCTTGTAGCCGCTCCCTGTACCCGCTCCCTGTCCCCATGAACATGCTCCATGTTTCCCTGTCCCCGCTCTGTGTTGCCCTGTCCCCGCTCTGTGTTGCCCTGTTCCCGCTCTGTGTTGCCCTGTCCCCGCTCCGTGTTGCCCTGTTCCCGCTCCGTGTTGCCCTGTACCCGCTCCGTGTTGCCCTGTACCTGCTACCTTTTCCACTGTACTCGTTGCTGTTACGCAGTACCCGTTCCGTTTTCCCCTGTTCCGTGTTGCCCTGTACCCGCTACATGTTCCCCTGTACGTGCTTCATGTTCTCCCCACACCCTGTTCCCCTGTACCCATTCTGTGTTCCCATGGACCCGCATCATGTTCCCTTAACACCCTCCGTGTTCCCTTGTACCCGCTTCCTGTTCCTCTGTACCCGTTCGGTGTTTTGCTGTACCCGCTCCCTGTTCCTCAGTACACGCTCCCTGTTCCTCCGTACACGCTCCTGTTCCTGTGTAGCCGCTCCCTGTTCCCCTGAACCTGCTCCATGTTCCCGTGCAGCCACTCCCTGTCCCCGTTCCGTGCTCTCCAGTACTTGCTACCTGTTCCCCTGTTCCTTTGTACCCCCTAGCTGTTCCCCTGCACCTGCTACCTTTTCCGCTGTACCCATCGCTGTTATCCTGTACATGCTCCCTTTTCCTCTCTTCCGTGCTGTCCTGTACCTGCCCCGTGTTCCACTGTATCCGCTGCCTGTTCCCCTTCCACCGTACCCGTTCCGTGTACCCCCTGTACCGGCTCCCTGTTCCCCAGTAACCGCTTCGTGTTCCCCTGTAACCGATCCCTGTTCCCCAGTTCCCACTTCCTGTTCCCCACTTCCCGCTCCCTGTTCCCCTGCACCCGTTCCCTGTTCCCCTGTACCCGCTCCCTGTTTCCCTGTACCTGTTCCCTGTTCCGCTCTACCCGCTCCGTGTTACGCTGTACCCGCTCCCTGTTCCCCTGTACCTGCTCCCTGTTCTCCTGTACACTCTCCGTGTTCTCCTGTAACCGCTCCATGTTCCCCTTTGCCCGCTCCCAGTTCCCCTGTACCTGCACCGTGTTCTCCTGTAACCGCTCCATGTTCCCCTTTGCCCGCTGACTGTTCCCTGTACCGCTCCGTGTTGCACTGTACCCGCTCCCTGTTCCCCTGCACCTGCTCTGTGTTCCACTGTACCGGCTCCCTGTTCCCCTGTACCCGCTCCGTGTCCACCTGTACATGCTCCGTGTTCCCCTGTACCTGCTCCCTGTTCCCATGTACGTGAGAACTGATCCCCTGTAACCGCTCTGTGTTCCCCTGTACCTGTTACCTGTTATGCTGTTACTTGTTCCCCTGTACCCGCTCCATGTTCTGCTGTTCCCGCTCCATGTTCCCCTGTACCTGCTCCATGTTTCCCTCTTCCTGCTCCGTGTTCCCCTGTAACCGCTCCATGTTCCCCTTTGCGCCCTCTCTGTTCCCTTGTACATGTTTCGTGTTCCGATGTACCTGCTCTGTGTTCCGCAGTCCGCGCTCCCTGTTCCCCTGTACCTGCTCCCTGTACTCCTGTATCCGCTCCGTGTTCCCCTGTACCCGCACCGTGTTCCCCTTTTGCCGCTCCCTGTACCTGCTCCATGTCCCCCTGAACACGCTCCATGTTCCCCTGTACCCGCTCTGTGTTGCCCTGTCCCCGCTCCGTGTTGCCCTATACCCGCTCCGTGTTGCCCTGTACCTGCTACCTTTTCCCCTGTACCCGTCGCTGTTACGCTGTACCCGCTCCGTTTTCCCCTGTTCCGTGTTGCCCTGTACCCGCTCCATGTCCCCCTGTACCTGCTTCATGTTCTCCCCACACCCTGTTCCCCTGTACCCGTTCTGTGTTCCCATGGACCCGCACCATGTTCCCTTAACACACTCCGTGTTCCCTTGTACAAGCTTCCTGTTCCTCTGTACCCGCTCGGTGTTTTGCTGTAACCGCTCCCTGTTCCTCACTACACGCACCCTGTTCCTCCGTACAGGCTCCTGTTCCTGTGTACCCGCTCCCTGTTCCCCTGTGCCTGCTCCGTGTTCCCGTGTAGCCGCTTCCTGTCCCCGCTCCGTGCTCTCCTCTACCTGCTACCTGTTCCCCTGTTCCTTTGTACACCCTTGCTGTTCCCCTGTACCTGCTACCTTTTCCCCTGTACCCGTCGCTGTTACCCTGTACCCGCTCCCGTTTCCCCTGTTCTGTGTTGCCCTGTACCCGCTCCGTGTTCCACTGTATCCGCTGCGTATTCCCCTTCCACCGTACCCGTTCCGTGTACCCACTGTACCGGCTCCCTGTTCCCCAGCACCCGCTTTGTGTACCCCTGTACCCGATCCCTGTTCCCCAGTACCCACTTCCTGTTCCCCACTTCCCGCTCCCTGTTCCCCTGCACCCGTTCCCTGTTCCCCTGTACCTGCTCCCTGTACCCGCTCTATGTTCCTGTGTAGCCGTTCCCTGTTCCCCTGTACCCGCTCTGTGTTCTCCTATCCCCGCTACCTGTTCCTGTTTACACGCTCCGTGTTCCCCTCTACCTGCTCCATGTTCCACTGTTCCTTGTTCCCCCTGCTCCGTGTTCCATTGTACCCGCTCCGTTTTCCCCTGTTCCGTGTTGCCCTATACCCGCTCCGTGTTCCCCTGCAGCCGCTCTCTGTTCCCCTGTACCCGCTCCGTCTTTCCCTGTACCCGCTCCATGTTCCTCTGTACCTGCTCCGTGTTCTCCTTTGCCCGCTCCCTGTTACCCTGCACCGCTCCGTGTTCCCGTTTACCCGCTCCCTGTTCCCCCTGTACCCGCTCCCTGTTCCCATGTACCTGTTCCCTGTTCCGTTCTACCCGCGTTGTGTTCCTCTGTACACGCTCCCTGTTCCCCTGTACCTGCTCCCTGTACTCCTGTACCCGCTCCGTGTACCCCTGTACCTGCGATGTGTTCCCTTAACACACTCCGTGTTCCCTTGTACTCGCTCCCTGTTACCCTGTACCCGCTTCCTGTTCCTCTGTACCCGCTCCCTGTTCCTCTGTGCACGCTCCGTGTTCCTGTGTAGCCACTCCCTGTCCCCGCTCCGTGCTCTCCTGTACCCACTACCTATTCCCCTGTTCCCTTGTACCCTCCTTGCTGTTCCCCTGTACCAGCTACCTTTTCCCCTGTACCCGTCGCTGTTACCCTGTACCTGCTCACTTTGCCCCTGTTCCGTGTTGCCCTGTACCCGCTCTGTGTTCCACTGTATCCGTTGCGTGTTCCCCTTCCCCTGTACCCGTTCCGTGTTCCCCCTGTATCGGCTCCCTGTTCCCCATAACCCGCCACCTGTTCCCCTCTACCTGCTTCCTGTTCCCGTGCACCCGTTCCCTGTTCCCCTGCACCCGTTCCCTGTTCCCCTGCACCCGCTCCCTGTTTCCCTGTACCTGTTCCCTGTTCCGTTCTACCCGCTCCGTGTTCCGCTGTACCCGCTCCCTGTTCCCCTTGACTAGCTCCCTGTTCCCCTGTACCCGCTCCGTGTTCACCTGTACCTGTACACGCTCCGTGTTCCCCTGTACCTGCTCCCTGTTCCCATGTACCTGCGAACTGATCCCCTGTAACCGCTCAGTGTTTCCCTGTACCTGTTACCTGTCACGCTGTTCTTTGTTCTCCTGTACCCGCTCCGTGTTCCGCTGTACCCGCTCCATGCTCCAATGTTCCTGCTCCATGTTCCCCTCTTCCTGCTCCATGTTCCCCTATACCCGCTCCATGTTCCCCTTTGCGCGCTCCCTGTTCCCTTGAACATATTCCCTGTACCGCTGTACCCGCTCCCTGTTCCCCTGCACCCGTTCCCTGTTCCCCTGTACCCGCTCCCTGTTCCCCTGCAGCCGCTCTCTGTTCCACTGTACCCGCTCCGTCTTTCCCTGTAAGCGCTGCGTGTACCACTTCCTCAGTACCCGCTCCATGTTCCCCTGTACCCGCTCCATGTTCCCCTTTCCCCGCTCCCTGTTCCCCTGTACCTTCTCCGTGTTCCCGTTTAGCCACTCCGTGCTCTCCTGTACCTGCTACCTGCTCCCTTGTACACGTTCCCTGTTCCCCTGTACCTTCTCTGTGTTCCGCTGTACCCGCTCTCTGTTCCCCTGTACCTGCTCTGTTTTCCACTGTACCCGCGCCCTGTTCCCCTGTACCGGCTCTGTGTTCACCTGTACACGCTCCGTGTTCCCCTGTACCTGCTCCTTGTTCCCCTGTACCTGCGAACTGATCCCCGGTAACCGCTCTGTGTTCCCCTGTACCTGTTACCTGTTATGCTGTTACTTGTTCCCCTGTATCCGCTCCCTGTTCCCCTGCACCCGTTCTGTGTTCCCCTGTACCCGCCCCCTATTCCTTTCTACCTGCGCTGTGTTCCGCTGCACGCGCTCCCTTTTCCCCTGTACCTGCTCCCTGTACTCCTGTACCCGCTCCGTGTTCCCCTGTATCTGCGATGTGTTCCCTTAACACACTCCGTGTTCCCTTGTACTCGCTCCCTGTTACCCTGTACCCGCTTCCTGTTCCTCTGTTCCCGCTCCCTGTTCCACTGTACATGCTCCGTGTTCCTGTGTAGCCACTCCCTGTCCCTGCTCCGGGTTCTCCTGTACGCACTACCTGTTCCCCTGTTCCCTTGTACCCCCTTGCTGTTCCCCTGTACCTGCTACCTTTTCCCCTGTACCCGTCGCTGTTACCCTGTACCTGCTCACTTTGCCCCTGTTCCGTGTTGCCCTGTACCCGCTCCGTGTTCCACTGTAATCGCTGCGCGTTCCCCTTCCCCTGTACCCGTTCCGTGTTCCCCCTGTACCGGCTCCCTGTTCCCCAGTACCCGCTACCTGTTCACCTCTGCCCGCTTCCTGTTCCCCTGCACAAGTTCCCTGTTCCCCTGTACCCGCTCTCTGTTTCCCTGTACCTGGTTCCTGTTCCACTCTTCCCGCTTCGTGTTCCACTGAACCCGCTCCCTGTTCCCCTGTACCTGTTCCCTGTTCTCCTGTACACGCTCCGTGTTCTCCTGTAACCGCTCCATGTTCCCCTTTGCCCGCCCCCTGTTCCGCTGTACCTGCTCCGTGTTCTCCTGTAACCGCTCCATGTTCCCCTTTGCCCGTTTCCTGTTCCCCTGTACCGCTCCGTGTTCCACTGTACCCGCTCCCTGTTCCCCTTTACCTGCTCTGTGTTCCATTGTACCGGCTCCCTGTTCCCCTGTACCCGCTCCGTGTTCACCTGTACACGCTTCTTGTTCCCCTGTACCTGCTCCCTGTTCCCATGTACGTGCGAACTGATCCCCTGTAACCGCTCTGTGTTCCCCTGTACCTGTTACAATTTACGCTGTTCCATGTTTCCCTGTACCCGCTCCGTTTTCCGCTGTACCCGCTCCATGTTCCTCTGTTCCTGCTCCATGTTCCCCTCTACCTGCTCCGTGTTCCCCTGTAACCGCTCCATGTTCCCCTTTGCGCGCTCCCTGTTCCCTTGAACATGTTCCCTGTTCCGCTCTACCCGCTCTGTGTTCTGCTGCACCCGCTCCCTGTTCCCCTGTACCCACTCCATGCTCCCCTGTACCCGCTCCGTTTTCCGCTGTACCCGCTCCATGTTCCCCTTTGCCCGCTCCCTGTTCCCCTGTACCTTCTCCGTGTTCCCGTTTAGCCACTCCGTGCTCTCCTGTACCTGCTACCTGCTCCCTTGTACACGTTCCCTGTTGCCCTGTACCTGCTCTGTGTTCCCCTGTACCCGCTCGCTGTTCCCCTGTACCTGCTCTGTTTTCCACTGTACTCGCTCCCTGTTCCCCTGTACCTGCTCCCAACTCTTGTACCCGCTCCGTGTTCACCTGTACCCGCTCCGTGTTCCCCTGTACGTTTGACCTGTGCCCCTGTAACCGCTCTGTCTTCCCCTGTATCTGTTACCTGTTACTTGTTCCCCTGTGTCCGCTCCCTGTTCCCCTGCACCCGTTCCGTGTTCCCCTGTACCCACCCCCTGTTCCTTTCTACCCGCGCTGTGTTCCACTGCAAGCGCTCCCTGTTCCCCTGTACCTGCTCCCTGTACTCCTGTACCCGCTCCGTGTACCCCTGTACCTGCGATGTGTTCCCTTAACACACTCCGCGTTCCCTTGTACTCGCTCCCTGTTACTCTGTACCCGCTTCCTGTTCCTCTGCACCCGCTCCCTGTTCCTCTGTGCACGCTCCGTGCTCCTGTGTAGCCACTCCCTGTCCCCGCTCCGTGCTCTCCTGTACCCACTACCTATTCCCCTGTTCCCTTTTACCTCCTTGCTGTTCCCCTGTACCTGCTACCTTTTCCCCTGTACCCGTCGCTGTTACCCTGTACCTGCTCCCTTTGCCCCTGTTCCGTGTTGCCCTGTACCCGCTCCGTGTTCCACTGTATCCGTTGCGTGTTCCCCTTCCCCTGTACCCGTTCCGTGTTCCCCCTGTACCGGCTCCCTGTTCCCCATAACCCGCCACCTGTTCCCCTCTACCTGCTTCCTGTTCCCGTGCACCCGTTCCCTGTTCCCCTGCACCCGTTCCCTGTTCCCCTGTACCCGCTCCCTGTTTCCCTGTACCTGTTCCCTGTTCCGTTCTACCCGCTCCGTGTTCCGCTGTACCCGCTCCCTGTTCCCCTGGACGAGCTCCCTGTTCCCCTGTACCCGCTCCGTGTTCACCTGTACACGCTCCGTGTTCCCCTGTACCTGCTCCCTGTTCCCCTGTACCTGCGAACTGAGCCCCTGTAACCACTCTGTGTTCCCCTGTACCTGTTACCTGTTACGCTGTTCCTTGTTCCCCTGTACCCGCTCCGTGTTCCGCTGTACCCGCTCCATGCTCCTCTGTTCCTGCTCCATGTTCCCCTCTTCCTGCTCCGTGTTCCCCTATACCCGCTCCATGTTCCCCTTTGCGCGCTCCCTGTTCCCTTGAACATATTCCCTGTTACGCTGTACCCGCTCCCTGTTCCCCTGCACCCGTTCCCTGTTCCCCTGTACCCGCTCCCTGTTCCCCTGCAGCCGCTCTCTGTTCCACTGTACCCGCTCCGTCTTTCCCTGTAAGCGCTGCGTGTACCACTTCCTCAGTACCCGCTCCATGTTCCCCTGTACCCGCTCCATGTTCCCCTTTCCCCGCTCCGTGTTCCCCTGTACCTTCTCCGTGTTCCTGTTTAGCCACTCCGTGCTCTCCTGTACCTGCTACCTGCTCCATTGTACACGTTCCCTGTTCCCCTGTACCTTCTCTGTGTTCCCCTGTACCCGCTCGCTGTTCCCCTGTACCTGCTCTGTTTTCCACTGTACCCGCGCCCTGTTCCACTGTACCGGCTCTGTGTTCACCTGTACACGCTCCGTGTTCCCCTGTACCTGCTCCTTGTTCCCCTGTACCTGCGAACTGATCCACGGTAACCGCTCTGTATTCCCCTGTACCTGTTACCTGTTATGCTGTTACTTGTTTCCCTGTATCCGCTCCCTGTTCCCCTGCACCCGTTCCGTGTTCCCCTGTACCCGCCCCCTGTTCCTTTCTACCCGCGCTGTGTTCCGCTGCACGCGCTCCCTGTACTCCTGTACCCGCTCCGTGTTCCCCTGAACCTGCGATGTGTTCCCTTAACACACTCCGTGTTCCCTTGTACTCGCTCCCTGTTACCCTGTACCCGCTTCCTGTTCCTCTGTACCCGCTCCCTGTTCCACTGTACACGCTCTGTGTTCCTGTGTAGCCACTCCCTGTCCCCGCTCCGGGTTCTCCTGTACCCACTACCTGTTCCCCTGTTCCCTTGTACCCCCTTGCTGTTCCCCTGTACCTGCTACCTTTTCCCCTGTACCCGTCGCTGTTACCCTGTACCTGCTCACTTTGCCCCTGTTCTGTGTTGCCCTGTACCCACTCCGTGTTCCACTGCAATCGCTGCGCGTTCCCCTTCCCCTGTACCCGTTCCGTGTTCCCCCTGTACCGGCTCCCTGTTCCCCAGCACCCGCTTTGTGTACCCCTGTACCCGATCCCTGTTCCCCAGTACCCACTTCCTGTTCCCCACTTCCCGCTCCCTGTTCCCATGCACCCGTTCCCTGTTCCCCTGTACCTGCTCCCTGTACCCGCTCTATGTTCCTGTGTAGCCGTTCCCTGTTCCCCTGTACCCGCTCTGTGTTCTCCTATCCCCGCTACCTGTTCCTGTTGATACGCTCCGTGTTCCCCTCTACCTGCTCCATGTTCCACTGTTCCTTGTTCCCCCTGCTCTGTGTTCCATTGTACCCGCTCCGTTTTCCCCTGTTCCGTGTTGCCCTATACCCGCTCCGTGTTCCCCTGCAGCCGCTCTCTGTTCCCCTGTACCCGCTCCGTCTTTCCCTGTACCCACTCCATGTTCCTCTGTACCTGCTCCGTGTTCTCCTTTGCCCGCTCCCTGTTACCCTGCACCGCTCCGTGTTCCCGTTTACCCGCTCCCTGTTCCCCCTGTACCCGCTCCCTGTTCCCCTGTACCTGTTCCCTGTTCCGTTCTACCCGCGTTGTGTTCCTCTGTACACGCTCCCTGTTCCCCTGTACCTGCTCCCTGTACTCCTGTACCCGCTCCCTGTACCCCTGTACCTGCGATGTGTTCCCTTAACACACTCCGTGTTCCCTTGTACTCGCTCCCTGTTACCCTGTACCCGCTTCCTGTTCCTCTGTACCCGCTCCCTGTTCCTCTGTGCACGCTCCGTGTTCCTGTGTAGCCACTCCCTGTCCCCGCTCCGTGCTCTCCTGTACCCACTACCTATTCCCCTGTTCCCTTGTACCCTCCTTGCTGTTCCCCTGTACCAGCTACCTTTTCCCCTGTACCCGTCGCTGTTACCCTGTACCTGCTCACTTTGCCCCTGTTCCGTGTTGCCCTGTACCCGCTCTGTGTTCCACTGTATCCGTTGCGTGTTCCCCTTCCCCTGTACCCGTTCCGTGTTCCCCCTGTACCGGCTCCCTGTTCCCCATAACCCGCCACCTGTTCCCCTCTACCTGCTTCCTGTTCCCGTGCACCCGTTCCCTGTTCCCCTGCACCCGTTCCCTGTTCCCCTGCACCCGCTCCCTGTTTCCCTGTACCTGTTCCCTGTTCCGTTCTACCCGCTCCGTGTTCCGCTGTACCCGCTCCCTGTTCCCCTTGACTAGCTCCCTGTTCCCCTGTACCCGCTCCGTGTTCACCTGTACCTGTACACGCTCCGTGTTCCCCTGTACCTGCTCCCTGTTCCCATGTACCTGCGAACTGATCCCCTGTAACCGCTCAGTGTTTCCCTGTACCTGTTACCTGTCACGCTGTTCCTTGTTCTCCTGTACCCGCTCCGTGTTCCGCTGTACCCGCTCCATGCTCCAATGTTCCTGCTCCATGTTCCCCTCTTCCTGCTCCGTGTTCCCCTATACCCGCTCCATGTTCCCCTTTGCGCGCTCCCTGTTCCCTTGAACATATTCCCTGTACCGCTGTACCCGCTCCCTGTTCCCCTGCACCCGTTCCCTGTTCCCCTGTACCCGCTCCCTGTTCCCCTGCAGCCGCTCTCTGTTCCACTGTACCCGCTCCGTCTTTCCCTGTAAGCGCTGCGTGTACCACTTCCTCAGTACCCGCTCCATGTTCCCCTGTACCCGCTCCATGTTCCCCTTTCCCCGCTCCCTGTTCCCCTGTACCTTCTCCGTGTTCCCGTTTAGCCACTCCGTGCTCTCCTGTACCTGCTACCTGCTCCCTTGTACACGTTCCCTGTTCCCCTGTACCTTCTCTGTGTTCCGCTGTACCCGCTCGCTGTTCCCCTGTACCTGCTCTGTTTTCCACTGTACCCGCGCCCTGTTCCCCTGTACCGGCTCTGTGTTCACCTGTACACGCTCCGTGTTCCCCTGTACCTGCTCCTTGTTCCCCTGTACCTGCGAACTGATCCCCGGTAACCGCTCTGTGTTCCCCTGTACCTGTTACCTGTTATGCTGTTACTTGTTCCCCTGTATCCGCTCCCTGTTCCCCTGCACCAGTTCTGTGTTCCCCTGTACCCGCCCCCTGTTCCTTTCTACCTGCGCTGTGTTCCGCTGCACGCGCTCCCTGTTCCCCTGTACCTGCTCCCTGTACTCCTGTACCCGCTCCGTGTTCCCCTGTATCTGCGATGTGTTCCCTTAACACACTCCGTGTTCCCTTGTACTCGCTCCCTGTTACCCTGTACCCGCTTCCTGTTCCTCTGTTCCCGCTCCCTGTTCCACTGTACATGCTCCGTGTTCCTGTGTAGCCACTCCCTGTCCCTGCTCCGGGTTCTCCTGTACGCACTACCTGTTCCCCTGTTCCCTTGTACCCCCTTGCTGTTCCCCTGTACCTGCTACCTTTTCCCCTGTACCCGTCGCTGTTACCCTGTACCTGCTCACTTTGCCCCTGTTCCGTGTTGCCCTGTACCCGCTCCGTGTTCCACTGTAATCGCTGCGCGTTCCCCTTCCCCTGTACCCGTTCCGTGTTCACCCTGTACCGGCTCCCTGTTCCCCAGTACACGCTACCTGTTCACCTCTGCCCGCTTCCTGTTCCCCTGCACAAGTTCCCTGTTCCCCTGTACCCGCTCTCTGTTTCCCTGTACCTGGTTCCTGTTCCACTCTTCCCGCTTCGTGTTCCACTGAACCCGCTCCCTGTTCCCCTGTACCTGTTCCCTGTTCTCCTGTACACGCTCCGTGTTCTCCTGTAACCGCTCCATGTTCCCCTTTGCCCGCCCCCTGTTCCGCTGTACCTGCTCCGTGTTCTCCTGTAACCGCTCCATGTTCCCCTTTGCCCGTTTCCTGTTCCCCTGTACCGCTCCGTGTTCCACTGTACCCGCTCCCTGTTCCCCTTTACCTGCTCTGTGTTCCATTGTACCGGCTCCCTGTTCCCCTGTACCCGCTCCGTGTTCACCTGTACACGCTTCTTGTTCCCCTGTACCTGCTCCCTGTTCCCATGTACGTGCGAACTGATCCCCTGTAACCGCTCTGTGTTCCCCTGTACCTGTTACAATTTACGCTGTTCCATGTTTCCCTGTACCCGCTCCGTTTACCGCTGTACCCGCTCCATGTTCCTCTGTTCCTGCTCTATGTTCCCCTCTACCTGCTCCGTGTTCCCCTGTAACCGCTCCATGTTCCCCTTTGCGCGCTCCCTGTTCCCTTGAACATGTTCCCTGTTCCGCTGTACCCGCTCTGTGTTCTGCTGCACCCGCTCCCTGTTCCCCTGTACCCACTCCATGCTCCCCTGTACCCGCTCCGTTTTCCGCTGTACCCGCTCCATGTTCCCCTTTGCCCGCTCCCTGTTCCCCTGTACCTTCTCCGTGTTCCCGTTTAGCCACTCCGTGCTCTCCTGTACCTGCTACCTGCTCCCTTGTACACGTTCCCTGTTGCCCTGTACCTGCTCTGTGTTCCCCTGTACCCGCTCGCTGTTCCCCTGTACCTGCTCTGTTTTCCACTGTACTCGCTCCCTGTTCCCCTGTACCTGCTCCCAACTCTTGTACCCGCTCCGTGTTCACCTGTACCCGCTCCGTGTTCCCCTGTACGTTTGACCTGTGCCCCTGTAACCGCTCTGTCTTCCCCTGTATCTGTTACCTGTTACTTGTTCCCCTGTGTCCGCTCCCTGTTCCCCTGCACCCGTTCCGTGTTCCCCTGTACCCACCCCCTGTTCCTTTCTACCCGCGCTGTGTTCCACTGCAAGCGCTCCCTGTTCCCCTGTACCTGCTCCCTGTACTCCTGTACCCGCTCCGTGTACCCCTGTACCTGCGATGTGTTCCCTTAACACACTCCGCGTTCCCTTGTACTCGCTCCCTGTTACCCTGTACCCGCTTCCTGTTCCTCTGCACCCGCTCCCTGTTCCTCTGTGCACGCTCCGTGCTCCTGTGTAGCCACTCCCTGTCCCCGCTCCGTGCTCTCCTGTACCCACTACCTATTCCCCTGTTCCCTTTTACCTCCTTGCTGTTCCCCTGTACCTGCTACCTTTTCCCCTGTACCCGTCGCTGTTACCCTGTACCTGCTCCCTTTGCCCCTGTTCCGTGTTGCCCTGTACCCGCTCCGTGTTCCACTGTATCCGTTGCGTGTTCCCCTTCCCCTGTACCCGTTCCGTGTTCCCCCTGTACCGGCTCCCTGTTCCCCATAACCCGCCACCTGTTCCCCTCTACCTGCTTCCTGTTCCCGTGCACCCGTTCCCTGTTCCCCTGCACCCGTTCCCTGTTCCCCTGTACCCGCTCCCTGTTTCCCTGTACCTGTTCCCTGTTCCGTTCTACCCGCTCCGTGTTCCGCTGTACCCGCTCCCTGTTCCCCTGGACGAGCTCCCTGTTCCCCTGTACCCGCTCCGTGTTCACCTGTACACGCTCCGTGTTCCCCTGTACCTGCTCCCTGTTCCCCTGTACCTGCGAACTGAGCCCCTGTAACCACTCTGTGTTCCCCTGTACCTGTTACCTGTTACGCTGTTCCTTGTTCCCCTGTACCCGCTCCGTGTTCCGCTGTACCCGCTCCATGCTCCTCTGTTCCTGCTCCATGTTCCCCTCTTCCTGCTCCGTGTTCCCCTATACCCGCTCCATGTTCCCCTTTGCGCGCTCCCTGTTCCCTTGAACATATTCCCTGTTACGCTGTACCCGCTCCCTGTTCCCCTGCACCCGTTCCCTGTTCCCCTGTACCCGCTCCCTGTTCCCCTGCAGCCGCTCTCTGTTCCACTGTACCCGCTCCGTCTTTCCCTGTAAGCGCTGCGTGTACCACTTCCTCAGTACCCGCTCCATGTTCCCCTGTACCCGCTCCATGTTCCCCTTTCCCCGCTCCGTGTTCCCCTGTACCTTCTCCGTGTTCCTGTTTAGCCACTCCGTGCTCTCCTGTACCTGCTACCTGCTCCATTGTACACGTTCCCTGTTCCCCTGTACCTTCTCTGTGTTCCCCTGTACCCGCTCGCTGTTCCCCTGTACCTGCTCTGTTTTCCACTGTACCCGCGCCCTGTTCCACTGTACCGGCTCTGTGTTCACCTGTACACGCTCCGTGTTCCCCTGTACCTGCTCCTTGTTCCCCTGTACCTGCGAACTGATCCACGGTAACCGCTCTGTGTTCCCCTGTACCTGTTACCTGTTATGCTGTTACTTGTTTCCCTGTATCCGCTCCCTGTTCCCCTGCACCCGTTCCGTGTTCCCCTGTACCCGCCCCCTGTTCCTTTCTACCCGCGCTGTGTTCCGCTGCACGCGCTCCCTGTACTCCTGTACCCGCTCCGTGTTCCCCTGAACCTGCGATGTGTTCCCTTAACACACTCCGTGTTCCCTTGTACTCGCTCCCTGTTACCCTGTACCCGCTTCCTGTTCCTCTGTACCCGCTCCCTGTTCCACTGTACACGCTCTGTGTTCCTGTGTAGCCACTCCCTGTCCCCGCTCCGGGTTCTCCTGTACCCACTACCTGTTCCCCTGTTCCCTTGTACCCCCTTGCTGTTCCCCTGTACCTGCTACCTTTTCCCCTGTACCCGTCGCTGTTACCCTGTACCTGCTCACTTTGCCCCTGTTCTGTGTTGCCCTGTACCCACTCCGTGTTCCACTGCAATCGCTGCGCGTTCCCCTTCCCCTGTACCCGTTCCGTGTTCCCCCTGTACCGGCTCCCTGTTCCCCAGTACCCGCTACCTGTTCACCTCTACCCGCTTCCTGTTCCCCTGCACCCGTTCCCTGTTCCCCTGTACCCGCTCTCTGTTTCCCTGTACCTGTTTCCTGTTACGCTCTTCCCGCTGCGTGTTCCACTGTACCCGCTCCCTGTTCCCCTGTACCCGCCCCCTGTTCCGCTGTACCTGCTCCGTGTTCTCCTGTAACCGCTCCATGTTCCCCTTTGCCCGCTCCCTGTTCCCCTGTACCGCTCCGTGATCCACTGTACCCGCTCCCTGTTCCCCTTTACCTGCTCTGTGTTCCACTGTACCGGCTCCCTGTTCCCCTGTATCCGCTCCGTGTTCACCTGTACACGCTACTTGTTCCCCTGTACCTGCTCCCTGTTCCCATGTACGTGCGAACTGATCCCTTGTAACCGCTCTGTGTTCCCCTGTACCTGTTACCATTTACGCTGTTCCTTGTTTCCCTGTACCCGCTCCGTTTTCCGCTGTACCCGCTCCATGTTCCTCTGTTCCTGCTCCATGTTCCCCTCTACCTGCTCCGTGGTCCCCTGTAACAGCTCCATGTTCCCCTTTGCGCGCTCCCTGTTCCCTTGAACATGTTCCCTGTTCCGCTGTACCCGCTCTGTGTTCTGCTGTACCCGCTCCCTGTTCCTCTGTACCCGCTACATGTTCCCCTGTACCCGCTCCGTGTTCCGCTGTACCCGCTCCCTGTTCCCCTGTACCTGCTCCCTGTACTCTTGTACCCGCTCCGTGTTCACCTGTACCTGCTCCGTGTTCCCCTGTACGTGTGACCTGTTCCCCTGTAACCGCTCTGTCTTCCCCTGTACCTTTTACCTGTTACTTGTTCCCCTGTGTCCGCTCCCTGTTCCCCTGCACCCGTTCCGTGTTCCCCTGTACCCACCCCCTGTTCCTTTCTACCCGCGCTGTGTTCCACTGCAAGCGCTCCCTGTTCCCCTGTACCTGCTCCCTGTACTCCTGTACCCGCTCCGTGCACCCCTGTACCTGCGATGTGTTCCCTTAACACACTCCGTGTTCCCTTGTACACGCTCCCTGTTACCCTGTACCCGCTTCCTGTTCCTCTGCACCCGCTCCCTGTTCCTCTGTGCACGCTCCGTGCTCCTGTGTAGCCACTCCCTGTCCCCGCTCCGTGCTCTCCTGTACCCACTACCTGTTCCCCTGTTCCCTTGTACCCCCTTGCTGTTCCCCTGTATCTGCTACCTTTTCGCCTGTACCCGTCGTTGTTACCATGTACCTGCTCACTTTGCCCCTGTTCGGTGTTGCCCTGTAACCGCTCCATGTTCCACTGTATCCGCTGTGCGTTTCCCTTCCCCTGTACCCGTTCCGTGTTCCCCCTGTATCGGCTCCCTGTTCCCCAGTACCCGCTAACTGTTCCCCTCTACTCACTTCCTGTTCCCCTGCACCCGTTCCCTGTTCCCCTATACCCGTTCCCTGTTTCCCTGTACCTGTTCCCTGTTCCGCTCTACCCGCTCCGTGTTATGCTGTACCCACTCCCTGTTCCCCTGTACCTGCTCCCTGTTCTCCTGTACACGCTCTGTGTTCTCCTGTAACCGCTCCATGTTACCCTTTGCCCGCTCCCTGTTCCCCTGTACCTGCACCGTGTTCCCGTTTACCCGCTCCCTGTGCCCCCTGTAACGGCTCCCTGTTCCCCTGTACCTGTACTCTTGTACCCGCTCCGTGTTCCCCTGTACCCGCTCCGTGTTCCCCGGTACCTGCTCCGGTTCCCCTTTAGCTGATCCCTGTTCCCCTCCAACCTCTCTGTTCCTGCTCAGTGTTCCCCTGTTCTGTGTTCCCCTGTTCCGTGTCCCCATGTACACGCTCCCTGTTCCACTGTACCCGCTCCATGTTCCCCTGTACCCGCTCATTTTTCGCCTGTACATGCTCAATGTACCCCTGTACACTCTCCGTGTTCCACTGTTGTCCTTGCACCGTGTTCCATTTTACCCACTCCGTTTTACCCCGCACACATTCTGTGTTCCCCTGTAACCGCTCTGTGTTCCCCTGTACCCGCTTCCTGTTCCCCTGTTCCCCTGTTCCCGCTCCGTGCTCTCCTGTACCCGCTACCTATTCCTCTGTACCCGCTCCATGTTCCTCTGTACCCGCTATGTGTTCCCCGTATCCAATTCTGTGTTCCCCTGTATCCGCTCCGTATTCCCCTGTACCTGCTCCGTGTTCTCCTGTATCTGCTCCGTGTTCCCCTATCCTGCTCCGTGTTCCTGTGTAACCGCTCCGTGTTCCCCTGTATCTGTACATGTTCTCCCCACACCCCGTTCCCCTGTACCCATTCTGTGTTCCCATGTACCCGCACCGTGTTCCCTTAACCGGCTCCGTTCCCCTTAACCTGCTCCGTGTTGCCCTGTACCGGCTCCCTGTTCCCTGTCCGCGCTCGCTGTTCGCTTGTACCCGCTCCCTGTTCCCCTGCACCTGTTCCGTGCTGCCCTGTACTCGCTCCATTTTCCGCTGTAGCCGCTCCGTGTTCCCCTGTACACCTTCCCCTGTGCCCACTCCGTGTTCCCCTGTAACCACTCCATGTTCCCCTTTGCCCGCTTCTTGTTCCCCTGTACCTGTTCTGTGTTGCCCTGTTCCCGCTCCGTGTTCCGCTGTACCCGTTCCGTGTTCCCCTGTACCCGCTCCCTGTTCCCCTGTACACGCTCCATTTTCTCCCTGTTCCGTGTTCCCCTTGCTCTGTGTTCCCCTGTAAGTGCTCCTTGTTCCCCTGTACCCGCTCTGCCTTCGCCGATACCCTTTCCGGATCCCGTTTACCTGATCCCTGTTCCCCTCTAACCTCTCTGTTCCTACTCAGTGTTCCCCTGTTCTGTGTTCCCCCGTTCCGTGTTCCCATGTACACTCTCCATGTACCCCGTACCCGCTCATTTTTCGCTTCTACACGCTCAACGTTCCCATGTACCCGCTCCGTGTTCCACTTTTCCCTGTTCCCCCTGTTCCATGTTCCATTGTACCCACTCTGTTTTACCTTGTATCCATTCTGTGGTCCCCTGTACCCGCTCTGTGTTCCCCTGTACCCGCTCCCTGTTCCCCTGTACTCGCTCCATGTTCCTGTGTACCCGCTATGAGTTTCCCGTACCCATTTCTGTGTTCCCCTGTTCTTGCTCAGTGTTCCCCTGTGGCCGCTCCGTGTTCCCCTGTAACTGCACATGTTCTCCACACACCCTGGTCCCCTGTACCCATTCTGTGTTCCCATATACCCGCACCGTGTTCCCTTAACCCGCTCAATGTTCCCTTGACCTGCTCCGTGTTCCCTTAACCTGCTCATTGTTCCCTTAACCTGCTCCGTGTTCCCTTGCACATTCTCTGTCTTCCCCTGTACCCGCTTCGTTTTCCCTGTACCCACTCTTTCTGTCCTGTATCGCTCCGTGTTCCCCTGTATCCGTTCCGTGTTCACCCTGTACCCGCTCCGTGTTCCCCCTGTACCCACTCCCAGTTTGCCAGTACCTGCTTCCTGCTCCACTGTACCCGCTCCCTGTTCCCCTGTACCCGCTCGCTGTTCCCCTGTAATCATTCCCTGTTTTTCTGTACCCGCTCACTGTTCCCCTGTACCCGCTCCCTGTTCTCCTGTGCCTGTTCCCTGTTCTGCTGTAGCCGCTCTGTGTTCCGCTGTACCCGCTCCCTGTTCCCCTGTACCTGTTCCCTGTTCTGCTATGCCCGCTCTGTGTTCCGCTGTACCTGCTCCCTCTACTCCTGTACCCACTCCGTGTTCCCGTGTCGCCGCTCCCTGTTCTCCTTTAGCTGCTCCCTGTACTCCTTTACCCGTTCTATATTCCCCTGTACCCACTCCATGTTCCTGTGTAGCCGCTCCCTGTTCCCCTGTACCCGCTCCGTGTTCCCTTGTACTCGCTCCGTGTTCCTGTGTAGCCGCTCCCTGTAATCCTGTGCCCGATCCGTGTTCTCCTGTACCCGCTACCTGTTCCTGTGTACACGCTCCATGTTCCCCTCAACCTGCTCCATGTTCACGTGTTCCTTGTTCCCCCTGCTCTGTATTCCATTGTACCCGCTCCATGATACTCTATACACGCTCCCTGTTCCCCTGTACCCGGTCTCTGTTACCCTGTACCCGGAACCTGTTCCGCTGTACCCGCTCCGTGTTCCCCTGTACCCGCTCCCTGTTCCCCTGTATCTCCTCCCAGTACGCCTGTACCCGTTCCATGTCCCCCTGTACCGGCTCCGTGTTCCCCTGTACCCACTCCCGGTTCCCCTGTAACCGCTCCGTGTTCCCCTGTCCCTCTGTTCCGTGTTCCATTGTACAGGCTCCGTGTTCCCCTGTACCCGCTCCGTCTTCCGCGTACCCGCTCCGGTTCCCGTTTACCTGATCCCTGTTCCCCTCTAACCTCTCTGTTCCTGCTCAGTATTCCCCTGTACTGTGTTCCCCCGTTCCGTATTCCCATGTACACGCTCCCTGTTCCCCTGTACCCGCTCCATGTTCCCCTGTACCCGTTCATTTTTCGCCTGTACATGCTCAATGTACCCCTGTCCCCTCTCCGTGTTCCACTGTTTCCACTGCACCGTGTTCCATTTTATCCACTCCGTTTTACACCGTACCCATTCTGTGTTCCCCTGCACCCGCTCTGTTTTCCCCTGTACCCACTCCCTGTTCCCCTGTTCCCGCTCCGTGCTCTCCTGTACCCGCTACCTCTTCCTCTGTACCCGCTCCATGTTCCTCTGTAACCGCTATGTGTTCCCCGTACCCATTTCTGTGTTCCCCTGAACCCGCTCCGTGTTCCCCTGTGCCCGCTCCGTGTTCCATTGTAATTGCTCCCTGTTCCCCTGTACGTGCCTCCTGTTCCCCTGTAACCGCTCTGTGTTTCCCCTGAAACTGCTCCCTCTTCCCCCTGTACCCGCTCCCTGTTCCCCTGTAACCGCTCCCTGTTCCCACTGTACCTGCTCCCTGTTCACCTGCACCCGTTCCCTGTTGCCCTGCAGCTGCTCTCTGTTCCCCTGTACCCGCTCCGTCTTTCCCTGTACCCGTTCCGTGTTCCACTTCCTCAGTATTCGCTCCATTTTCCCCTGTGCCCGCTCCGTGTTCCGCTGTAGCCGCTCCATGTTCCCCTTTGCGCGCTCCCTGTTCCCTTGAACATGTTCCCTGTTCCGCTGTACCCGCTCTGTGTTCTGCTGTACCCGCTCCCTGTTCCTCTGTACCCGCTACATGTTCCCCTGTACCCGCTCCGTGTTCCGCTGTACCCGCTCCCTGTTCCCCTGTACCTGCTCCCTGTACTCTTGTACCCGCTCCGTGTTCACCTGTACCTGCTCCGTGTTCCCCTGTACGTGTGACCTGTTCCCCTGTAACCGCTCTGTCTTCCCCTGTACCTTTTACCTGTTACTTGTTCCCCTGTGTCCGCTCCCTGTTCCCCTGCACCCGTTCCGTGTTCCCCTGTACCCACCCCCTGTTCCTTTCTACCCGCGCTGTGTTCCACTGCAAGCGCTCCCTGTTCCCCTGTACCTGCTCCCTGTACTCCTGTACCCGCTCCGTGCACCCCTGTACCTGCGATGTGTTCCCTTAACACACTCCGTGTTCCCTTGTACACGCTCCCTGTAACCCTGTACCCGCTTCCTGTTCCTCTGCACCCGCTCCCTGTTCCTCTGTGCACGCTCCGTGCTCCTGTGTAGCCACTCCCTGTCCCCGCTCCGTGCTCTCCTGTACCCACTACCTGTTCCCCTGTTCCCTTGTACCCCCTTGCTGTTCCCCTGTATCTGCTACCTTTTCGCCTGTACCCGTCGTTGTTACCATGTACCTGCTCACTTTGCCCCTGTTCGGTGTTGCCCTGTAACCGCTCCACGTTCCACTGTATCCGCTGTGCATTTCCCTTCCCCTGTACCCGTTCCGTGTTCCCCCTGTATCGGCTCCCTGTTCCCCAGTACCCGCTAACTGTTCCCCTCTACTCACTTCCTGTTCCCCTGCACCCGTTCCCTGTTCCCCTATACCCGTTCCCTGTTTCCCTGTACCTGTTCCCTGTTCCGCTCTACCCGCTCCGTGTTATGCTGTACCCGCTCCCTGTTCCCCTGTACCTGCTCCCTGTTCTCCTGTACACGCTCTGTGTTCTCCTGTAACCGCTCCATGTTACCCTTTGCCCGCTCCCTGTTCCCCTGTACCTGCACCGTGTTCCCGTTTACCCTCTCCCTGTGCCCCCTGTAACGGCTCCCTGTTCCCCTGTACCTGTACTCTTGTACCCGCTCCGTGTTCCCCTCTACCCGCTCCGTGTTCCCCGGTACCTGCTCCGGTTCCCCTTTAGCTGATCCCTGTTCCCCTCCAACCTCTCTGTTCCTGCTCAGTGTTCCCCTGTTCTGTGTTCCCCTGTTCCGTGTCCCCATGTACACGCTCCCTGTTCCACTGTACCCGCTCCATGTTCCCCTGTACCCGCTCATTTTTCGCCTGTACATGCTCAATGTACCCCTGTACACTCTCCGTGTTCCACTGTTGTCCTTGCACCGTGTTCCATTTTACCCACTCCGTTTTACCCCGCACACATTCTGTGTTCCCCTGTAACCGCTCTGTGTTCCCCTGTACCCGCTTCCTGTTCCCCTGTTCCCCTGTTCCCGCTCCGTGCTCTCCTGTACCCGCTACCTATTCCTCTGTACCCGCTCCATGTTCCTCTGTACCCGCTATGTGTTCCCCGTACCCATTTCTGTGTTCCCCTGTATCCGCTCCGTATTCCCCTGTACCTGCTCCGTGTTCTCCTGTATCTGCTCCGTGTTCCCCTATCCTGCTCCGTGTTCCTGTGTAACCGCTCCGTGTTCCCCTGTATCTGTACATGTTCTCCCCACACCCCGTTCCCCTGTACCCATTCTGTGTTCCCATGTACCCGCACCGTGTTCCCTTAACCGGCTCCGTTCCCCTTAACCTGCTCCGTGTTGCCCTGTACCGGCTCTCTGTTCCCCTGTCCGCGCTCGCTGTTCGCTTGTACCCGCTCCCTGTTCCCCTGCACCTGTTCCGTGCTGCCCTGTACTCGCTCCATTTTCCGCTGTAGCCGCTCCGTGTTCCCCTGTACACCTTCCCCTGTGCCCACTCCGTATTCCCCTGTAACCACTCCATGTTCCCCTTTGCCCGCTTCTTGTTCCCCTGTACCTGTTCTGTGTTGCCCTGTTCCCGCTCCGTGTTCCGCTGTACCCGTTCCGTGTTCCCCTGTACCCGCTCCCTGTTCCCCTGTACACGCTCCATTTTCTCCCTGTTCCGTGTTCCCCTTGCTCTGTGTTCCCCTGTAAGCGCTCCTTGTTCCCCTGTACCCGCTCCGCCTTCGCCGATACCCTTTCCGGATCCCGTTTACCTGATCCCTGTTCCCCTCTAACCTCTCTGTTCCTACTCAGTGTTCCCCTGTTCTGTGTTCCCCCGTTCCGTGTTCCCATGTACACTCTCCATGTACCCCGTACCCGCTCATTTTTCGCTTCTACACGCTCAACGTTCCCATGTACCCGCTCCGTGTTCCACTTTTCCCTGTTCCCCCTGTTCCATGTTCCATTGTACCCACTCTGTTTTACCTTGTATCCATTCTGTGGTCCCCTGTACCCGCTCTGTGTTCCCCTGTACCCGCTCCCTGTTCCCCTGTACTCGCTCCATGTTCCTGTGTACCCGCTATGAGTTTCCCGTACCCATTTCTGTGTTCCCCTGTTCTTGCTCAGTGTTCCCCTGTGGCCGCTCCGTGTTCCCCTGTAACTGCACATGTTCTCCACACACCCTGGTCCCCTGTACCCATTCTGTGTTCCCATGTACCCGCACCGTGTTCCCTTAACCCGCTCAATGTTCCCTTGACCTGCTCCGTGTTCCCTTGTACCCGCTCAGTGTTCCCCTGTACACACTCCCCTGTTCCCCTGTACCCATTCTGTGTTCCCATGTACCCGCACTGTGTTCCCTTAACCCGCGCCGTGTTCCCTTAACCTGCTCCGTGTTCCCTTGTACCCGCTCCGTGTTCCCTTAACCTGCTCATTGTTCCCTTAACCTGCTCCGTGTTCCCTTGCACATTCTCTGTCTTCCCCTGTACCCGCTTCGTTTTCCCTGTACCCACTCTTTCTGTCCTGTATCGCTCCGTGTTCCCCTGTCTCCGTTCCGTGTTCACCCTGTACCCGCTCCGTGTTCCCCCTGTACCCACTCCCAGTTTCCCAGTACCTGCTTCCTGCTCCACTGTACCCGCTCCCTGTTCCCCTGTACCCGCTCGCTGTTCCCCTGTAATCATTCCCTGTTTTTCTGTACCCGCTCACTGTTCCCCTGTACCCGCTCCCTGTTCTCCTGTGCCTGTTCCCTGTTCTGCTGTAGCCGCTCTGTGTTCCGCTGTACCCGCTCCCTGTTCCCCTGTACCTGTTCCCTGTTCTGCTATGCCCGCTCTGTGTTCCGCTGTACCTGCTCCCTCTACTCCTGTACCCACTCCGTGTTCCCGTGTCGCCGCTCCCTGTTCTCCTTTAGCTGCTCCCTGTACTCCTTTACCCGTTCTATATTCCCCTGTACCCACTCCATGTTCCTGTGTAGCCGCTCCCTGTTCCCCTGTACCCGCTCCGTGTTCCCTTGTACTCGCTCCGTGTTCCTGTGTAGCCGCTCCCTGTAATCCTGTGCCCGATCCGTGTTCTCCTGTACCCGCTACCTGTTCCTGTGTACACGCTCCATGTTCCCCTCAACCTGCTCCATGTTCACGTGTTCCTTGTTCCCCCTGCTCTGTATTCCATTGTACCTGCTCCATGATACTCTATACACGCTCCCTGTTCCCCTGTACCCGGTCTCTGTTACCCTGTACCCGGAACCTGTTCCGCTGTACCCGCTCCGTGTTCCCCTGTACCCGCTCCCTGTTCCCCTGTATCTCCTCCCAGTACGCCTGTACCCGTTCCATGTCCCCCTGTACCGGCTCCGTGTTCCCCTGTACCCACTCCCGGTTCCCCTGTAACCGCTCCGTGTTCCCCTGTCCCTCTGTTCCGTGTTCCATTGTACAGGCTCCGTGTTCCCCTGTACCCGCTCCGTCTTCCGCGTACCCGCTCCGGTTCCCGTTTACCTGATCCCTGCTCCCCTCTAACCTCTCTGTTCCTGCTCAGTATTCCCCTGTACTGTGTTCCCCCGTTCCGTATTCCCATGTACACGCTCCCTGTTCCCCTGTACCCGCTCCATGTTCCCCTGTACCCGTTCATTTTTCGCCTGTACATGCTCAATTTACCCCTGTCCCCTCTCCGTGTTCCACTGTTTCCACTGCACCGTGTTCCATTTTATCCACTCCGTTTTACACCGTACCCATTCTGTGTTCCCCTGCACCCGCTCTGTTTTCCCCTGTACCCACTCCCTGTTCCCCTGTTCCCGCTCCGTGCTCTCCTGTACCCGCTACCTCTTCCTCTGTACCCGCTCCATGTTCCTCTGTAACCGCTATGTGTTCCCCGTACCCATTTCTGTGTTCCCCTGAACCCGCTCCGTGTTCCCCTGTGCCCGCTCCGTGTTCCATTGTAATTGCTCCCTGTTCCCCTGTACGTGCGTCCTGTTCCCCTGTAACCGCTCTGTGTTTCCCCTGAAACTGCTCCCTCTTCCCCCTGTACCCGCTCCCTGTTCCCCTGTAACCGCTCCCTGTTCCCACTGTACCTGCTCCCTGTTCCCCTGCACCCGTTCCCTGTTGCCCTGCAGCTGCTCTCTGTTCCCCTGTACCCGCTCCGTCTTTCCCTGTACCCGCTCCGTGTTCCACTTCCTCAGTATTCGCTCCATTTTCCCCTGTGCCCGCTCCGTGTTCCGCTGTAGCCGCTCCAGGTTCCCCTTTGCCCGCTCCCTGTTCCCCTGTACCTTCTCCGTGTTCCCGTTTAGCCGCTCCGTGCTCTCCTGTAACAGCTACCTGCTCCCTTGTATACGTTCCCTGTTCCTCTGCACCCACCTCACTGTTCTGCTGTACCCGCTCCGTGTTCACCTGTACTCGCTCCGTGTTCCCCTGCACCTGCTCCCTGTTCCCCTGTACATGCGACCTGTTCCCCTGTACCTGCTCTGTGTTCCCCTGTACCTGCTCTGTGTTCCACTGTACCCGCTCCCTGTTCCGCTGTACCTGCTCCCTGTACTCTTGTACCCGCTCCGTGTTAACCTGTACTCGCTCCGTGTTCCCCTGCACCTGCTCCCTGTTCCCCTGCACGTGCGACCTATTTTCCTGTAACCGCTCTGTGTTCCCCTGTAACTATTACCTGTTATGCTGTTACTTGTTCCGCTGTACCCGCTCCATGATCCGCTGTACCCGCTCCATGTTCCCCTGTAACCGCTCCATGTTCCCCTTTGCGGGCTCTCTGTTCCCTTGTACATGTTTCCTGTTCCGATGCACCTGCTCTGTATTCCGCTGTACCCGCTCCCTGTTCCCCTGTACCTGCTCCCTGTACTCCTGTACCGTTCCGTGTTCCCCTGTACGTGCTCCCTGTTCCCCTGTACGTGTTACCTGTTCCCCTGTACCCGCTCCCCGTTCCTCTGTATCTGCTCCGTATTCCCCTGTACCTGCTCCGTGTTCCCGGGTAGCCGCTCCCTGTACCCGCTCCCTGTCCCCCTGTACACGCTCCATGTTCCCCTGTACCCGCTATGTGTTCCCATATACCCGCTCTGTGTTGCCCTGTCCCCGCTCCGTGTTGCCCTGTCCCCGCTCCATGTTGCCCTGTACCCGCTCCGTGTTGCCCTGTACCTGTTACCTTTTCCCCTGTACCCTCGCTGTTACGCTGTACCTGCTCCCTTTTCCCCTGTTCCGTGTTTCCCTGTACCCGCTCCATGTCCCCCTGCACCTGCTTCATGTTCTCCCCACCCCCTGTTCCCCTGTACCCATTCTGTGTTCCCATTGACCCGCACCATGTTCCCTTAACACACTCCGTGTTCCCTTATACCCTACCTGTTCCTGTTTACTTGCTCCGTGTTCCCCTCTACCTGCTCCATGTTCACCTGTTCCTTGCTCCCTCTGCTCCGTGTTCCATTGTACCCGCTCCGTGTTCCCCTGTACCCGCTTCCTGTTCCCCAGTACCCACTTCCTGTTCCCCACTTCCCGCTCCCTGTTCCCCTGCACCCGTTCCCTGTTCCCCTGTACCTGCTCCCTGTACCCGCTCTATGTTCCTGTGTAGCCGCTGCCAGTTCCCCTGTACCCGCTCTATGTTCTCCTGTCCCCGCTACCTGTTCCTGTTTACACGCTCCTTATTCCCCTCTACCTGCTCCATGTTCCCCTGCTCCTTGTTCCCCCTGCTCCGTGTTCCATTGTATCCGTTCCGTGTTCCCCTGTACCCTCTTCCAGTAACCCAGTACCCACTTCCTGTTCCCCACTTCCCGCTCCCTGTTCTCCTGCATCCGTTCCCTGTTCCCCTGTAAATGCTCCCTGTACCGCTCTATTTTCCTGTGTAGCCGCTCCCTGTTCCCCTGTACCCGCTCTGTGTTCTCCTGTCCCCGCTACCTGTTCCTCTTTACACGCTCCGTGTTCCCCCTACCTGCTCCATGTTCCCCTGTTCCTCGTTCACCCTGCTCCGTGTTCCATTGTACCCGCTCCGTTTTCCCCTGTTCCGTGCTGCCCTATATCCGCTCCGTGTTCCCCTGCAGCCGCTCTCTGTTCACCTGCAGCCGCTCTCTGTTCCCCTGTACATGCTCCGTCTTTCCCTGCACCCGCTCCATGTTCCCCTGGACCTGCTCCGTGTTCTCCTGTAACCGCTCCATGTTCCCCTTTGCCCGCTCCCAGTTCCCCTGTACCGCTCCCTGTTCCCCCTGTACCCGCTCCCTGTCCCCCTGTTCCTGATCCCTGTTCCATTCTACCCGCGCTGTGTTCCGCTGTACACGCTCCCTGTTCCCCTGTACCTGCTCCCTGTACTCCTGTATCCGCTCCTTGTTCCCCTGCACCCGTTCCGTGTTCCCCTGTATCCGCTCCCTGTTCCCCTGTACCTGCTCCCTGTTCCGTTCTACCCGCGCTGTGTTCCGCTGTACACACTCCCTGTTCCCCTGTACCTGCTCCCTGTACTCCTGTACCCGCTCCGTGTTCCCCTGTACCTGCGATGTGTTCCCTTAACACACTCCGTGTTCCCTTGTACTCGCTCCCTGTTCCCTTGTACCCCCTTGCTGTTCCCCTGTACCCGCTCCCTTTTCCCCTGTTCGGTGGTGCCCTGGACCCGCTCCGTGTTCCACTGTATCCGCTGCACGTTCCCCTTCCCCTGTACCCGTTCCGTGTTCCCCCTGTACCGGCTCCCTGTTCCCCAGCACCCGCTACCTATTCCCCTCTACCCGCTCCCTGTTCCCCTGCACCCGTTCCCTGTTTCCATGTACCTGTTCACTGTTCCAGTCTACCCGCTCCGTGTTCCGCTGTACCCGCTCCCTGTTCCCCTATACCTGCTCCCTGTACTCTTGTACCCGCTCCGTGTTCACCTGTACTCGCTCCGTGTTCCCCTACACCTGCTCCTTGTTCCCCTGCACGTGCGACCTATTTCCCTGTAACCGCTCTGTCTTCCCCTGTAACAGTTACCTGTTATGCTGTTACTTGTTCCGCTGTACCCGCTCCATGTTCCGCTGTACCCGCTCCATGTTTCCCTCTACCTGCTCCGTGTTCCCCTGTAACCGCTCCATGTTCCCCTTTGCGCGCTCTCTGTTCCCTTGTACATGTTTCCTGTTCCGATGCACCTGCTCTGTATTCCGCTGTACCCGCTCACTGTTCCCCTGTACCTGCTCCCTGTACTCCTGTACCGTTCCGTGTTCCCCTGTACCTGCTCCCTGTACTCCTGTACCCACTCCATGTTTTCGTGTAGACGCTCCCTGTTCTACTGTAGCTGCTCCCTGTACTCCTTTACCCGCTCATGTTCCCCTGTATCCGCTCCGTGTTCTCCTGTACCCGCTCCCTGTTCCCCTGTACCCGCTCCATGTTCCTGTGTAGCTGCTCGGTGTTTTGCTGTACCCGCTCCCTGTTCCGCTGTACACTCTCCGTCTACCCCTGTACGCGCTCCGTGTTCCCTTTACCCACTCCTTGTGCCCTATACACGCTCCGTGTTCCCCTCTGTACCCTCTCCCTGTTCCCCAGTACCCGATTCCTGTTCCCCTGTACCCGGTCCCTGTTCCCCTGTACCCTCTCCCTGTTCCCCAGTACCCGCTCCGTGTTCCCCTGTACCCGCTCCGTGTTCCCCTGTACCCATTCTGTGTTCCCCTGTACCCGCTCCGTGTTCCCCTGTACCCATTCTGTGTTCCCCTGTACCCGCTCCGTGTTCCATTGTACCCGCTCCATGCTACCCTCTACCCACTCCGTGTTCCCCTGTAAGAGCTCCGTGTTCCACTGTTCCGTGTTACCCCGCTCCCTGTTCCCCTGTACCTGCTCCCTGTACTCCTGTACCCACTCCGTGTTCTCATGTAGCCGCTCGCTGTTCTACTGTAGCTGGTCCCTGTACTCCTTTACCCGCTCATGTTCCCCTGTACCCGCTCCGTGTTCCTGTGTAGCCGCTCCCTGTTCCCCTGCACCCGCTCCGTGTTCTCCTGTACCCGCTCCCTGTTCCTCTGTACCCGCTCCGTGTTCCTGTGTAGCCGCTCCCTGTTCCCCTGTACCCGCTCCCTGTTCCCCTGTGCACTATCCGTCTTCCCCTGTACGCGCTCCGTGTTCCCTGTACCAAATCCTTGTGCCCTGTACCCTCTCTCTGTTCCCCAGTACCCGCTCCGTGTTTCCCTGTACTCATTCTGTGTTCCCCTGTACCCGCTCCGTGTTCCATTGTACCCGCTCCATGCTCCCCTCCACCCACTCCGTGTTCCCCTGTAAGAGCCCCGTGTTCCACTGTTCCGCGTTACACCGCTCCCTGTTTCCCTGTACCTGCTCCCTGTTCCCCTGTACACGCTCCCTGTTCCCGTGTAACCGCTCCCTGTTCTGCTGTACCCGCTCCCTGCACTCCTGTATCCTCTCCCTGTTCCGCTGTTCCATGTTCCCCTTTGCCCGCTCCTTGTTCACCTGTACCCGCTCCGTGTTCCCCTGTACCCGCTCCGTGTTCCCCTGCAGCTGCCCCTGTTACCCGTTACACGATCCCTGTTCCCCTCTCACCGCTATGTGTTCCCCTGTTCCCGCTCTGTGTTCCACCGCTCCGTGTTTCCCGTACTCCGTGTTCCCCTGTACCCGCTTCCTGTTCCCCTGTACCCGCACTGTGTTCCCCGTACCTGCTCCGCGTTCCCCTGTACCTTCTCCCTGTTTCACTGTTCCCCTGTTCCGTATTCCCATGTACAGCTCCGTGTTCCCTGTACATGCTCCTTGTTCCCCTGTTCCATGTTCCCCCTGCTTCATGATCCGCTGTACCTGTTCTGTGGTCCTCTGCACATGCTCCGTGTTCCTTTGTACCTCCTTGCTGTTCCCATGTACCCGCTCTGTGTTCCGCTGTACCCGCTCCCTGTTCCCCTGTACCTGCTCCCTGTACTCCTGTACCCACTCCATGTTCTCGTGTAGCCGCTCCCTGTTCTACTGTAGCTGCTCCCTGTACTCCTTTACCCGCTCATGTTCCCCTGTATTCACTCCGTGTTCTCCTGTATCCGCTCCCTGTTCCCCTGTACCCGCTCCATGTTCCTGTGTAGCCGCTCGGTGTTTTGCTGTGCCCGCTCCCTGTTCCCCTGTACACTCTCCGTCTTCCCCTGTACGCGCTCCGTGTTCCCTTTACCCACTCCTTGTGCCCTATACACGCTCCGTGTTCCCCCTGTAACCTCTTCCTGTTCCCCAGTACCCGCTTCCTGTTCCCCTGTACCCGGTCCCTGTTCCCCTGTACCCGCTCCGTGTTCCCCTGTACCCGCTCCGTGTTCCCCTGTACCCATTCTGTGTTCCCCTGTACCCGCTCCGTGTTCCATTGTACCCGCTCCATGCTCCCCTCTACCCACTCCGTCTTCCCCTGTAAGAGCTCCGTGTTCCACTGTTCCGTGTTACCCCGCTCCCTGTTCCCCTGTACCCGCTCCCTGTTCCTCTGTACCCGATCCCTGTTCCCCTGTACCCGATCCCTGTTCCCCTGTACCCGCTCCCTGTCCCCCTATACACGCTCCGTGTTCCCGTGTACCCACTCCCTGTTCCGCTGTACCCGCTCCCTGCTCTCCTGTACCCGCTCCCTGTTCCGCTGTTCCTGGTTCTCCGGTACCCTCTCCGTGTTACACTGTAACGGCTCCATGTTCCCCTTTGCCCCTTCCGTGTTCCCCTGTACCCGCTCCGATTTCCCCTGTACCCGCTCCGTGTTCCCCTGTACCTGCTCCGTGTTCCTCTGCAGCTGCCCCGGTTCCCCGTTACACGATCCCTGTTTCCCTCTAACCGCTATGTGTTCCCCTGTTCGCGCTCTGTGTTCCCCCGCTCCGTGTTCCCCGTACTCCGTTTTCCCCTGTACCCGCTCCGTGTTCCCCGTACCTGCTCCGCGTTCCCCTGTACCCTCTCCCTGTTTCACTGTTCCCCTGTTCCGTGTTCCCATGTACATGCTCCGTGTTCCCCTGCCCATGCTCCTTGTTCCCCTGTTCCATGTTCCCCCTGCTTCGTGATCCGCTGTACCTGTTCTGTGGTCCTCTGCACAAGCTCCGTGTTCCTTTGTACCTCCTTGCTGTTCCCCTGTACCCGCTCTGTGTTCCGCTGTACCCGCTCCCTGTTCCCCTGTACCTGCTCCCTATACTCCTGTACCCACTCCGTGTTCTCGTGTAGTTACTCCCTGTTCTACTGTAGCTGCTCCCTGTACTCCTTTACCCGCTCATGTTCCCCTGTACCTGCTCCGTGTTCCACTGCAGCCGCTTCCTGTTCCCCTGTACCCGCTCCCTGTTCCTTCGTACATGCTCCGTGTTCCCCTGCACCCATTCTGTGTTCCGCTCCACCCACTCCCTGTTCCCCTGTAACCGCTCCCTGTTCCCCTGTAACCGCTCCCTTTTCGCTTTACCCACTTCATGTTCCCCTGTGCCCGCTCCCTGTTCCTCGGTTCCGTATTCCATTGTACAGGCTCCGTGTTCCCATGTACCCGCTCTGTGTTTCCCTGTACCTGCTCTGTCTTCCCTTGTACCAGCTCTGTTATCCCCTGTACCCGCTCCATGTTCCCCTGTACCCGCTCTTTTCCCCATGTACCCGCTCCCTGTTCCTCTGTTCCATGTTCTGCTGTACAGGCTCCTTGTTCCCCTGCACCCACTCAGTGTTCCGCTGTACCCGCTCCGTGTTCCCCTGTACCCGCTCCATGTTCCCCGGTACCTGCCCCGGTTCCCCTTTACCTGATCCCTGTTCCCCTCTAACCTCTCTGTTCCTGCTCAGTGTTCCCCTGTTCTGTGTTCCCCCGTTCCGAGTTCCCATGTAAACGCTCCCTGTTCCCCTGTACCCACTCCATGTTCCCCTGTAGATGCTCCGTGTTCCCCTGAATACGCTCCGTGTTCCTCTGGATACGATGCATGTTACCCTGTTTACAAACCGTGTTCCCCTGTACACGTTCCGTGTTTTCCAGTACCTGCTCCTTTTTCCCCTGTATGCGCTCCGTGTTCCCCGATACATGCCCCTTGTTCCCCGGTTCCGTGTTCCCCTGTACCCGCTCTGTGTACCCCTGTACCCTGTCTGTATTCCCTCGGACCCGCTCCGTGTTCCGCTGAAGCCACTCCGTGTTCCCCTGTGCCTGCTCCGTGTTCCAATATACCCGCACCCTATTCCCCTGTACCCGCTCCCTGTTTCCCTGTATGCGCTCGCTGTTTCCCTGGACCCGCTCTGTTTTATCCCTATAGCCGCTCCCTGTTCCGCTGTTCCGTGTTCCCCTGTACCCGCTCCGTGTTCCTCTGTAGTCGCTCCGTGTTCCCCTGTTCCGCTCCGTGTTCCGCTGTACCCGCTCCGTGTTCCCCTTTGCCTGCTCCGTGTTCCCATATACCCGTACCCTGTTCCCCTGTACCCGCTCCCTATTCCCCTGTATACGCTCGCTGTTTCCCTGTACCCGCTCCGTTTTTTCCCTATAGCCGCTCCCTGTTCCGCTGTTCCGTGCTCCTCTGTAGCTGCTCCATGTTCCTCTGTACCCGCTCCATGTTCCCCTGTACATTCTTCGTGTTCTCCCCACACCCTGTTCCCCTGTACCCATTCTGTGTTCCCATGTACCCGCACCGTGTTCTCCTGAATCCGCTCCGTGTTCTTGTACCCGCTCCCTGTTCCACTGTACCTGCTCCCTGTACTCCTGTACCCGGTCCATGTTCCTGTGTAGCTGCTCACTGTTCCCCTGTGCCCGCTCCGTGTTCCCCTGTACCCGCTCCGTGTTCCCCTGTACACGCTCCATTTTCCCCTGTTCCGTGTTCCCCCTGCTCCGTGTACCCCTGTACCCGCTCCGTGTTCCCCTGTACCAGCTCCGTGTTCACATGTACCCGCTCCCGGTTCCCCTGTACCCGCTCGGTGTTCCGCTCTACCCACTACCTGTTCCCCTGTAACCGCTCCCTGTCCCCCGTTCCTCTGTTCCGTGTTCCATTGTACAGGCTCCTTGTTTCCCTGTACCCGCTCCGTGTTCTCCTGTACCCATTCGGTGTTCCCCTGTACCCGCTCCGTGTTCCATTGTACCCGCTCCATGCTCCCCTCTACCAACTCCGTGTTCCCCTGTAAGAGCTCCGTGTTCCACTATACCGTGTTACCCCGCTCCCTGTTCCCCTGTTCCCGATCCCTGTTCCCCTGTACCCTTTCCCTGTTCCCCTGTACACGCTCCGTGCTCCCGTGTAACCGCTCTCTGTTCCGCTGTACCCGCTCCCTGCTCTCCTGTACCAGCTCCCTGTTCCGCTGTTCCTTGTTCTCCTGTACCCTCTCCGTGTTACCCTGTAACGGCTCCATGTTCCCCTGTACCCGCTCCGTGTCCCCCTGTATCTGCTCTGTGTTCCTCTGCAACTGCCCTGGTTCCCCGTTACACGATCCCTGTTCCCCTCTAACCGCTATGTGTTCCCCTGTTCCCGCTCTGTGTTCCCCCGCTCCGTGTTCCCCGAACTCCGTGTTCCCATGTACCCGCTTTCTGCTCCCCTGTACCCGCTCTGTGTTTCCCGTACCTGCTCCGCGTTCCCCTCTACCCTCTACCTGTTTCACTGTTCCCCTGTTCCGTGTTCCCATGTACACACTCCGTGTTCCCCTGTACATGCTCCTTGTTCCCCTGTTCCATGTTTCCCCTGCTTCGGAACCACTGTACCTGTTCTGTGGTTCTCTGCACATGCTCCGTGTACCTTTGTACCTCCTTGGTGTTCCCCTGTACCCGCTCTGTGTTCCGCTGTACCCGTTCCGTCTTCCCCTGTACCTGATCCCTGTACTCCTGTACCCAATCCGTGTTCTCGTGTAGCCGCTCGCTGTTCTACTGTAGCTGGTCCCTGTACTCCTTTACCCGCTCATGTTCCCCTGTACCCGCTCCGTGTTCCTGTGTAGCCGCTCCTTGTTCCCCTGCACCCGCTCCGTGTTCTCCTGTACCAGCTCCCTGTTCCTCTGTACCCGCTCCGTGTTCCTGTGTAGCCGCTCCCTGTTCCCCTGTACCCGCTCCCTGTTCCCCTGTACACTCTCCGTCTTCCCCTGTACGTGCTCCGTGTTCCCTGTACCAACTCCTTGTGCCCTGTACACGCTCCATGTTCCCCCTGTACCCTCTCTCTGTTCCCCAGTACCCGCTCCGTGTTTCCTTGTACTCATTCTGTGTTCCCCTATACCCGCTCCGTGTTCCATTGTACCCGCTCCATGCTCCCCTCTACCCACTCCGTGTTCCCCTGTAAGAGCTCCGTGTTCCACTGTTCCGCGTTACACCGCTCCCTGTTCCCCTGTAGCTGCTCCCTGTTCCCCTGTACACGCTCCGTGTTCCCGTGTAACCGCTCCCTGTTCTGCTGTACCCGCTCCCTGCACTCCTGCATCCTCTCCCTGTTCCGCTGTTCCTTGTTCTCCTGTTCCCTCTCCGTGTTACACTGTAACAGTTCCATGTTCCCCTTTGCCCGCTCCCTGTTCACCTGTACCCGCTCCGTGTTCCCCTGTACCAGCTCCGTGTTCCCCTGTACCTGCTCCGTGTTCCTCTGCAGCTGCCCCTGTTACCCGTTACACGATCCCTGTTCCCCTCTCACCGCTATGTGTTCCCCTGTTCCCGCTCTGTGTTCCACCGCTCCGTGTTCCTCGTACTCCGTGTTCCCCTGTACCCGCTTCCTGTTCCCCTGTACCTGCTCCCTGTTCCTCTGCAGCTGCCCCTGTTCCCCGTTACACGATCCCTGTTCCCATCTCACCGCTATGTGTTCCCCTGTTCCCGCTCTGTGTTCCACCGCTCCGTGTTTCCCGTACTCCGTGTTCCCCTGTACCCGCTTCCTGTTCCCCTGTACTCGCACTCTGTTCCCAGTATCTGCTCCGCGTTCCCCTGTACCCTCTCCCTGTTTCACTGTTCCCCTGTTCCGTATTCCCATGTACAGCTCCGTGTTCCCTGTACATGCTCCTTGTTCCCCTGTTCAATGTTCCCCCTGCTTCGTGATCCGCTGTACCTGTTCTGTGGTCCTCTGCACATGCTCCGTGTTCCTTTGTACCTCCTTGCTGTTCCCCTGTACCCGCTCTGTGTTCCGCTGTACCCGCTCCCTGTTCCCCTGTGCCTGCTCCCTGTACTCCTGTACCCACTCCATGTTCTCGTGTAGCCGCTCCCTGTTCTACTGTAGCTGCTCTCTGTACTCCTTTACCCGCTCATGTTCCCCTGTATCCGCTCCGTGTTCTCCTGTACCCGCTCCCTGTTCCCCTGTACCCGCTCCATGTTCCTGTGTTGCCGCTCGGTGTTTTGATGTACCCGCTCCCTGTTCACCTGTACACTCTCCGTCTTCCCCTGTACGCGCTCCGTGTTCCCTTTACCCACTCCTTGTGCCCTATACACGCTCCGTGTTCCCCCTGTACCCTCTCCCTGTTCCCCAGTACCCGCTTCCTGTTTCCCTGTACCCGGTCCCTGTTCCCCTGTACCCGCTCCGTGTTCCCCTGTACCCGCTCCGTGTTCCCCTGTACCCATTCTGTGTTCCCCTGTACCTGCTCCGTGTTCCATTGTACCCGCTCCATGCTCCCCTCTACCCACTCCGTGTTCCCCTGTAAGAGCTCCTTGTTCCACTGTTCCGTGTTACCCCGCTCCCTGTTCCCCTGTACCCGCTCCCTGTTCCTCTGTACCCGTTCCTTGTTCCTCTGTACCCGATCCCTGTTCCCCTGTACCCGCTCCCTGTCCCCCTATACACGCTCCGTGCTCCCGTGTACCCACTCCCTGTTCCACTGTACCCGCTCCCTGCGCTCCTATACCCGCTACCTGTTCCGCTGTTCCTGGTTCTCCGGTACCCTCTCCGTGTTACCCTGTAACGGCTCCATATTCCCCTTTGCCCGTTCCGTGTTCCCCTGTACCCGCTCCGTGTTCCCCTGTACCTGCTCCGTGTTCCTCTGCAGCTGCCCCGGTTCCCCGTTACACGATCCCTCTTTCCCTCTAACCGCTATGTGTTCCCCTGTTCGCGCTCTGTGTTCCCCCGCTCCGTGTTCCCTGTACTCCGTTTTCCCCTGTACCCGATCCGTTTTCCCCATACCTGCTCCGCGTTCCCCTGTACCCTCTCCCTGTTTCACTGTTCCCCTGTTCCGTGTTCCCATGTACACGCTCCGTGTTCCCCTGTACATGCTCCTTGTTCCCCTGTTCTATGTTCCCCCTGCTTCGTGATCCGCTGTACCTGTTCTGTGGTCCTCTGCACAAGCTCCGTGTTCCTTTGTACCTCCTTGCTGTTCCCCTGTACCCGCTCTGTGTTCCGCTGTACCCGCTCCCTGTTCCGCTGTACCCGCTCCCTATGCTTCTGTACCCACTCCGTGTTCTCGTGTAGCCGCTCCCTGTTCTACTGTAGCTGCTCCCTGTACTCCTTTGCCCGCTCATGTTCCCCTGTACCTGCTTCGTGTTCCACTGCAGCCGCTCTCTGTTCCCCTGTACCTGCTCCCTCTTCCTCTGTACCTGCTCCGTGTTCCCCTGTACCCGCTTCCTGTTCCCCTGTACCCGATTCCTGTTCCCCTGTACCCGCTCCCTGTTCCTTTGTACATGCTCCGTGTTCCCCTGCACCCATTCTGTGTTCCGCTCTACCCACTCCCTGTTCCCCTGTAACCGCTCCCTGTTCCCCTGTAACCGCTCCCTGTTCCCTTTACCCACTCCATGTTCCCCTGTGCCTGCTCCCTGTTCCTCGGTTCCGTATTCCATTTTACAGGCTCCGTGTTCCCCTGTACCCGCTCTGTGTTTCCCTGTACCTGCTCTGTCTTCCCTTGTACCAGCTCCGTTATCCCCTGTACCCGCTCCATGTTCCCCTGTACCCGCTCTTTTTCCCATGTACCCGCTCCCTGTTCCTCTGTTCCATGTTCTGCTGTACAGGCTCCTTGTTCCCCTGCACCCACTCAGTGTTCCGCTCTACCCGCTCCGTGTTCCCCTGTACCCACTCCGTGTTCCCCTGTCAGAGCTCCTTGTTCCACGGTTCCGTGTTACCCCCTCCCTGTTCCCCTGTACCCGCTCCCTGTTCCTCTGTACCCGATCCATGTTCCCCTGTACCCGCTCCCTGTTCCCCTGTACCCGCTCCCTTTTCCGCTGTGCACGCTCCCTGCTCTCCTGTACCCGCTCCCTGTTCCGCTGTTCCTTGTTCTCCGGTACCCTCTCCGCGTTACCCTATAACGGCTCCATGTTCCCCTTTGCCCGCTCCGTGTTCCCCTGTACCCGCTCAGTGTTCCCCTGTACCCACTCCGTGTTTCCCTATACCTGCTCCGTGTTCCTCTGCAGCTACCCCGGTTCCCCGTTACACGATCCCTGTTTCTCTCTAACCGCTATGTGTTCCCCTGTTCGCGCTCTGTGTTCCCCCGCTCCGTGTTCCCCGTACTCTGTGTTCCCCTGTACCCGCTCCGTGTTCCCCGTACCTGCTCCGCGTTCCCCTGTACATGCTCCTTGTTCCCCTCTTCCATGTTCCTCCTGCTTCGTGATCCGCTGTACCTGTTCTGTTGTCCTCTGCACATGCTCCGTGTTCCTTTGTACCTCCTTGCTGTTCCCGTGTACCCGCTTTGTTTTCCACTGTACCCGCTCCCTGTTCCCCTGTACCTGCTCCCTGTACTCCTGTACCCACTCCGTGTTCTCGTGTAGCCGCTCCCTGTTCTACTGTAGCTGCTCCCTGTACTCCTTTACCCGTTCATATTCCCCTGTACCCGCTCCGTGTTCCTGTGTAGCCGCTCCCTATTCCCCTGTACCCGCTCCGTGTTCCCCTGTACCCGCTCCGTGTTCCTGTGTAGCCGCTCCCTGTTCCCCTGTACCCGCTCCCTGTTCCCCTGTACACTCTCCTTCTTCCCCTGTACGCGCTCCGTGTTTCCCCTGTACCCTCTCGCTGTACTCCTGTACCCACTCCATGTTCTCGTGTAGCCGCTCCCTGTTCTACTGTAGCTGCTCCCTGTACTCCTGTACCCGCTCCGTGTTCGGCTGTACCCGCTCCATGCTCCCCTCTACCCACTCCGTGTTCCCCTGTAAGAGCTCCGTGTTCCACTGTTCCTTGTTACCCCGCTCCCTGTTCCCCTGTACCCGCTTCCTGTTCGCCTGTGCACGCTCCGTGTTCCCGTGTAACCGCTCCCTTTTCCGCTGTACCCGCACCCTGCACTCCTGTATCCACTCCCTGTTCCGCTGTTCCTTGTTCTCCTGTACCCTCTCCGTGTTACATCGTAACGGCTCCATGTTCCCCTTTGCCCGCTCCCTGTTCACCTGTACCCGCACCGTGTTCCCCTGTACCTGCTCCGTGTTCCTCTGCAGCTGCCCCAGTTCCCCGATACACGATCCCTATTCGTCTCTAACCGCTATGTGTTCCCGTTTTCGCTCTGTGTTCCACCGCTCCGTGTTCCCCGTACTTAGTGTTCCCCTGTACTCGCTTCCTGTTCCCCTGCACCCGTTCTGTGTTCCCCGTAACTGCTCCGCGTTCCCCTGTACTCTCTCACTGTTTCACTGTTCCCCTGTTCCGTGTTCCCATGTACACGCTCCGTGTTCCCCTGTACATGCTCCTTGTTCCCCTGTTCCATGTTCCACCTGCTTCGTGATCCGCTGCACCTGTTCTGTGGTCCTTTGCACATGCTCCATGTTCCTTTGTACCTCCTTGCTGTTCCCCTGTACCCGCTCTGTGTTCCGCTGTACCCGCTCCCTGTTCCCCTGTACCTGCTCCCTGTACTCCTGTACCCACTCCGTGTTCTCGTGTAGCCGCTCCCTGTTCTACTGTAGCTGCTCCCTGTACTCCTTTACCCGCTCATGTTCCCCTGAACCTGCTCCGTGTTCCTGTGTAGCCGCTACCTGTTCCCCTGTACCCGCTCCGTGTTCTCCTGTACCGGCTCCCTGTTCCCCTGTACCCGATCCGTGTTCTCCTGTACCCGCTACCTGTTCCTGTGTACACGCTCCCTGTTCTACTGTAGCTGCTCCCTGTACTCCTTTACCCGCTCATGTTCCCCTGAACCTGCACCGTGAGGGAGAGAGAAAACAGGGAATTATAGACCGGTCAGCCTGACATCGGTAGTGGGTAAAATGATGGAATCAATTATTAAGGATGTCATAGCAGTGCATTTGGAAAGAGGTGACATGATAGGTCCAAGTCAGCATGGATTTGTGAAAGGGAAATCATGCTTGACAAATCTTCTGGAATTTTTTGAGGATGTTTCCAGTAGAGTGGACAAGGGAGAACCAGTTGATGTGGTATATTTGGACTTTCAGAAGGCGTTCGACAAGGTCCCACACAAGAGATTGATGTGCAAAGTTAGAGCACATGGGATTGGGGGTAGTGTACTGACTTGGATTGAGAACTGTTTGTCAGACAGGAAGCAAAGAGTAGGAGTAAATGGGTACTTTTCAGAATGGCAGGCAGTGACTAGTGGGGTACCGCAAGGTTCTGTGCTGGGGCCCCAGCTGTTTACACTGTACATTAATGATTTAGATGAGGGGATTAAATGTAGTATCTCCAAATTTGCGGATGACACTAAGTTGGGTGGCAGTGTGAGCTGCGAGGAGGATGCTGTGAGGCTGCAGAGCGACTTGGATAGGTTAGGTGAGTGGGCAAATGCATGGCAGATGAAGTATAATGTGGATAAATGTGAGGTTATCCACTTTGGTGGTAAAAACAGAGAGACAGACTATTATCTGAATGGTGACAGATTAGGAAAAGGGGAGGTGCAAAGAGACCTGGGTGTCATGGTACATCAGTCATTGAAGGTTGGCATGCAGGTGCAGCAGGCGGTTAAGAAAGCAAATGGCATGTTGGCCTTCATAGCAAGGGGATTTGAGTACAGGGGCAGGGAGGTGTTGCTACAGTTGTACAGGGCATTGGTGAGGCCACACCTGGAGTATTGTGTACAGTTTTGGTCTCCTAACCTGAGGAAGGACATTCTTGCTATTGAGGGAGTGCAGCGAAGGTTCACCAGACTGATTCCCGGGATGGCGGGACTGACCTATCAAGAAAGACTGGATCAACTGGGCTTGTATTCACTGGAGTTCAGAAGAATGAGAGGGGACCTCATAGAAACATATAAAATTCTGACGGGGTTAGACAGGTTAGATGCAGGAAGAATGTTCCCAATGTTGGGGAAGTCCAGAACCAGGGGTCACAGTCTAAGGATAAGGGGTAAGCCATTTAGGACCGAGATGCTGAGGAACTTCTTCACCCAGAGAGTGGTGAACCTGTGGAATTCTCTACCACAGAAAGTTGTTGAGGCCAATTCACTAAATATATTCAAAAAGGAGTTAGATGAGGTCCTTACTGCTAGGGGGATCAAGGGGTATGGCGAGAAAGCAGGAATGGGGTACTGAAGTTGAATGTTCAGCCATGAACTCATTGAATGGCGGTGCAGGCTAGAAGGGCCGAATGGCCTACTCCTGCACCTATTTTCTATGTTTCTCTATGTTTCTATGTGTTCCTGTGTAGCCGCTCCCTGTTCCCCTGTACATGCTCCGTGTTCTCCTGTACCCGCTCCCTGTTCCGCTGTACCCGATCCGTGTTCTCCTGTACCCGCTACCTGTTCCTGTGTACACGCTCCATGTTCCCCACTACCCGCTCCATGTTCCCCTGTTCCTTGTTCCCCCTGATCCGTGTTCCATTGTACCCACTCCGTGATACTCTATACCCGCTCCCTGTTCCCCTGTACCCGGTACCTGTTCCCCTGTACCCAGAACCTGTTCCGCTGTACCTGCTCCGTGTTCCCCTGAACCCGCTACGAGTTCTCGTGTAGCCGCACCCTGTTCCCCTGTACCAGCTCTGTTTTCCGCTGCAGCCGTTCTCTGTTCCCCTGCAGCCGTTCTCTGTTCCCCTGTACCTGCTTCGTGTTCCCCTGTACCTGCTCCGTGTTCCACTGCAGCCGCTCTCTGTTCCCCTGTACCTGCTCCCTCTTCCTCTGTACCTGCTCCGTGTTCCCCTGTACCAGCTCCCTGTTCCCCTGTACCCGCTTCCTGTTCCCCTGTACCGCTTCCTGTTCCTTTTTACATGCTCCGTGTTCCCCTGCACCCATTCTGTGTTCCGCTCTACCCATTCACTGCTCCCCTGTAACCGCTCCATGTTCCCATTTACCCACTCCATGTTCCCCTGTGCCCGCTCCCTGTTCCTCGGTTCCGTGTTCTATTGTACAGGCTCCGTGTTGCTCTGTACCCGCTCTGTGTTTCCCTGCACCAGCTCTGTCTTCCCTTGTACCAGCTGTGTGTTCCCCTGTACCCGCTCCATTTTCCCCTGTACCCGCTCCGTTTTCCCCTGTAACCGCTCTGTTTTCCCACGTACCCGCTCCCTGTTACTCTGTTCCATGCTCTGCTGTACAGGCTCCTCGTTCCCCTCTACCCACTTCGTGTTCCCCTGTACTTTCTTCCTGTTCCCCTGTACCCGCTCCGTGTTCCCGGTACCTGGTCCGCGTTCCCCTGTACCCTCTCCCTTTTTCACTGGTCTCCTGTTCCGTTTTCCCATGTACCCGCTCCGTGTTCCCCGGTACCTGTTCCGTGTTCCCCTGTAACCGCTCCATGTTCCCCTTTAGCTGTTCCGTGTACCCCTGTACCCGCTCCGTGTTCCGCGGTACCTGCTCCGGTTCCCCTTTAGCTGATCCCTGTTCCCCTCCAACTTCTCTGTTCCTGCTCAGTGTTCTCCTGTTCTGTGTTCCCCCGTTCCGTGTTCCCATGTACACGCTCCCTGTTCCGCTGTACCCGCTCCATGTTCCCCTGTACCCGCTCATTTTTCGCCTGTACATGCTCAATGTACCCCTGTACACTCTCCGTGTTCCACTGTTGCCCTTGCACCGTGTTCCATTTTACCCACTCCGTTTTACACCGCACCCATTCTGTGTTCCCCTGTACCCGCTCTGTGTTCCCCTGTACCCGCTCCCTGTTCCCCTGTTCCCCTGTTCCCGCTCCCTGCTCTCCTGTACCCACTACCTATTCCTCTGTACCCGCTCCATGTTCCTCTGTACCCGCTATGTGTGCCCCGTACCCATTTCTGTGTTCCCCTGTACCCGCTCCGTATTCCCCTGTACCTGCTCCGTGTTCTCCTGTATCTGCTCCGTGTTCCCCTATCCTGCTCCGTGTTCCTGTGTAACCGCTCCGTGTTCCCCTGTATCTGTACATGTTCTCCCCACACCCCGTTCCCCTGTACCCATTCTGTGTTCCCATGTACCCGCACCGTGTTCCCTTAACCGGCTCCGTTCCCCTTAACCTGCTCCGTGTTGCCCTGTACCCGCTCCCTGTTCCCTGTCCGCGCTCGCTGTTCGCTTGTACCCGCTCCCTGTTCCCCTGCACCTGTTCCGTGCTGCCCTGTACTCGCTCCATTTTCCGCTGTAGCCGCTCCGTGTTCCCCTGTACACCTTCCCCTGTGCCCACTCCGTGTTCCCCTGTAACCACTCCATGTTCCCCTTTGCCCACTTCCTGTTCCCCTATACCTGTTCTGTGTTGCCCTGTTCCCGCTCCGTGTTCCGCTGTACCCGCTCCGTGTTCCCCTGTACCCGCTTCCTGTTCCCCTGTACCTGCTCCGTGTTCCTCTGCAGCTGCCCCTTGTCCCCGTTACACGATCCCTGTTCCCTTCTCACCGCTATGTGTTCCCCTGTTCCCGCTCTGTGTTCCACCGCTTCGTGTTTCCCGTACTCCGTGTTCCCCTGTACCCGCTTCCTGTTCCCCTGTACCCGCACTGTGTTCCCCGTATCTGCTCCGCGTTCCCCTGTACCCTCTCCCTGTTTCACTGTTCCCCTGTTCCGTATTCCCATGTACAGCTCCGTGTTCCCTGTACATGCTCCTTGTTCCCCTGTTCCATGTTCCCCCTGCTTCGTGATCCGCTGTACCTGTTCTGTGGTCCTCTGCACATGCTCCGTGTTCCTTTGTACCTCCTTGCTGTTCCCCTGTACCCGCTCTGTGTTCCGCTGTACCCGCTCCCTGTTCCCCTGTGCCTGCTCCCTGTACTCCTGTACCCACTCCATGTTCTCGTGTAGCCGCTCCCTGTTCTACTGTAGCTGCTCCCTGTACTCCTTTACTCGCTCATGTTCCCCTGTATCCGCTCCGTGTTCTCCTGTAGCCGCTCCCTGTTCCCCTGTACCCGCTCCATGTTCCTGTGTAGCCGCTCGGTGTTTTGCTGTACCCGCTCCCTGTTCCCCTGTACACTCTCCGTCTTCCCCTGTACGCGCTCCTTGTGCCCTATACACGCTCCGTGTTCCCCCTGTACCCTCTCCCTGTTCCCCAGTACCCGCTTCCTGTTCCCCTGTACCCGGTCCCTGTTCCCCTGTACCCGCTCCGTGTTCCCCTGTACCCGCTCCGTGTTCCCCTGTACCCATTCTGTGTTCCCCTGTACCTGCTCCGTGTTCCATTGTACCCGCTCCATGCTCCCCTCTACCCACTCCGTGTTCCCCTGTAAGAGCTCCGTGTTCCACTGTTCCGTGTTACCCCGCTCCCTGTTCCCCTGTACCCGTTCCCTGTTCCCCTGTACCCGATCCCTGTTCCCCTGTACCCGCTCCCTGGCCCCCTATACACGCTCCGTGTTCCCGTGTACCCACTCCCTGTTCCACTGTACCCGCTCCCTGCTCTCCTGTACTCGCTCCCTATTCCGCTGTTCCTGGTTCTCCGGTACCTTCTCCGTGTTGTCCTGTAACGGCTCCATGTTCCCCTTTGCCCGTTCCGTGTTCCCCTGTACATGCTCCGTGTTCCCCTGTACCTGCTCCGTGTTCCTCTGCAGCTGCCCCGGTTCCCCGTTACACGACCCCTGTTTCCCTCTAACCGCTATGTGTTCCCCTGTTCGCGCTCTGTGTTCCACCGCTCCGTGTTTCCCGTACTCCGTGTTCCCCTGTACCCGCACTGTGTTCCCCGTATCTGCTCCGCGTTCCCCTGTACCCTCTCCCTGTTTCACTGTTCCCCTGTTCCGTATTCCCATGTACAGCTCCGTGTTCCCTGTACATGCTCCTTGTTCCCCTGTTCCATGTTCCCCCTGCTTCGTGATCCGCTGTACCTGTTCTGTGGTCCTTTGCACATGCTCCGTGTTCCTTTGTACCTCCTTGCTGTTCCCCTGTACCCGCTCTGTGTTCCGCTGTACCCGCTCCCTGTTCCCCTGTGCCTGCTCCCTGTACTCCTGTACCCACTCCATGTTCTCGTGTAGCCGCTCCCTGTTCTACTATAGCTGCTCCCTGTACTCCTTTACCCGCTCATGTTCCCCTGTATCCGCTCTGTGTTCTCCTGTAGCCGCTCCCTGTTCCCCTGTACCCGCTCCATGTTCCTGTGTAGCTGCTCGGTGTTTTGCTGTACCCGCTCCCTGTTCCCCTGTACACTCTCCGTCTTCCCCTGTACGCGCTCCTTGTGCCCTATGCACGCTCCGTGTTCCCCCTGTACCCTCTCCCTGTTCCCCAGTACCCGCTTCCTGTTCCCCTGTACCCGGTCCCTGTTCCCCTGTACCCGCTCCGTGTTCCCCTGTACCCGCTCCGTGTTCCCCTGTACCCATTCTGTGTTCCCCTGTACCTGCTCCGTGTTCCATTGTACCCGCTCCATGCTCCCCTCTACCCACTCCGTGTTCCCCTGTAAGAGCTCCGTGTTCCACTGTTCCGTGTTACCCCGCTCCCTGTTCCCCTGTACCCGTTCTCTGTTCCCCTGTACCCGATCCCTGTTCCCCTGTACCCGCTCCCTGGCCCCCTATACACGCTCCGTGTTCCCGTGTACCCACTCCCTGTTCCACTGTACCCGCTCCCTGCTCTCCTGTACTCGCTCCCTATTCCGCTGTTCCTGGTTCTCCGGTACCCTCTCCGTGTTATCCTGTAACGGCTCCATGTTCCCCTTTGCCCGTTCCGTGTTCCCCTGTACCCGCTCCGTGTTCCCCTGTACCTGCTCCGTGTTCCTCTGCAGCTGCCCCGGTTCCCCGTTACACGACCCCTGTTTCCCTCTAACCGCTATGTGTTCCCCTGTTCGCGCTCTGTGTTCCCCCGCTCCGTGTTCCCCGTACTCCGTTTTCCCCTGTACCCGCTCCGTTTTCCCCGTACCTGCTCCGTGTTCCCCTGTACATGCTCCGTGTTCCCCTGTTCCATGTTCCCCCTGCTTCGTGATCCGCTGTACCTGTTCTGTGGTCCTCTGCACAAGCTCCGTGTTCCTTTGCACCTCCTTGCTGTTCCCCTGTACCCGCTCTGTGTTCCGCTGTACCCGCTCCCTGTTCCCCTGTACCTGCTCCCTTATGCTCCTGTACCCACTCCGTGTTCTCGTGTAGCCGCTCCCTGTTCTACTGTAGCTGCTCCCTGTACTCCTTTGCCCGCTCATGTTCCCCTGTACCTGCTTCGTGTTCCACTGCAGCCGCTCTCTGTTCCCCTGTACCTGCTCCCTCTTCCCTTGTACCCGCTTCCTGTTCCCCTGTACCCGCTTCCTGTTCCCCTGTACCCGCTCCCTGTTCCTTTGTACATGCTCCGTGTTCCCCTGCACCCATTCTGTGTTCCGCTCTACCCACTCCCTGTTCCCCTGTAACCGCTCCCTGTTCCCTTTACCCACTCCATGTTCCCCTGTGCCTGCTCCCTGTTCCTCGGTTCCGTATTCCATTTTACAGGCTCCGTGTTCCCCTGTACCCGCTCTGTGTTTCCCTGTACCTGCTCTGTCTTCCCTTGTACCAGCTCCGTTATCCCCTGTACCCGCTCCATGTTCCCCTGTACCCACTCTTTTTCCCATGTACCCGCTCCCTGTTCCTCTGTTCCATGTTCTGCTGTACAGGCTCCTTGTTCCCCTGCACCCACTCAGTGTTCCGCTGTACCCGCTCCGTGTTCCCCTGTACCCACTCCGTGTTCCCCTGTCAGAGCTCCTTGTTCCACGGTTCCGTGTTACCCCCTCCCTGTTCCCCTGTACCCGCTCCCTGTTCCTCTGTACCCGATCCATGTTCCCCTGTACCCGCTCCCTGTTCCCCTGTACCCGCTCCCTTTTCCGCTGTGCCCGCTCCCTGCTCTCCTGTACCCGCTCCCTGTTCCGCTGTTCCTTGTTCTCCGGTACCCTCTCTGCGTTACCCTTTAACGGCTCCATGTTCCCCTTTGCCCGCTCCGTGTTCCCCTGTACCCGCTCAGTGTTCCCCTGTACCCGCTCCGTGTTCCCCTATACCTGCTCCGTGTTCCTCTGCAGCTGCCCCGGTTCCCCGTTACACGATCCCTGTTTCCCTCTAACCGCTATGTGTTCCCCTGTTCGCGCTCTGTGTTCCCCCGCTCCGTGTTCCCCGTACTCCGTGTTCCCCTGTACCCGTTCCGTGTTCCCCGTACCTGCTCCGCGTTCCCCTGTACATGCTCCTTGTTCCCTTCTTCCATGTTCCTCCTGCTTCGTGATCCGCTGTACCTGTTCTGTTGTCCTCTGCACATGCTCCGTGTTCCTTTGTACCTCCTTGCTGTTCCCGTGTACCCGCTCTGTGCACCACTGTACCCGCTCCCTGTTCCCCTGTACCTGCTCCCTGTACTCCTGTACCCACTCCGTGTTCTCGTGTAGCCGCTCCCTGTTCTACTGTAGCTGCTCCCTGTACTCCTTTACCCGTTCATATTCCCCTGTACCCGCTCCGTGTTCCTGTGTAGCCGCTCCCTATTCCCCTGTACCCGCTCCGTGTTCTCCTGTACCCGAGCCCTGTTCCCCTGTACCCGCTCCGTGTTCCTGTGTAGCCGCTCCCTGTTCCCCTGTACCCGCTCCCTGTTCCCCTGTACACTCTCCTTCTTCCCCTGTACGCGCTCCGTGTTTCCCCTGTACCCTCTCGCTGTACTCCTGTACCCACTCCATGTTCTCGTGTAGCCGCTCCCTGTTCTACTGTAGCTGCTCCCTGTACTCCTGTACCCGCTCCGTGTTCCCCTGTACCCGCTCCGTGTTCCACTGTACCCGCTCCCTGTTCCCCTGTACCTGCTCCCTGTACTCCTGTACCCACTCCGTGTTCTCGTGTAGCCGCTCCCTGTTCTACTGTAGCTGCTCCCTGTACTCCTTTACCCGTTCATATTCCCCTGTACCCGCTCCGTGTTCCTGTGTAGCCGCTCCCTATTCCCCTGTACCCGCTCCGTGTTCTCCTGTACCCGAGCCCTGTTACCCTGTACCCGCTCCGTGTTCCTGTGTAGCCGTTCCTGTTCCCCTGTACCCGCTCCCTGTTCCCCTGTACACTCTCCTTCTTCCCCTGTACGGGCTCCGTGTTTCCCCTGTACCCTCTCGCTGTACTCCTGTACCCACTCCATGTTCTCGTGTAGCCGCTCCCTGTTCTACTGTAGATGCTCCCTGTACTCCTGTACCCACTCCGTGTTCCCCTGTACCCGCTCCGTGTTCCACTGTACCCGCTTCTTATTCCATTGTACCCGCTCCATGCTCCCCTCTACCCACTCCGTGTTCCCCTGTAAGAGCTCCGTGTTCCACTGTTCCTTGTTACCCCGCTCCCTGTTCCCCTGTACCCGCTCCCTGTTCCCCTGTATACGCTCCGTGTTCCCTTGTAACCGCTCCCTTTTCCGCTGTACCCGCTCCCTGCACTCCTGTATCCACTCCCTGTTCCGCTGTTCCTTGTTCTCCTGTACCCTCTCCGTGTTACATCGTAACGGCTCCATGTTCCCCTTTGCCCGCTCCCTGTTCACCTGTACCCGCACCGTGTTCCCCTGTACCTGCTCCGTGTTCCTCTGCAGCTGCCCCAGTTCCCCGATACACGATCCCTATTCCCCTCTAACCGCTATGTGTTCCCGTTTTCGCTCTGTGTTCCACCGCTCCGTGTTCCCCGTACTTAGTGTTCCCCTGTACTCGCTTCCTGTTCCCCTGCACCCGTTCTGTGTTCCCCGTAACTGCTCCCTTTTCCCCTGTACTCTCTCACTGTTTCACTGTTCCCCTGTTCCGTGTTCCCATGTACACGCTCCGTGTTCCCCTGTACATGCTCCTTGTTCCCCTGTTCCATGTTCCACCTGCTTCGTGATCCGCTGCACCTGTTCTGTGGTCCTTTGCACATGCTCCGTGTTCCTTTGTACCTCCTTGTTGTTCCCCTGTACCCGCTCTGTGTTCCGCTGTTCCCGCTCCCTGTTCCCCTGTACCTGCTCCCTGTACTCCTGTACCCACTCCGTGTTCTCGTGTAGCCGCTCCCTGTTCTACTGTAGCTGCTCCCTGTACTCCTTTACCCGCTCATGTTCCCCTGAACCTGCTCCGTGTTCCTGTGTAGCCGCTCCCTGTTCCCCTGTACCCGCTCCGTGTTCTCCTGTACCCGCTCCCTGTTCCCCTGTACCCGATCCGTGTTCTCCTGTACCCGCTACCTGTTCCTGTGTACACGCTCCATGTTCCCCACTACCCGCTCCATGTTCCCCTGTTCCTTGTTCCCCCTGCTCCGTGTTCCATTGTACCCACTCCGTGATACTCTATACCCGCTCCCTGTTCCCCTGTACCCGGTACCTGTTCCCCTGTACCCAGAACCTGTTCCGCTGTACCTGCTCCGTGTTCCCCTGAACCCGCTACGAGTTCTCGTGTAGCCGCACCCTGTTCCCCTGTACCAGCTCTGTTTTCCGCTGTACACGCTCCGTGTTCCCCTGCAGCCGTTCTCTGTTCCCCTGCAGCCGTTCTCTGTTCCCCTGTACCTGCTCCGTGTTCCCCTGTACCTGCTCCGTATTCCCCTGTACCAGCTCCCTGTTCCCCTGTACCCGCTTCCTGTTCCCCTGTACCCGCTTCCTGTTCCTTTGTACATGCTCCGTGTTCCCCTGCACCCATTCTGTGTTCCGCTCTACCCATTCACTGCTCCCCTGTAACCGCTCCATGTTCCCGTTTACCCACTCCATGTTCCCCTGTGCCCGCTCCCTGTTCCTCGGTTCCGTGTTCCATTGTACAGGCTCCGTGTTGCTCTGTACCCGCTCTGTGTTTCCCTGCACCAGCTCTGCCTTCCCTTGTACCAGCTGTGTGTTACCCTGTACCCGCTCCATTTTCACCTGTACCCGCTCCGTTTTCCCCTGTAACCGCTCTGTTTTCCCATGTACCCGCTCCCTGTTACTCTGTTCCATGCTCTGCTGTACAGGCTGCTTGTTCCCCTCTACCCACTCCGTGTTCCCCTGTACTTTCTTCCTGTTCCCCTGTACCCGCTCCGTGTTCCCCGTACCTGGTCCGCGTTCCCCTGTACCCAATCCCTTTTTCACTGGTCTCCTGTTCCGTTTTCCCATGTACCCGCTCCGTGTTCCCCGGTACCTGTTCCGTGTTCCCCTGTAACCGCTCCATGTTGCCCTTTAGCTGTTCCGTGTTCCCCTGTACCCGCTCCGTGTTCCCCGGTACCTGCTCCGGTTCCCCTTTAGCTGATCCCTGTTCCCCTCCAACCTCTCTGTTCCTGCTCAGTGTTCCCCTGTTCTGTGTTCCCCCGTTCCGTGTTCCCATGTACACGCTCCCTGTTCCGCTGTACCCGCTCCATGTTCCCCTGTACCCGCTCATTTTTCGCCTGTACATGCTCAATGTACCCCTGTACACTCTCCGTGTTCCACTGTTGCCCTTGCACCGTGTTCCATTTTACCCACTCCGTTTTACACCGCACCCATTCTGTGTTCCCCTGTACCCGCTCTGTGTTCCCCTGTACCCGCTCCCTGTTCCCCTGTTCCCCTGTTCCCGCTCCCTGCTCTCCTGTACCCGCTACCTATTCCTCTGTACCCGCTCCATGTTCCTCTGTACCCGCTATGTGTGTCCCGTACCCATTTCTGTGTTCCCCTGCACCCGCTCCGTATTCCCCTGTACCTGCTCCGTGTTCTCCTGTATCTGCTCCGTGTTCCCCTATCCTGCTCCGTGTTCCTGTGTAACCGCTCCGTGTTCCCCTGTATCTGTACATGTTCTCCCCACACCCCGTTCCCCTGTACCCATTCTGTGTTCCCATGTACCCGCACCGTGTTCCCTTAACCGGCTCCGTTCCCCTTAACCTGCTCCGTGTTGCCCTGTACCCGCTCCCTGTTCCCTGTCCGCGCTCGCTGTTCGCTTGTACCCGCTCCCTGTTCCCCTGCACCTGTTCCGTGCTGCCCTGTACTCGCTCCATTTTCCGCTGTAGCCGCTCCGTGTTCCCCTGTACACCTTCCCCTGTGCCCACTCCGTGTTCCCCTGTAACCACTCCATGTTCCCCTTTGCCCGCTTCCTGTTCCCCTATACCTGTTCTGTGTTGCCCTGTTCACGCTCCGTGTTCCGCTGTACCCGCTCCGTGTTCCCCTGTACCCGCTCCCTGTTCCCCTGTACACGCTCCTTTTTCTCCCTGTTCCGTGTTCCCCTTGCTCTGTGTTCCCCTCTAAGCGCTCCGTGTTCCCGTGTACCCGCTCCGTGTTCCGCTTTCCCCGCTTCCTTTTCCCCTGTATCCGCTCCCTGTTCCCCTGTATCCGCTCCCTGTTCACTTGTCACCGCACCCTGTTCCCCTTTACCTACTCCCTGTTCCCCTGTGCCCGCTCTGTGTTCCCCTGTACCCGCTCCGCCTTCGCCGATACCCTCTCCGGATCTCGTTTTCCTGATCCCTGTTTCCCTCTAACCTCTCTGTTCCTGCTCAGTGTTCCCCTGTTCTGTGTTCCCCCGTTCCGTGTTCCCATGTACACTCTCCATGTACCCCGTACCCGCTCATTTTTCGCTTCTACACGCTCAACGTTCCCATGTAACCGCTGCGTGTTCCACTTTTCCCTGTTCCCCCTGTTCCATGTTCCATTATACCCACTCCGTTTTACCTTGTATCCATTCTGTGGTCCCCTGTACCCGCTCTGTGTTCCCCTGTACCCGCTACCTGTTCCTGTGTAAACGCTCCATGTTCCCCACTACCCACTCCATGTTCCCCTGTTCCTTGTTCCCCCTGCTCCGTGTTCCATTGTACCCACTCCGTGATACTCTATACCCGCTCCCTGTTCCCCTGTACCCGGTACCTGTTCCCCTGTACCCAGAACCTGTTCCGCTGTACCTGCTCCGTGTTCCCCTGAACCCGCTACGTGTTCTCGTGTAGCCGCTCCCTGTTCCCCTGTACCAGCTCTGTTTTCCCCTGTACACGCTCCGTGTTCCCCTGCAGCCGTTCTCTGTTCCCCTGCAGCCGTTCTCTCTTCCCTTGTACCTGCTCCGTGTTCCCCTGTACCTGCTCCGTGTTCTACTGCAGCCGCTCTCTGTTCCCCTGTACCTGCTCCCTCTTCCTCTGTACCTGCTCCGTGTTCCCCTGTACCAGCTCCCTGTTCCACTGTATCCGCTTCCTGTTCCCCTGTACCCGCTTCTTGTTCCTTTGTACATGCTCCGTGTTCCCCTGCACCCATTCTGTGTTCCGCTCTCCCCATTCCCTGCTCTCCTGTAACCGCTCCATGTTCCCGTTTACCCACTCCATGTTCCCCTGTGCCCGCTCCCTGTTCCTCGGTTCCGTGTTCCATTGTACAGGCTCCGTGTTGCCCTGTACCCGCTCTGTGTTTCCCTGCACCTGCTCTGTCTTCCCTTGTACCAGCTCTGTGTTCCCCTGTACCCGCTCCATTTCCCCCTGTACCCGCTCCGTTTCCCCCTGTAACCGCTCTGTTTTCCCATGTACCCGCTCCCTGTTACTCTGTTCCATGCTCTGCTGTACAAGCTCCTTGTTCCCCTACACCCACTCCGTGTTCCCCTGTACTTTCTTCCTGTTCCCCAGTACCCGCTCCGTGTTCCCCGTACCTGGTCCGCGTTCCCCTGTACCCTCTCCCTTTTTCACTGGTCTCCTGTTCCGTTTTCCCATGTACCCGCTCCGTGTTCCCCTGTACCTGTTCCGTGTTCCCCTGTACCCGCTCCGTGTTCCCCGGTACCTGCTCCGGTTCCCCTTTAGCTGATCCCTGTTCCCCTCCAACCTCTCTGTTCCTGCTCATTGTTCCCCTGTTCTGTGTTCCCCCGTTCCGTGTTCCCATGTACACGCTCCCTGTTCCACTGTACCCGCTCCATGTTCCCCTGTACCCGCTCATTTTTCGCCTGTACATGCTCAATGTACCCCTGTACACTCTCCGTGTTCCACTGTTGTCCTTGCACCGTGTTCCATTTTACCCACTCCGTTTTACACCGCACCCATTCTGTGTTCCCCTGTAACCGCACTGTGTTCCCCTGTACCCGCTCCCTGTTCCCCTGTTCCCCTGTTCCCGCTCCGTGCTCTCCTGTACCCGCTACCTATTCCTCTGTACCCGCTCCATGTTCCTCTGTACCCGGTATGTATTCCCCGTACCCATTTCTGTGTTCCCCTGTACCCGCTCCGTATTCCCCTGTACCTGCTCCGTGTTCTCCTGTATCTGCTCCGTGTTCCCCTATCCTGCTCCGTGTTCCTGTGTAACCGCTCCGTGTTCCCCTGTATCTGTACATGTTCTCCCCACACCCCGTTCCCCTGTAACCATTCTGTGTTCCCATGTACCCGCACCGTGTTCCCTTAACCGGCTCCGTTCCCCTTAACCTGCTCCGTGTTGCCCTGTACCCGCTCCCTGTTCCCCTGTCCGCGCTTGCTGTTCGCGTGTACCCGCTCCCTGTTCCCCTGCACCTGTTCCGTGCTGCCCTGTACTCGCTCCATTTTCCGCTGTAGCCGCTCCGTGTTCCCCTGTACACCTTCCCCTGTGCCCACTCCGTGTTCCCCTGTAACCACTCCATGTTCCCCTTTGCCCACTTCCTGTTCCCCTATACCTGTTCTGTGTTGCCCTGTTCCCGCTCCGTGTTCCGCTGTACCCACTCCGTGTTCCCCTGTACCCGCTCCCTGTTCCCCTGTACACGCTCCATTTTCTCCCTGTTCCGTGTTCCCCTTGCTCTGTGTTCCCCTGTAAGCGCTCCGTGTTCCCCTGTACCCGCTCCGTGTTCCGCTCGCCCCGCTTCCTTTTCCCCTGTATCCGCTCCCTGTTCCCCTGTATCCGCTCCCTGTTCACTTGTCACCGCACCCTGTTCCCCTTTACCTACTCCCTGTTCCCCTGTGCTCGCTCCTTGTTCCCCTGTACCCGCTCCGCCTTCGCCGATACCCTTTCCGGATCCCGTTTACCTGATCCCTGTTCCCCTCTAACCTCTCTGTTCCTGCTCAGTGTTCCCCTGTTCTGTGTTCCCCCGTTCCGTGTTCCCATGTACACTCTCCATGTACACGGTACCCGCTCATTTTTCGCTTCTACACGCTGAACGTTCCCATGTACCCGCTCTGTGTTCCACTTTTCCCTGTTCCCCCTGTTCCATGTTCCATTGTACCCACTCCGTTTTACCTTGTATCCATTCTGTGGTCCCCTGTACCCGCTCTGTGTTCCCCTGTACCCGCTCCCTGTTCCCCTGTACCCGCTCCATGTTCCTCTGTACCCGCTATGAGTTTCCCGTACCCATTTCTGTGTTCCCCTGTTCTTGCTCAGTGTTCCCCTGTGGCCGCTCCGTGTTCCCCTGTAACTGCACATGTTCTCCACACACCCTGTTCCCCAGTACCCATTCTGTGTTTCCATGTACCCGCACCGTGTTCCCTTAACCCGCTCAATGTTCCCTTGACCTGCTCCGTGTTCCCTTGTACCCGCTCAGTGTTCCCCTGTACACACTCCCCTGTTCCCCTGTACCCATTCTGTGTTCCCATGTACCCGCACTGTGTTCCCTTAACCCGCGCCGTGTTCCCTTAACATGCTCCGTGTTCCCTTGTACCCGCTCCGTGTTCCCTTAACCTGCTCATTGTTCCCTTAACCTGCTCCGTGTTCCCTTGCACATTCTCTGTCTTCCCCTGTACCCGCTTCGTTTTCCCTGTACCCACTCCTTCTGTCCTTTAGCTCCGTGTTCCCCTGTATCCGTTCCGTGTTCACCCTGTACCCGCTCCGTGTTCCCCCTGTACCCACTCCCAGTTCCCCAGTACCTGCTTCCTGCTCCACTGTACCCGCTCCCTGTTCCCCTGTACCCGCTCGCTGTTCCCCTGTAGTCATTCCCTGTTTTTCTGTACCCGCTCACTGTTCCCAAGTACCCGCTCCCTGTTCTCCTGTGCCTGTTCCCTGTTCTGCTGTACCCGCTCTGTGTTCCGCTGTACCCGCTCCCTGTTCCCCTGTACCTGTTCCCTGTTCTGCTATGCCCGCTCTGTGTTCCGCTGTACCTGCTCCCTCTACTCCTGTACCCACTCCGTGTTCCCGTGTCGCCGCTCCCTGTTCTCCTTTAGCTGCTCCCTGTACTCCTTTACCCGTTCTATGTTCCCCTGTACCCACTCCATGTTCCTGTGTAGCCGCTCCCTTTTCCCCTGTACCCGCTCCGTGTTCCCGTGTCGCCGCTCCCTGTTCTCCTTTAGCTGCTCCCTGTACTCCTTTACCCGTTCTATGTTCCCCTGTACCCACTCCATGTTCCTGTGTAGCCGCTCCCTTTTCCCCTGTACCCGCTCCGTGTTCCCTTGTACCCGCTCCGTGTTCCTGTATAGCCGCTCCCTGTAATCCTGTGCCCGATCCGTGTTCTCCTGTACCCGCTACCTGTTCCTGTGTACACGCTGCATGTTCCCCTCAACCTGCTCCATGTTCACGTGTTCCTTTTTCCCCCTGCTCTGTGTTCCATTGTACCCGCTCCATGATACTCTATACACGCTCCCTGTTCCCCTGTACCCGGTCTCTGTTACCCTGTACCCGGAACCTGTTCCGCTGTACCCGCTCCGTGTTCCCCTGTACCCGCTCCCTGTTCCCCTGTATCTCCTCCCAGTACTCCTGTACCCGTTCCATGTTCCCCTGTACCGGCTCCGTGTTCCCCTGTACCCACTCCCGGTTCCCCTGTAACCGCTCCGTGTTCCCCTGTCCCTCTGTTCCGTGTTCCATTGTACAGGCTCCGTGTTCCCCTGTACCCGCTCCGTCTTCCGCGTACCCGCTCCGGTTCCCGTTTACCTGATCCCTGTTCCCCTCTAACCTCTCTGTTCCTGCTCAGTGTTCCCCTGTACTGTGTTCCCCCGTTCCGTATTCCCATGTACATGCTCCCTGTTCCCCTGTACCCGCTCCATGTTCCCCTGTACCCGTTCATTTTTCGCCTGTACATGCTCAATGTACCCCTGTCCACTCTCCGCGTTCCACTGCTTCCACTGCACCGTGTTCCATTTTATCCACTCCGTTTTACACCGTACCCATTCTGTGTTCCCCTGCACCCGCTCTGTGTTCCCCTGTACCCGCTCCCTGTTCCCCTGTTCCCGCTCCGTGCTCTCCTGTACCCGCTACCTCTTCCTCTGTACCCGCTCCATGTTCCTCTGCAACCGCTATGTGTTCCCCGTACCCATTTCTGTGTTCCCCTGAACACGCTCCGTGTTCCCCTGTGCCCGCTCCGTGTTCCCCTGTAATTGCTCCCTGTTCCCCTGTACGTGCGTCCTGTTCCCCTGTAACCGCTCTGTGTTTCCCCTGAAACCGCTCCCTGTTCCCCCTGTACCCGCTCCCTGTTCCCCTGTAACCGCTCCCTGTTCCCACTGTACCCGCTCCCTGTTCCCCTGCACCCGTTCCCTGTTCCCCTGCAGCTGCTCTCTGTTCCCCTGTACACGCTCCGTCTTTCCCTGTACCCGCTCCGTGTTCCACTTCCTCAGTATCTGCTCCATTTTCCCCTGTGCCCGCTCCCTGTTCCCCTGTACCTTCTCCGTGTTCCTGTTTAGCCGCTCCCTGCTCTCCTGTAACAGCTACCTGCTCCCTTGTATACGTTCCCTGTTCCTCTGCACCCACCTCACTGTTCTGCTGTACCTGCTCTGTGTTCCACTGTACCCGCTCCCTGTTCCCCTGTACCCGCTCCCTGTTCCCCTGTACCTGCTCTGTGTTCCCCTGTACATGCTTCCTGTTCTCTTGTACCCGCTCCGTGTTCACCTGTACTCGCTCCGTGTTCCCCTGCACATGCTCCCTGTTCCCCTGCACGTGCGACCTATTTCCCTGTAACCGCTCTGTGTTCCCCTGTAACTGTTACCTGTTATGCTGTTACTTGTTCCGCTGTACCCGCTCCATGTTCCCCTGTACCCGCTCCATGTTTCCCTCTACCTGCTCCGTGTTCCCCTGTAACCGCTCCATGTTCCCCTTTGCGCGCTCTCTGTTCCCTTGTACATGTTTCCTGTTCCGATGCACCTGCTCTGTATTCCGCTGTACCCGCTCCCTGTTCCCCTGTACCTGCTCCCTGTACTCCTGTACCGTTCCGTGTTCCCCTGTACGTGCTCCCTGTTCCCCTGTACGTGTCACCTGTTCCCCTGTACCTGCTCCCCGTTCCTCTGTATCCGCTCCGTATTCCCCTGTAACCGTTCGTGTTCCCCTGTACCCGCTCCCTGTTCCTGTGTAGCCACTCCCTGTTCCCCTGTACCTGCTCCGTGTTCCCGTGTAGCCGCTCCCTGTACCCGCTCCCTGTCCCCCTGTACACGCTCCATGTTCCCCTGTACCCGCTATGTGCTCCCCTATACCCGCTCTGTGTTGCCCTGTCCCCGCTCCGTGTTGCCCTGTCCCCGCTCCGTGTTGCCCTGTACCCGCTCCATGTTCCACTGTACCCGCTATGTGTTCCCCACTACACGCTCTGTGTTGCCCTGTCCCCGCTCCATGTTGCCCTGTACCCGCTCCGTGTTGCCCTGTACCTGTTACCTTTTCCCCTGTACCCTCGCTGTTACGCTGTACCCGCTCCCTTTTCCCCTGTTCCGTGTTGCCCTGTACCCGCTCCATGTCCCCCTGCACCTGCTTCATGTTCTCCCCACCCCCTGTTCCCCTGTACCCATTCTGTGTTCCCATTGACCCGCACCATGTTCCCTTAACACACTCCGTGTTCCCTTATACCCGCTCACTGTTACCCTGTACCCGCTTCCTGTTCTTCTGTACCCGCTCGGTGTTTTGCTGTACCCGCTCCCTGTTCCTCCGTACACGCTCTGTGTTCATGTGCAGCGCTTCCTGTTCCCCTGTACCTTTTCCGTGTTCCCGTGTAGCCGCTCCCTGTCCCCGTTCCGTGCTCTCCTGTACCTGCTACCTGTTCCCCTGTTGCCTTGTACACCGTTCCGTGCTCTCCTGTACCTGCTACCTTTTCCCCTGTACCCGTCGCTGTTACCCTGTACCCGCTCCCTTTTCCCCTGTTCCGTGTTGTCCTGTACGCCTCCGTGTTAAACTATATCCGCTGCGTCTTTCCGTTCCACTGTACCCGTTCCGTGCTCCCCCTGTACCGGCTTCTTGTTCGCCAGTACCCGTTTCGTGTTCCCCTGTACCCGCTCACTGTTCCCCAGTACCCACTTCCTGTTCCCCACTTCCCGATCCCTGTTCCCCTGCACCCATTCCCTGTTCCCCTGTATCTGCTCCCTGTACCCGCTCTATGTTCCTGTGTAGCCGCTCCCTGTTCCTCTGTACCCGCTCTGTGTTCTCCTGCCCCGCTACCTGTTCCTGTTTACTTGCTCCGTGTTCCCCTCTACCTGCTCCATGTTCACATGTTCCTTGCTCCCTCTGCTCCGTGTTTCATTGTACCCGCTCCGTGTTCCCCTGTACCCGCTTCCTGTTCCCCAGTACCCACTTCCTGTTCCCCAATTCCCGCTCCCTGTTCCCCTGCACCCGTTCCCTGTTCCCCTGTACCTGCTCCCTGTACCCGCTCTATGTTCCTGTGTAGCCGCTGCCAGTTCCCCTGTACCCGCTCTATGTTCTCCTGTCCCCGCTACCTGTTCCTGTTTACACGCTCCGTATTCCCCTCTACCTGCTCCATGTTCCCCTGTTCCTTGTTCCCCCTGCTCCGTGTTCCATTGTATCCGTTCCGTGTTCCCCTGTACCCGCTTCCATAACCCAGTACCCACTTCCTGTTCCCCACTTCCCGCTCCCTGTTCCCCTGCACCCGTTCCCTGTTCCCCTGTACCTGCTCCCTGTACCCGCTCTATGTTCCTGTGTAGCCGCTGCCAGTTCCCCTGTACCCGCTCTGTGTTCCCCTGTACCCGCTCCCTGTTCCCCTGTTCCCCTGTTCCCGCTCCCTGCTCTCCTGTACCCGCTACCTATTCCTCTGTACCCGCTCCATGTTCCTCTGTACCCGCTATGTGTGTCCCGTACCCATTTCTGTGTTCCCCTGCACCCGCTCCGTATTCCCCTGTACCTGCTCCGTGTTCTCCTGTATCTGCTCCGTGTTCCCCTATCCTGCTCCGTGTTCCTGTGTAACCGCTCCGTGTTCCCCTGTATCTGTACATGTTCTCCCCACACCCCGTTCCCCTGTACCCATTCTGTGTTCCCATGTACCCGCACCGTGTTCCCTTAACCGGCTCCGTTCCCCTTAACCTGCTCCGTGTTGCCCTGTACCCGCTCCCTGTTCCCTGTCCGCGCTCGCTGTTCGCTTGTACCCGCTCCCTGTTCCCCTGCACCTGTTCCGTGCTGCCCTGTACTCGCTCCATTTTCCGCTGTAGCCGCTCCGTGTTCCCCTGTACACCTTCCCCTGTGCCCACTCCGTGTTCCCCTGTAACCACTCCATGTTCCCCTTTGCCCGCTTCCTGTTCCCCTATACCTGTTCTGTGTTGCCCTGTTCACGCTCCGTGTTCCGCTGTACCCGCTCCGTGTTCCCCTGTACCCGCTCCCTGTTCCCCTGTACACGCTCCTTTTTCTCCCTGTTCCGTGTTCCCCTTGCTCTGTGTTCCCCTCTAAGCGCTCCGTGTTCCCGTGTACCCGCTCCGTGTTCCGCTTTCCCCGCTTCCTTTTCCCCTGTATCCGCTCCCTGTTCCCCTGTATCCGCTCCCTGTTCACTTGTCACCGCACCCTGTTCCCCTTTACCTACTCCCTGTTCCCCTGTGCCCGCTCTGTGTTCCCCTGTACCCGCTCCGCCTTCGCCGATACCCTCTCCGGATCTCGTTTTCCTGATCCCTGTTTCCCTCTAACCTCTCTGTTCCTGCTCAGTGTTCCCCTGTTCTGTGTTCCCCCGTTCCGTGTTCCCATGTACACTCTCCATGTACCCCGTACCCGCTCATTTTTCGCTTCTACACGCTCAACGTTCCCATGTAACCGCTGCGTGTTCCACTTTTCCCTGTTCCCCCTGTTCCATGTTCCATTATACCCACTCCGTTTTACCTTGTATCCATTCTGTGGTCCCCTGTACCCGCTCTGTGTTCCCCTGTACCCGCTACCTGTTCCTGTGTAAACGCTCCATGTTCCCCACTACCCACTCCATGTTCCCCTGTTCCTTGTTCCCCCTGCTCCGTGTTCCATTGTACCCACTCCGTGATACTCTATACCCGCTCCCTGTTCCCCTGTACCCGGTACCTGTTCCCCTGTACCCAGAACCTGTTCCGCTGTACCTGCTCCGTGTTCCCCTGAACCCGCTACGTGTTCTCGTGTAGCCGCTCCCTGTTCCCCTGTACCAGCTCTGTTTTCCCCTGTACACGCTCCGTGTTCCCCTGCAGCCGTTCTCTGTTCCCCTGCAGCCGTTCTCTCTTCCCTTGTACCTGCTCCGTGTTCCCCTGTACCTGCTCCGTGTTCTACTGCAGCCGCTCTCTGTTCCCCTGTACCTGCTCCCTCTTCCTCTGTACCTGCTCCGTGTTCCCCTGTACCAGCTCCCTGTTCCACTGTATCCGCTTCCTGTTCCCCTGTACCCGCTTCTTGTTCCTTTGTACATGCTCCGTGTTCCCCTGCACCCATTCTGTGTTCCGCTCTCCCCATTCCCTGCTCTCCTGTAACCGCTCCATGTTCCCGTTTACCCACTCCATGTTCCCCTGTGCCCGCTCCCTGTTCCTCGGTTCCGTGTTCCATTGTACAGGCTCCGTGTTGCCCTGTACCCGCTCTGTGTTTCCCTGCACCTGCTCTGTCTTCCCTTGTACCAGCTCTGTGTTCCCCTGTACCCGCTCCATTTCCCCCTGTACCCGCTCCGTTTCCCCCTGTAACCGCTCTGTTTTCCCATGTACCCGCTCCCTGTTACTCTGTTCCATGCTCTGCTGTACAAGCTCCTTGTTCCCCTACACCCACTCCGTGTTCCCCTGTACTTTCTTCCTGTTCCCCAGTACCCGCTCCGTGTTCCCCGTACCTGGTCCGCGTTCCCCTGTACCCTCTCCCTTTTTCACTGGTCTCCTGTTCCGTTTTCCCATGTACCCGCTCCGTGTTCCCCTGTACCTGTTCCGTGTTCCCCTGTACCCGCTCCGTGTTCCCCGGTACCTGCTCCGGTTCCCCTTTAGCTGATCCCTGTTCCCCTCCAACCTCTCTGTTCCTGCTCATTGTTCCCCTGTTCTGTGTTCCCCCGTTCCGTGTTCCCATGTACACGCTCCCTGTTCCACTGTACCCGCTCCATGTTCCCCTGTACCCGCTCATTTTTCGCCTGTACATGCTCAATGTACCCCTGTACACTCTCCGTGTTCCACTGTTGTCCTTGCACCGTGTTCCATTTTACCCACTCCGTTTTACACCGCACCCATTCTGTGTTCCCCTGTAACCGCACTGTGTTCCCCTGTACCCGCTCCCTGTTCCCCTGTTCCCCTGTTCCCGCTCCGTGCTCTCCTGTACCCGCTACCTATTCCTCTGTACCCGCTCCATGTTCCTCTGTACCCGGTATGTATTCCCCGTACCCATTTCTGTGTTCCCCTGTACCCGCTCCGTATTCCCCTGTACCTGCTCCGTGTTCTCCTGTATCTGCTCCGTGTTCCCCTATCCTGCTCCGTGTTCCTGTGTAACCGCTCCGTGTTCCCCTGTATCTGTACATGTTCTCCCCACACCCCGTTCCCCTGTAACCATTCTGTGTTCCCATGTACCCGCACCGTGTTCCCTTAACCGGCTCCGTTCCCCTTAACCTGCTCCGTGTTGCCCTGTACCCGCTCCCTGTTCCCCTGTCCGCGCTTGCTGTTCGCGTGTACCCGCTCCCTGTTCCCCTGCACCTGTTCCGTGCTGCCCTGTACTCGCTCCATTTTCCGCTGTAGCCGCTCCGTGTTCCCCTGTACACCTTCCCCTGTGCCCACTCCGTGTTCCCCTGTAACCACTCCATGTTCCCCTTTGCCCACTTCCTGTTCCCCTATACCTGTTCTGTGTTGCCCTGTTCCCGCTCCGTGTTCCGCTGTACCCACTCCGTGTTCCCCTGTACCCGCTCCCTGTTCCCCTGTACACGCTCCATTTTCTCCCTGTTCCGTGTTCCCCTTGCTCTGTGTTCCCCTGTAAGCGCTCCGTGTTCCCCTGTACCCGCTCCGTGTTCCGCTCGCCCCGCTTCCTTTTCCCCTGTATCCGCTCCCTGTTCCCCTGTATCCGCTCCCTGTTCACTTGTCACCGCACCCTGTTCCCCTTTACCTACTCCCTGTTCCCCTGTGCTCGCTCCTTGTTCCCCTGTACCCGCTCCGCCTTCGCCGATACCCTTTCCGGATCCCGTTTACCTGATCCCTGTTCCCCTCTAACCTCTCTGTTCCTGCTCAGTGTTCCCCTGTTCTGTGTTCCCCCGTTCCGTGTTCCCATGTACACTCTCCATGTACCCGGTACCCGCTCATTTTTCGCTTCTACACGCTGAACGTTCCCATGTACCCGCTCTGTGTTCCACTTTTCCCTGTTCCCCCTGTTCCATGTTCCATTGTACCCACTCCGTTTTACCTTGTATCCATTCTGTGGTCCCCTGTACCCGCTCTGTGTTCCCCTGTACCCGCTCCCTGTTCCCCTGTACCCGCTCCATGTTCCTCTGTACCCGCTATGAGTTTCCCGTACCCATTTCTGTGTTCCCCTGTTCTTGCTCAGTGTTCCCCTGTGGCCGCTCCGTGTTCCCCTGTAACTGCACATGTTCTCCACACACCCTGTTCCCCAGTACCCATTCTGTGTTTCCATGTACCCGCACCGTGTTCCCTTAACCCGCTCAATGTTCCCTTGACCTGCTCCGTGTTCCCTTGTACCCGCTCAGTGTTCCCCTGTGCACACTCCCCTGTTCCCCTGTACCCATTCTGTGTTCCCATGTACCCGCACTGTGTTCCCTTAACCCGCGCCGTGTTCCCTTAACATGCTCCGTGTTCCCTTGTACCCGCTCCGTGTTCCCTTAACCTGCTCATTGTTCCCTTAACCTGCTCCGTGTTCCCTTGCACATTCTCTGTCTTCCCCTGTACCCGCTTCGTTTTCCCTGTACCCACTCCTTCTGTCCTTTAGCTCCGTGTTCCCCTGTATCCGTTCCGTGTTCACCCTGTACCCGCTCCGTGTTCCCCCTGTACCCACTCCCAGTTCCCCAGTACCTGCTTCCTGCTCCACTGTACCCGCTCCCTGTTCCCCTGTACCCGCTCGCTGTTCCCCTGTAGTCATTCCCTGTTTTTCTGTACCCGCTCACTGTTCCCAAGTACCCGCTCCCTGTTCTCCTGTGCCTGTTCCCTGTTCTGCTGTACCCGCTCTGTGTTCCGCTGTACCCGCTCCCTGTTCCCCTGTACCTGTTCCCTGTTCTGCTATGCCCGCTCTGTGTTCCGCTGTACCTGCTCCCTCTACTCCTGTACCCACTCCGTGTTCCCGTGTCGCCGCTCCCTGTTCTCCTTTAGCTGCTCCCTGTACTCCTTTACCCGTTCTATGTTCCCCTGTACCCACTCCATGTTCCTGTGTAGCCGCTCCCTTTTCCCCTGTACCCGCTCCGTGTTCCCGTGTCGCCGCTCCCTGTTCTCCTTTAGCTGCTCCCTGTACTCCTTTACCCGTTCTATGTTCCCCTGTACCCACTCCATGTTCCTGTGTAGCCGCTCCCTTTTCCCCTGTACCCGCTCCGTGTTCCCTTGTACCCGCTCCGTGTTCCTGTATAGCCGCTCCCTGTAATCCTGTGCCCGATCCGTGTTCTCCTGTACCCGCTACCTGTTCCTGTGTACACGCTGCATGTTCCCCTCAACCTGCTCCATGTTCACGTGTTCCTTTTTCCCCCTGCTCTGTGTTCCATTGTACCCGCTCCATGATACTCTATACACGCTCCCTGTTCCCCTGTACCCGGTCTCTGTTACCCTGTACCCGGAACCTGTTCCGCTGTACCCGCTCCGTGTTCCCCTGTACCCGCTCCCTGTTCCCCTGTATCTCCTCCCAGTACTCCTGTACCCGTTCCATGTTCCCCTGTACCGGCTCCGTGTTCCCCTGTACCCACTCCCGGTTCCCCTGTAACCGCTCCGTGTTCCCCTGTCCCTCTGTTCCGTGTTCCATTGTACAGGCTCCGTGTTCCCCTGTACCCGCTCCGTCTTCCGCGTACCCGCTCCGGTTCCCGTTTACCTGATCCCTGTTCCCCTCTAACCTCTCTGTTCCTGCTCAGTGTTCCCCTGTACTGTGTTCCCCCGTTCCGTATTCCCATGTACATGCTCCCTGTTCCCCTGTACCCGCTCCATGTTCCCCTGTACCCGTTCATTTTTCGCCTGTACATGCTCAATGTACCCCTGTCCACTCTCCGCGTTCCACTGCTTCCACTGCACCGTGTTCCATTTTATCCACTCCGTTTTACACCGTACCCATTCTGTGTTCCCCTGCACCCGCTCTGTGTTCCCCTGTACCCGCTCCCTGTTCCCCTGTTCCCGCTCCGTGCTCTCCTGTACCCGCTACCTCTTCCTCTGTACCCGCTCCATGTTCCTCTGCAACCGCTATGTGTTCCCCGTACCCATTTCTGTGTTCCCCTGAACACGCTCCGTGTTCCCCTGTGCCCGCTCCGTGTTCCCCTGTAATTGCTCCCTGTTCCCCTGTACGTGCGTCCTGTTCCCCTGTAACCGCTCTGTGTTTCCCCTGAAACCGCTCCCTGTTCCCCCTGTACCCGCTCCCTGTTCCCCTGTAACCGCTCCCTGTTCCCACTGTACCCGCTCCCTGTTCCCCTGCACCCGTTCCCTGTTCCCCTGCAGCTGCTCTCTGTTCCCCTGTACACGCTCCGTCTTTCCCTGTACCCGCTCCGTGTTCCACTTCCTCAGTATCTGCTCCATTTTCCCCTGTGCCCGCTCCCTGTTCCCCTGTACCTTCTCCGTGTTCCTGTTTAGCCGCTCCCTGCTCTCCTGTAACAGCTACCTGCTCCCTTGTATACGTTCCCTGTTCCTCTGCACCCACCTCACTGTTCTGCTGTACCTGCTCTGTGTTCCACTGTACCCGCTCCCTGTTCCCCTGTACCCGCTCCCTGTTCCCCTGTACCTGCTCTGTGTTCCCCTGTACATGCTTCCTGTTCTCTTGTACCCGCTCCGTGTTCACCTGTACTCGCTCCGTGTTCCCCTGCACATGCTCCCTGTTCCCCTGCACGTGCGACCTATTTCCCTGTAACCGCTCTGTGTTCCCCTGTAACTGTTACCTGTTATGCTGTTACTTGTTCCGCTGTACCCGCTCCATGTTCCCCTGTACCCGCTCCATGTTTCCCTCTACCTGCTCCGTGTTCCCCTGTAACCGCTCCATGTTCCCCTTTGCGCGCTCTCTGTTCCCTTGTACATGTTTCCTGTTCCGATGCACCTGCTCTGTATTCCGCTGTACCCGCTCCCTGTTCCCCTGTACCTGCTCCCTGTACTCCTGTACCGTTCCGTGTTCCCCTGTACGTGCTCCCTGTTCCCCTGTACGTGTCACCTGTTCCCCTGTACCTGCTCCCCGTTCCTCTGTATCCGCTCCGTATTCCCCTGTAACCGTTCGTGTTCCCCTGTACCCGCTCCCTGTTCCTGTGTAGCCACTCCCTGTTCCCCTGTACCTGCTCCGTGTTCCCGTGTAGCCGCTCCCTGTACCCGCTCCCTGTCCCCCTGTACACGCTCCATGTTCCCCTGTACCCGCTATGTGCTCCCCTATACCCGCTCTGTGTTGCCCTGTCCCCGCTCCGTGTTGCCCTGTCCCCGCTCCGTGTTGCCCTGTACCCGCTCCATGTTCCACTGTACCCGCTATGTGTTCCCCACTACACGCTCTGTGTTGCCCTGTCCCCGCTCCATGTTGCCCTGTACCCGCTCCGTGTTGCCCTGTACCTGTTACCTTTTCCCCTGTACCCTCGCTGTTACGCTGTACCCGCTCCCTTTTCCCCTGTTCCGTGTTGCCCTGTACCCGCTCCATGTCCCCCTGCACCTGCTTCATGTTCTCCCCACCCCCTGTTCCCCTGTACCCATTCTGTGTTCCCATTGACCCGCACCATGTTCCCTTAACACACTCCGTGTTCCCTTATACCCGCTCACTGTTACCCTGTACCCGCTTCCTGTTCTTCTGTACCCGCTCGGTGTTTTGCTGTACCCGCTCCCTGTTCCTCCGTACACGCTCTGTGTTCATGTGCAGCGCTTCCTGTTCCCCTGTACCTTTTCCGTGTTCCCGTGTAGCCGCTCCCTGTCCCCGTTCCGTGCTCTCCTGTACCTGCTACCTGTTCCCCTGTTGCCTTGTACACCGTTCCGTGCTCTCCTGTACCTGCTACCTTTTCCCCTGTACCCGTCGCTGTTACCCTGTACCCGCTCCCTTTTCCCCTGTTCCGTGTTGTCCTGTACGCCTCCGTGTTAAACTATATCCGCTGCGTCTTTCCGTTCCACTGTACCCGTTCCGTGCTCCCCCTGTACCGGCTTCTTGTTCGCCAGTACCCGTTTCGTGTTCCCCTGTACCCGCTCACTGTTCCCCAGTACCCACTTCCTGTTCCCCACTTCCCGATCCCTGTTCCCCTGCACCCATTCCCTGTTCCCCTGTATCTGCTCCCTGTACCCGCTCTATGTTCCTGTGTAGCCGCTCCCTGTTCCTCTGTACCCGCTCTGTGTTCTCCTGCCCCGCTACCTGTTCCTGTTTACTTGCTCCGTGTTCCCCTCTACCTGCTCCATGTTCACATGTTCCTTGCTCCCTCTGCTCCGTGTTTCATTGTACCCGCTCCGTGTTCCCCTGTACCCGCTTCCTGTTCCCCAGTACCCACTTCCTGTTCCCCAATTCCCGCTCCCTGTTCCCCTGCACCCGTTCCCTGTTCCCCTGTACCTGCTCCCTGTACCCGCTCTATGTTCCTGTGTAGCCGCTGCCAGTTCCCCTGTACCCGCTCTATGTTCTCCTGTCCCCGCTACCTGTTCCTGTTTACACGCTCCGTATTCCCCTCTACCTGCTCCATGTTCCCCTGTTCCTTGTTCCCCCTGCTCCGTGTTCCATTGTATCCGTTCCGTGTTCCCCTGTACCCGCTTCCATAACCCAGTACCCACTTCCTGTTCCCCACTTCCCGCTCCCTGTTCCCCTGCACCCGTTCCCTGTTCCCCTGTACCTGCTCCCTGTACCCGCTCTATGTTCCTGTGTAGCCGCTGCCAGTTCCCCTGTACCCGCTCTATGTTCTCCTGTCCCCGCTACCTGTTCCTGTTTACACGCTCCGTATTCCCCTCTACCAGCTCCATGTTCCCCTGTTCCTTGTTCCCCCTGCTCCGTGTTCCATTGTATCCGTTCCGTGTTCCCCTGTACCCGCTTCCAGTAACCCAGTACCCACTTCCTGTTCCCCACTTCCCGCTCCCTGTTCCCCTGCATCCGTTCCCTGTTCCCCTGTAAATGCTCCCTGTACCGCTCTATGTTCCTGTGTAGCCGCTCCCTGTTCCCCTGTACCCGCTCTGTGTTCTCCTGTCCCCGCTACCTGTTCCTCTTTACACGCTCCGTGTTCGCCCTACCTGCTCCATGTTCCCCTGTTCCTTGTTCACCTTGCTCGTGTTCCATTGTACCCGCTCCGTTTTCCCCTGTTCCGTGCTGCCCTATATCCGCTCCGTGTTCCCCTGCAGCCGCTCTCTGTTCACCTGCAGCCGCTCTCTGTTCCCCTGTACACGCTCCGTCTTTCCCTGCACCCGCTCCATGTTCCCCTGTACCTGCTCCGTGTTCTCCTGTAACCGCTCCATCTTCCCCTTTGCCCGCTTCCTGTTCCCCTGTACCGCTCCCTGTTCCCCCTGTACCCGCTCCCTGTCCCCCTGTTGCTGATCCCTGTTCCATTCTACCCGCGCTGTGTTCCGCTGTACACGCTCCCTGTTCCCCTGTACCTGCTCCCTGTACTCCTGTATCCGCTCCTTGTTCCCATGCACCCGTTCCGTGTTCCCCTGTATCCGCTCCCTGTTCCCCTGTACCTGCTCCCTGTACTCCTGTACCCGCTCCGTGTTCCCCTGTACCTGTGATGTGTTCCCTTAACACACTCCGTGTTCCCTTGTACTCGCTCCCTGTTACCCTGTACCCGCTTCCTGTTCCTCTGTACCCGCTCCCTATTCCTCTGTACACGCTCCGTGTTCCTGTGTAGGCACTCCCTGTCCCCGCTCCGTGCACTCCTGTACCCACTACCTGTTCCCCTGTTCCCTTGTACCCCCTTGCTGTTCCCCTGTACCCGCTCCCTTTTCCCCTGTTCGGTGGTGCCCTGGACCCGCTCCGTTTCCCCCTGTAACCGCTCTGTTTTCCCATGTACCCGCTCCCTGTTACTCTGTTCCATGCTCTGCTGTACAAGCTCCTTGTTCCCCTACACCCACTCCGTGTTCCCCTGTACTTTCTTCCTGTTCCCCAGTACCCGCTCCGTGTTCCCCGTACCTGGTCCGCGTTCCCCTGTACCCTCTCCCTTTTTCACTGGTCTCCTGTTCCGTTTTCCCATGTACCCGCTCCGTGTTCCCCTGTACCTGTTCCGTGTTCCCCTGTACCCGCTCCGTGTTCCCCGGTACCTGCTCCGGTTCCCCTTTAGCTGATCCCTGTTCCCCTCCAACCTCTCTGTTCCTGCTCATTGTTCCCCTGTTCTGTGTTCCCCCGTTCCGTGTTCCCATGTACACGCTCCCTGTTCCACTGTACCCGCTCCATGTTCCCCTGTACCCGCTCATTTTTCGCCTGTACATGCTCAATGTACCCCTGTACACTCTCCGTGTTCCACTGTTGTCCTTGCACCGTGTTCCATTTTACCCACTCCGTTTTACACCGCACCCATTCTGTGTTCCCCTGTAACAGCACTGTGTTCCCCTGTACCCGCTCCCTGTTCCCCTGTTCCCCTGTTCCCGCTCCGTGCTCTCCTGTACCCGCTACCTATTCCTCTGTACCCGCTCCATGTTCCTCTGTACCCGGTATGTGTTCCCCGTACCCATTTCTGTGTTCCCCTGTACCCGCTCCGTATTCCCCTGTACCTGCTCCGTGTTCTCCTGTATCTGCTCCGTGTTCCCCTCTCCTGCTCCGTGTTCCTGTGTAACCGCTCCGTGTTCCCCTGTATCTGTACATGTTCTCCCCACACCCCGTTCCCCTGTAACCATTCTGTGTTCCCATGTACCCGCACCGTGTTCCCTTAACCGGCTCCGTTCCCCTTAACCTGCTCCGTGTTGCCCTGTACCCGCTCCCTGTTCCCCTGTCCGCGCTTGCTGTTCGCGTGTACCCGCTCCCTGTTCCCCTGCACCTGTTCCGTGCTGCCCTGTACTCGCTCCATTTTCCGCTGTAGCCGCTCCGTGTTCCCCTGTACACCTTCCCCTGTGCCCACTCCGTGTTCCCCTGTAACCACTCCATGTTCCCCTTTGCCCACTTCCTGTTCCCCTATACCTGTTCTGTGTTGCCCTGTTCCCGCTCCGTGTTCCGCTGTACCCACTCCGTGTTCCCCTGTACCCGCTCCCTGTTCCCCTGTACACGCTCCATTTTCTCCCTGTTCCGTGTTCCCCTTGCTCTGTGTTCCCCTGTAAGCGCTCCGTGTTCCCCTGTACCCGCTCCGTGTTCCGCTCGCCCCGCTTCCTTTTCCCCTGTATCCGCTCCCTGTTCCCCTGTATCCGCTCCCTGTTCACTTGTCACAGCACCCTGTTCCCCTTTACCTACTCCCTGTTCCCCTGTGCTCGCTCCTTGTTCCCCTGTACCCGCTCCGCCTTCGCCGATACCCTTTCCGGATCCCGTTTACCTGATCCCTGTTCCCCTCTAACCTCTCTGTTCCTGCTCAGTGTTCCCCTGTTCTGTGTTCCCCCGTTCCGTGTTCCCATGTACACTCTCCATGTACCCGGTACCCGCTCATTTTTCGCTTCTACACGCTGAACGTTCCCATGTACCCGCTCTGTGTTCCACTTTTCCCTGTTCCCCCTGTTCCATGTTCCATTGTACCCACTCCGTTTTACCTTGTATCCATTCTGTGGTCCCCTGTACCCGCTCTGTGTTCCCCTGTACCCGCTCCCTGTTCCCCTGTACCCGCTCCATGTTCCTCTGTACCCGCTATGAGTTTCCCGTACCCATTTCTGTGTTCCCCTGTTCTTGCTCAGTGTTCCCCTGTGGCCGCTCCGTGTTCCCCTGTAACTGCACATGTTCTCCACACACCCTGTTCCCCAGTACCCATTCTGTGTTTCCATGTACCCGCACCGTGTTCCCTTAACCCGCTCAATGTTCCCTTGACCTGCTCCGTGTTCCCTTGTACCCGCTCAGTGTTCCCCTGTACACACTCCCCTGTTCCCCTGTACCCATTCTGTGTTCCCATGTACCCGCACTGTGTTCCCTTAACCCGCGCCGTGTTCCCTTAACATGCTCCGTGTTCCCTTGTACCCGCTCCGTGTTCCCTTAACCTGCTCATTGTTCCCTTAACCTGCTCCGTGTTCCCTTGCACATTCTCTGTCTTCCCCTGTACCCGCTTCGTTTTCCCTGTACCCACTCCTTCTGTCCTTTAGCTCCGTGTTCCCCTGTATCCGTTCCGTGTTCACCCTGTACCCGCTCCGTGTTCCCCCTGTACCCACTCCCAGTTCCCCAGTACCTGCTTCCTGCTCCACTGTACCCGCTCCCTGTTCCCCTGTACCCGCTCGCTGTTCCCCTGTAGTCATTCCCTGTTTTTCTGTACCCGCTCACTGTTCCCAAGTACCCGCTCCCTGTTCTCCTGTGCCTGTTCCCTGTTCTGCTGTACCCGCTCTGTGTTCCGCTGTACCCGCTCCCTGTTCCCCTGTACCTGTTCCCTGTTCTGCTATGCCCGCTCTGTGTTCCGCTGTACCTGCTCCCTCTACTCCTGTACCCACTCCGTGTTCCCGTGTCGCCGCTCCCTGTTCTCCTTTAGCTGCTCCCTGTACTCCTTTACCCGTTCTATGTTCCCCTGTACCCACTCCATGTTCCTGTGTAGCCGCTCCCTTTTCCCCTGTACCCGCTCCGTGTTCCCGTGTCGCCGCTCCCTGTTCTCCTTTAGCTGCTCCCTGTACTCCTTTACCCGTTCTATGTTCCCCTGTACCCACTCCATGTTCCTGTGTAGCCGCTCCCTTTTCCCCTGTACCCGCTCCGTGTTCCCTTGTACCCGCTCCGTGTTCCTGTATAGCCGCTCCCTGTAATCCTGTGCCCGATCCGTGTTCTCCTGTACCCGCTACCTGTTCCTGTGTACACGCTGCATGTTCCCCTCAACCTGCTCCATGTTCACGTGTTCCTTTTTCCCCCTGCTCTGTGTTCCATTGTACCCGCTCCATGATACTCTATACACGCTCCCTGTTCCCCTGTACCCGGTCTCTGTTACCCTGTACCCGGAACCTGTTCCGCTGTACCCGCTCCGTGTTCCCCTGTACCCGCTCCCTGTTCCCCTGTATCTCCTCCCAGTACTCCTGTACCCGTTCCATGTTCCCCTGTACCGGCTCCGTGTTCCCCTGTACCCACTCCCGGTTCCCCTGTAACCGCTCCGTGTTCCCCTGTCCCTCTGTTCCGTGTTCCATTGTACAGGCTCCGTGTTCCCCTGTACCCGCTCCGTCTTCCGCGTACCCGCTCCGGTTCCCGTTTACCTGATCCCTGTTCCCCTCTAACCTCTCTGTTCCTGCTCAGTGTTCCCCTGTACTGTGTTCCCCCGTTCCGTATTCCCATGTACATGCTCCCTGTTCCCCTGTACCCGCTCCATGTTCCCCTGTACCCGTTCATTTTTCGCCTGTACATGCTCAATGTACCCCTGTCCACTCTCCGCGTTCCACTGCTTCCACTGCACCGTGTTCCATTTTATCCACTCCGTTTTACACCGTACCCATTCTGTGTTCCCCTGCACCCGCTCTGTGTTCCCCTGTACCCGCTCCCTGTTCCCCTGTTCCCGCTCCGTGCTCTCCTGTACCCGCTACCTCTTCCTCTGTACCCGCTCCATGTTCCTCTGCAACCGCTATGTGTTCCCCGTACCCATTTCTGTGTTCCCCTGAACACGCTCCGTGTTCCCCTGTGCCCGCTCCGTGTTCCCCTGTAATTGCTCCCTGTTCCCCTGTACGTGCGTCCTGTTCCCCTGTAACCGCTCTGTGTTTCCCCTGAAACCGCTCCCTGTTCCCCCTGTACCCGCTCCCTGTTCCCCTGTAACCGCTCCCTGTTCCCACTGTACCCGCTCCCTGTTCCCCTGCACCCGTTCCCTGTTCCCCTGCAGCTGCTCTCTGTTCCCCTGTACACGCTCCGTCTTTCCCTGTACCCGCTCCGTGTTCCACTTCCTCAGTATCTGCTCCATTTTCCCCTGTGCCCGCTCCCTGTTCCCCTGTACCTTCTCCGTGTTCCTGTTTAGCCGCTCCCTGCTCTCCTGTAACAGCTACCTGCTCCCTTGTATACGTTCCCTGTTCCTCTGCACCCACCTCACTGTTCTGCTGTACCTGCTCTGTGTTCCACTGTACCCGCTCCCTGTTCCCCTGTACCCGCTCCCTGTTCCCCTGTACCTGCTCTGTGTTCCCCTGTACATGCTTCCTGTTCTCTTGTACCCGCTCCGTGTTCACCTGTACTCGCTCCGTGTTCCCCTGCACATGCTCCCTGTTCCCCTGCACGTGCGACCTATTTCCCTGTAACCGCTCTGTGTTCCCCTGTAACTGTTACCTGTTATGCTGTTACTTGTTCCGCTGTACCCGCTCCATGTTCCCCTGTACCCGCTCCATGTTTCCCTCTACCTGCTCCGTGTTCCCCTGTAACCGCTCCATGTTCCCCTTTGCGCGCTCTCTGTTCCCTTGTACATGTTTCCTGTTCCGATGCACCTGCTCTGTATTCCGCTGTACCCGCTCCCTGTTCCCCTGTACCTGCTCCCTGTACTCCTGTACCGTTCCGTGTTCCCCTGTACGTGCTCCCTGTTCCCCTGTACGTGTCACCTGTTCCCCTGTACCTGCTCCCCGTTCCTCTGTATCCGCTCCGTATTCCCCTGTAACCGTTCGTGTTCCCCTGTACCCGCTCCCTGTTCCTGTGTAGCCACTCCCTGTTCCCCTGTACCTGCTCCGTGTTCCCGTGTAGCCGCTCCCTGTACCCGCTCCCTGTCCCCCTGTACACGCTCCATGTTCCCCTGTACCCGCTATGTGCTCCCCTATACCCGCTCTGTGTTGCCCTGTCCCCGCTCCGTGTTGCCCTGTCCCCGCTCCGTGTTGCCCTGTACCCGGTCCATGTTCCACTGTACCCGCTATGTGTTCCCCACTACACGCTCTGTGTTGCCCTGTCCCCGCTCCATGTTGCCCTGTACCCGCTCCGTGTTGCCCTGTACCTGTTACCTTTTCCCCTGTACCCTCGCTGTTACGCTGTACCCGCTCCCTTTTCCCCTGTTCCGTGTTGCCCTGTACCCGCTCCATGTCCCCCTGCACCTGCTTCATGTTCTCCCCACCCCCTGTTCCCCTGTACCCATTCTGTGTTCCCATTGACCCGCACCATGTTCCCTTAACACACTCCGTGTTCCCTTATACCCGCTCACTGTTACCCTGTACCCGCTTCCTGTTCTTCTGTACCCGCTCGGTGTTTTGCTGTACCCGCTCCCTGTTCCTCCGTACACGCTCTGTGTTCATGTGCAGCGCTTCCTGTTCCCCTGTACCTTTTCCGTGTTCCCGTGTAGCCGCTCCCTGTCCCCGTTCCGTGCTCTCCTGTACCTGCTACCTGTTTCCCTGTTGCCTTGTACACCGTTCCGTGCTCTCCTGTACCTGCTACCTTTTCCCCTGTACCCGTCGCTGTTACCCTGTACCCGCTCCCTTTTCCCCTGTTCCGTGTTGTCCTGTACGCCTCCGTGTTAAACTATATCCGCTGCGTCTTTCCGTTCCACTGTACCCGTTCCGTGCTCCCCCTGTACCGGCTTCTTGTTCGCCAGTACCCGTTTCGTGTTCCCCTGTACCCGCTCACTGTTCCCCAGTACCCACTTCCTGTTCCCCACTTCCCGATCCCTGTTCCCCTGCACCCATTCCCTGTTCCCCTGTATCTGCTCCCTGTACCCGCTCTATGTTCCTGTGTAGCCGCTCCCTGTTCCTCTGTACCCGCTCTGTGTTCTCCTGCCCCGCTACCTGTTCCTGTTTACTTGCTCCGTGTTCCCCTCTACCTGCTCCATGTTCACATGTTCCTTGCTCCCTCTGCTCCGTGTTTCATTGTACCCGCTCCGTGTTCCCCTGTACCCGCTTCCTGTTCCCCAGTACCCACTTCCTGTTCCCCAATTCCCGCTCCCTGTTCCCCTGCACCCGTTCCCTGTTCCCCTGTACCTGCTCCCTGTACCCGCTCTATGTTCCTGTGTAGCCGCTGCCAGTTCCCCTGTACCCGCTCTATGTTCTCCTGTCCCCGCTACCTGTTCCTGTTTACACGCTCCGTATTCCCCTCTACCTGCTCCATGTTCCCCTGTTCCTTGTTCCCCCTGCTCCGTGTTCCATTGTATCCGTTCCGTGTTCCCCTGTACCCGCTTCCATAACCCAGTACCCACTTCCTGTTCCCCACTTCCCGCTCCCTGTTCCCCTGCACCCGTTCCCTGTTCCCCTGTACCTGCTCCCTGTACCCGCTCTATGTTCCTGTGTAGCCGCTGCCAGTTCCCCTGTACCCGCTCTATGTTCTCCTGTCCCCGCTACCTGTTCCTGTTTACACGCTCCGTATTCCCCTCTACCAGCTCCATGTTCCCCTGTTCCTTGTTCCCCCTGCTCCGTGTTCCATTGTATCCGTTCCGTGTTCCCCTGTACCCGCTTCCAGTAACCCAGTACCCACTTCCTGTTCCCCACTTCCCGCTCCCTGTTCCCCTGCATCCGTTCCCTGTTCCCCTGTAAATGCTCCCTGTACCGCTCTATGTTCCTGTGTAGCCGCTCCCTGTTCCCCTGTACCCGCTCTGTGTTCTCCTGTCCCCGCTACCTGTTCCTCTTTACACGCTCCGTGTTCGCCCTACCTGCTCCATGTTCCCCTGTTCCTTGTTCACCTTGCTCCGTGTTCCATTGTACCCGCTCCGTTTTCCCCTGTTCCGTGCTGCCCTATATCCGCTCCGTGTTCCCCTGCAGCCGCTCTCTGTTCACCTGCAGCCGCTCTCTGTTCCCCTGTACACGCTCCGTCTTTCCCTGCACCCGCTCCATGTTCCCCTGTACCTGCTCCGTGTTCTCCTGTAACCGCTCCATCTTCCCCTTTGCCCGCTTCCTGTTCCCCTGTACCGCTCCCTGTTCCCCCTGTACCCGCTCCCTGTCCCCCTGTTGCTGATCCCTGTTCCATTCTACCCGCGCTGTGTTCCGCTGTACACGCTCCCTGTTCCCCTGTACCTGCTCCCTGTACTCCTGTATCCGCTCCTTGTTCCCATGCACCCGTTCCGTGTTCCCCTGTATCCGCTCCCTGTTCCCCTGTACCTGCTCCCTGTACTCCTGTACCCGCTCCGTGTTCCCCTGTACCTGTGATGTGTTCCCTTAACACACTCCGTGTTCCCTTGTACTCGCTCCCTGTTACCCTGTACCCGCTTCCTGTTCCTCTGTACCCGCTCCCTATTCCTCTGTACACGCTCCGTGTTCCTGTGTAGGCACTCCCTGTCCCCGCTCCGTGCACTCCTGTACCCACTACCTGTTCCCCTGTTCCCTTGTACCCCCTTGCTGTTCCCCTGTACCCGCTCCCTTTTCCCCTGTTCGGTGGTGCCCTGGACCCGCTCCGTTTCCCCCTGTAACCGCTCTGTTTTCCCATGTACCCGCTCCCTGTTACTCTGTTCCATGCTCTGCTGTACAAGCTCCTTGTTCCCCTACACCCACTCCGTGTTCCCCTGTACTTTCTTCCTGTTCCCCAGTACCCGCTCCGTGTTCCCCGTACCTGGTCCGCGTTCCCCTGTACCCTCTCCCTTTTTCACTGGTCTCCTGTTCCGTTTTCCCATGTACCCGCTCCGTGTTCCCCTGTACCTGTTCCGTGTTCCCCTGTACCCGCTCCGTGTTCCCCGGTACCTGCTCCGGTTCCCCTTTAGCTGATCCCTGTTCCCCTCCAACCTCTCTGTTCCTGCTCATTGTTCCCCTGTTCTGTGTTCCCCCGTTCCGTGTTCCCATGTACACGCTCCCTGTTCCACTGTACCCGCTCCATGTTCCCCTGTACCCGCTCATTTTTCGCCTGTACATGCTCAATGTACCCCTGTACACTCTCCGTGTTCCACTGTTGTCCTTGCACCGTGTTCCATTTTACCCACTCCGTTTTACACCGCACCCATTCTGTGTTCCCCTGTAACCGCACTGTGTTCCCCTGTACCCGCTCCCTGTTCCCCTGTTCCCCTGTTCCCGCTCCGTGCTCTCCTGTACCCGCTACCTATTCCTCTGTACCCGCTCCATGTTCCTCTGTACCCGGTATGTGTTCCCCGTACCCATTTCTGTGTTCCCCTGTACCCGCTCCGTATTCCCCTGTACCTGCTCCGTGTTCTCCTGTATCTGCTCCGTGTTCCCCTCTCCTGCTCCGTGTTCCTGTGTAACCGCTCCGTGTTCCCCTGTATCTGTACATGTTCTCCCCACACCCCGTTCCCCTGTAACCATTCTGTGTTCCCATGTACCCGCACCGTGTTCCCTTAACCGGCTCCGTTCCCCTTAACCTGCTCCGTGTTGCCCTGTACCCGCTCCCTGTTCCCCTGTCCGCGCTTGCTGTTCGCGTGTACCCGCTCCCTGTTCCCCTGCACCTGTTCCGTGCTGCCCTGTACTCGCTCCATTTTCCGCTGTAGCCGCTCCGTGTTCCCCTGTACACCTTCCCCTGTGCCCACTCCGTGTTCCCCTGTAACCACTCCATGTTCCCCTTTGCCCACTTCCTGTTCCCCTATACCTGTTCTGTGTTGCCCTGTTCCCGCTCCGTGTTCCGCTGTACCCACTCCGTGTTCCCCTGTACCCGCTCCCTGTTCCCCTGTACACGCTCCATTTTCTCCCTGTTCCGTGTTCCCCTTGCTCTGTGTTCCCCTGTAAGCGCTCCGTGTTCCCCTGTACCCGCTCCGTGTTCCGCTCGCCCCGCTTCCTTTTCCCCTGTATCCGCTCCCTGTTCCCCTGTATCCGCTCCCTGTTCACTTGTCACAGCACCCTGTTCCCCTTTACCTACTCCCTGTTCCCCTGTGCTCGCTCCTTGTTCCCCTGTACCCGCTCCGCCTTCGCCGATACCCTTTCCGGATCCCGTTTACCTGATCCCTGTTCCCCTCTAACCTCTCTGTTCCTGCTCAGTGTTCCCCTGTTCTGTGTTCCCCCGTTCCGTGTTCCCATGTACACTCTCCATGTACCCGGTACCCGCTCATTTTTCGCTTCTACACGCTGAACGTTCCCATGTACCCGCTCTGTGTTCCACTTTTCCCTGTTCCCCCTGTTCCATGTTCCATTGTACCCACTCCGTTTTACCTTGTATCCATTCTGTGGTCCCCTGTACCCGCTCTGTGTTCCCCTGTACCCGCTCCCTGCTCCCCTGTACCCGCTCCATGTTCCTCTGTACCCGCTATGAGTTTCCCGTACCCATTTCTGTGTTCCCCTGTTCTTGCTCAGTGTTCCCCTGTGGCCGCTCCGTGTTCCCCTGTAACTGCACATGTTCTCCACACACCCTGTTCCCCAGTACCCATTCTGTGTTTCCATGTACCCGCACCGTGTTCCCTTAACCCGCTCAATGTTCCCTTGACCTGCTCCGTGTTCCCTTGTACCCGCTCAGTGTTCCCCTGTACACACTCCCCTGTTCCCCTGTACCCATTCTGTGTTCCCATGTACCCGCACTGTGTTCCCTTAACCCGCGCCGTGTTCCCTTAACATGCTCCGTGTTCCCTTGTACCCGCTCCGTGTTCCCTTAACCTGCTCATTGTTCCCTTAACCTGCTCCGTGTTCCCTTGCACATTCTCTGTCTTCCCCTGTACCCGCTTCGTTTTCCCTGTACCCACTCCTTCTGTCCTTTAGCTCCGTGTTCCCCTGTATCCGTTCCGTGTTCACCCTGTACCCGCTCCGTGTTCCCCCTGTACCCACTCCCAGTTCCCCAGTACCTGCTTCCTGCTCCACTGTACCCGCTCCCTGTTCCCCTGTACCCGCTCGCTGTTCCCCTGTAGTCATTCCCTGTTTTTCTGTACCCGCTCACTGTTCCCAAGTACCCGCTCCCTGTTCTCCTGTGCCTGTTCCCTGTTCTGCTGTACCCGCTCTGTGTTCCGCTGTACCCGCTCCCTGTTCCCCTGTACCTGTTCCCTGTTCTGCTATGCCCGCTCTGTGTTCCGCTGTACCTGCTCCCTCTACTCCTGTACCCACTCCGTGTTCCCGTGTCGCCGCTCCCTGTTCTCCTTTAGCTGCTCCCTGTACTCCTTTACCCGTTCTATGTTCCCCTGTACCCACTCCATGTTCCTGTGTAGCCGCTCCCTTTTCCCCTGTACCCGCTCCGTGTTCCCGTGTCGCCGCTCCCTGTTCTCCTTTAGCTGCTCCCTGTACTCCTTTACCCGTTCTATGTTCCCCTGTACCCACTCCATGTTCCTGTGTAGCCGCTCCCTTTTCCCCTGTACCCGCTCCGTGTTCCCTTGTACCCGCTCCGTGTTCCTGTATAGCCGCTCCCTGTAATCCTGTGCCCGATCCGTGTTCTCCTGTACCCGCTACCTGTTCCTGTGTACACGCTGCATGTTCCCCTCAACCTGCTCCATGTTCACGTGTTCCTTTTTCCCCCTGCTCTGTGTTCCATTGTACCCGCTCCATGATACTCTATACACGCTCCCTGTTCCCCTGTACCCGGTCTCTGTTACCCTGTACCCGGAACCTGTTCCGCTGTACCCGCTCCGTGTTCCCCTGTACCCGCTCCCTGTTCCCCTGTATCTCCTCCCAGTACTCCTGTACCCGTTCCATGTTCCCCTGTACCGGCTCCGTGTTCCCCTGTACCCACTCCCGGTTCCCCTGTAACCGCTCCGTGTTCCCCTGTCCCTCTGTTCCGTGTTCCATTGTACAGGCTCCGTGTTCCCCTGTACCCGCTCCGTCTTCCGCGTACCCGCTCCGGTTCCCGTTTACCTGATCCCTGTTCCCCTCTAACCTCTCTGTTCCTGCTCAGTGTTCCCCTGTACTGTGTTCCCCCGTTCCGTATTCCCATGTACATGCTCCCTGTTCCCCTGTACCCGCTCCATGTTCCCCTGTACCCGTTCATTTTTCGCCTGTACATGCTCAATGTACCCCTGTCCACTCTCCGCGTTCCACTGCTTCCACTGCACCGTGTTCCATTTTATCCACTCCGTTTTACACCGTACCCATTCTGTGTTCCCCTGCACCCGCTCTGTGTTCCCCTGTACCCGCTCCCTGTTCCCCTGTTCCCGCTCCGTGCTCTCCTGTACCCGCTACCTCTTCCTCTGTACCCGCTCCATGTTCCTCTGCAACCGCTATGTGTTCCCCGTACCCATTTCTGTGTTCCCCTGAACACGCTCCGTGTTCCCCTGTGCCCGCTCCGTGTTCCCCTGTAATTGCTCCCTGTTCCCCTGTACGTGCGTCCTGTTCCCCTGTAACCGCTCTGTGTTTCCCCTGAAACCGCTCCCTGTTCCCCCTGTACCCGCTCCCTGTTCCCCTGTAACCGCTCCCTGTTCCCACTGTACCCGCTCCCTGTTCCCCTGCACCCGTTCCCTGTTCCCCTGCAGCTGCTCTCTGTTCCCCTGTACACGCTCCGTCTTTCCCTGTACCCGCTCCGTGTTCCACTTCCTCAGTATCTGCTCCATTTTCCCCTGTGCCCGCTCCCTGTTCCCCTGTACCTTCTCCGTGTTCCTGTTTAGCCGCTCCCTGCTCTCCTGTAACAGCTACCTGCTCCCTTGTATACGTTCCCTGTTCCTCTGCACCCACCTCACTGTTCTGCTGTACCTGCTCTGTGTTCCACTGTACCCGCTCCCTGTTCCCCTGTACCCGCTCCCTGTTCCCCTGTACCTGCTCTGTGTTCCCCTGTACATGCTTCCTGTTCTCTTGTACCCGCTCCGTGTTCACCTGTACTCGCTCCGTGTTCCCCTGCACATGCTCCCTGTTCCCCTGCACGTGCGACCTATTTCCCTGTAACCGCTCTGTGTTCCCCTGTAACTGTTACCTGTTATGCTGTTACTTGTTCCGCTGTACCCGCTCCATGTTCCCCTGTACCCGCTCCATGTTTCCCTCTACCTGCTCCGTGTTCCCCTGTAACCGCTCCATGTTCCCCTTTGCGCGCTCTCTGTTCCCTTGTACATGTTTCCTGTTCCGATGCACCTGCTCTGTATTCCGCTGTATCCGCTCCCTGTTCCCCTGTACCTGCTCCCTGTACTCCTGTACCGTTCCGTGTTCCCCTGTACGTGCTCCCTGTTCCCCTGTACGTGTCACCTGTTCCCCTGTACCTGCTCCCCGTTCCTCTGTATCCGCTCCGTATTCCCCTGTAACCGTTCGTGTTCCCCTGTACCCGCTCCCTGTTCCTGTGTAGCCACTCCCTGTTCCCCTGTACCTGCTCCGTGTTCCCGTGTAGCCGCTCCCTGTACCCGCTCCCTGTCCCCCTGTACACGCTCCATGTTCCCCTGTACCCGCTATGTGCTCCCCTATACCCGCTCTGTGTTGCCCTGTCCCCGCTCCGTGTTGCCCTGTCCCCGCTCCGTGTTGCCCTGTACCCGCTCCATGTTCCACTGTACCCGCTATGTGTTCCCCACTACACGCTCTGTGTTGCCCTGTCCCCGCTCCATGTTGCCCTGTACCCGCTCCGTGTTGCCCTGTACCTGTTACCTTTTCCCCTGTACCCTCGCTGTTACGCTGTACCCGCTCCCTTTTCCCCTGTTCCGTGTTGCCCTGTACCCGCTCCATGTCCCCCTGCACCTGCTTCATGTTCTCCCCACCCCCTGTTCCCCTGTACCCATTCTGTGTTCCCATTGACCCGCACCATGTTCCCTTAACACACTCCGTGTTCCCTTATACCCGCTCACTGTTACCCTGTACCCGCTTCCTGTTCTTCTGTACCCGCTCGGTGTTTTGCTGTACCCGCTCCCTGTTCCTCCGTACACGCTCTGTGTTCATGTGCAGCGCTTCCTGTTCCCCTGTACCTTTTCCGTGTTCCCGTGTAGCCGCTCCCTGTCCCCGTTCCGTGCTCTCCTGTACCTGCTACCTGTTCCCCTGTTGCCTTGTACACCGTTCCGTGCTCTCCTGTACCTGCTACCTTTTCCCCTGTACCCGTCGCTGTTACCCTGTACCCGCTCCCTTTTCCCCTGTTCCGTGTTGTCCTGTACGCCTCCGTGTTAAACTATATCCGCTGCGTCTTTCCGTTCCACTGTACCCGTTCCGTGCTCCCCCTGTACCGGCTTCTTGTTCGCCAGTACCCGTTTCGTGTTCCCCTGTACCCGCTCACTGTTCCCCAGTACCCACTTCCTGTTCCCCACTTCCCGATCCCTGTTCCCCTGCACCCATTCCCTGTTCCCCTGTATCTGCTCCCTGTACCCGCTCTATGTTCCTGTGTAGCCGCTCCCTGTTCCTCTGTACCCGCTCTGTGTTCTCCTGCCCCGCTACCTGTTCCTGTTTACTTGCTCCGTGTTCCCCTCTACCTGCTCCATGTTCACATGTTCCTTGCTCCCTCTGCTCCGTGTTTCATTGTACCCGCTCCGTGTTCCCCTGTACCCGCTTCCTGTTCCCCAGTACCCACTTCCTGTTGCCCAATTCCCGCTCCCTGTTCCCCTGCACCCGTTCCCTGTTCCCCTGTACCTGCTCCCTGTACCCGCTCTATGTTCCTGTGTAGCCGCTGCCAGTTCCCCTGTACCCGCTCTATGTTCTCCTGTCCCCGCTACCTGTTCCTGTTTACACGCTCCGTATTCCCCTCTACCTGCTCCATGTTCCCCTGTTCCTTGTTCCCCCTGCTCCGTGTTCCATTGTATCCGTTCCGTGTTCCCCTGTACCCGCTTCCATAACCCAGTACCCACTTCCTGTTCCCCACTTCCCGCTCCCTGTTCCCCTGCACCCGTTCCCTGTTCCCCTGTACCTGCTCCCTGTACCCGCTCTATGTTCCTGTGTAGCCGCTGCCAGTTCCCCTGTACCCGCTTTATGTTCTCCTGTCCCCGCTACCTGTTCCTGTTTACACGCTCCGTATTCCCCTCTACCAGCTCCATGTTCCCCTGTTCCTTGTTCCCCCTGCTCCGTGTTCCATTGTATCCGTTCCGTGTTCCCCTGTACCCGCTTCCAGTAACCCAGTACCCACTTCCTGTTCCCCACTTCCCGCTCCCTGTTCCCCTGCATCCGTTCCCTGTTCCCCTGTAAATGCTCCCTGTACCGCTCTATGTTCCTGTGTAGCCGCTCCCTGTTCCCCTGTACCCGCTCTGTGTTCTCCTGTCCCCGCTACCTGTTCCTCTTTACACGCTCCGTGTTCGCCCTACCTGCTCCATGTTCCCCTGTTCCTTGTTCACCCTGCTCCGTGTTCCATTGTACCCGCTCCGTTTTCCCCTGTTCCGTGCTGCCCTATATCCGCTCCGTGTTCCCCTGCAGCCGCTCTCTGTTCACCTGCAGCCGCTCTCTGTTCCCCTGTACACGCTCCGTCTTTCCCTGCACCCGCTCCATGTTCCCCTGTACCTGCTCCGTGTTCTCCTGTAACCGCTCCATCTTCCCCTTTGCCCGCTTCCTGTTCCCCTGTACCGCTCCCTGTTCCCCCTGTACCCGCTCCCTGTCCCCCTGTTGCTGATCCCTGTTCCATTCTACCCGCGCTGTGTTCCGCTGTACACGCTCCCTGTTCCCCTGTACCTGCTCCCTGTACTCCTGTATCCGCTCCTTGTTCCCATGCACCCGTTCCGTGTTCCCCTGTATCCGCTCCCTGTTCCCCTGTACCTGCTCCCTGTACTCCTGTACCCGCTCCGTGTTCCCCTGTACCTGTGATGTGTTCCCTTAACACACTCCGTGTTCCCTTGTACTCGCTCCCTGTTACCCTGTACCCGCTTCCTGTTCCTCTGTACCCGCTCCCTATTCCTCTGTACACGCTCCGTGTTCCTGTGTAGGCACTCCCTGTCCCCGCTCCGTGCACTCCTGTACCCACTACCTGTTCCCCTGTTCCCTTGTACCCCCTTGCTGTTCCCCTGTACCCGCTCCCTTTTCCCCTGTTCGGTGGTGCCCTGGACCCGCTCCGTGTTCCACTGTAACCGCTGCGCGTTCCCCTTCCCCTGTACCCGTTCCGTGTTCCCCCTGTACCGGCTCCCTGTTCCCCAGCACCCGCTACCTGTTCCCCTCTACCCGCTCCCTGTTCCCCTGCACCCGTTCCCTGTTTCCATGTACCTGTTCCCTGTTCCAGTCTACCCGCTCCGTGTTCCGCTGTACCCGCTCCCTGTTCCCCTGTACCTGCTCCCTGTACTCTTGTACCCGCTCCGTGTTCACCTGTACTCGCTCCGTGTTCCCCTACACCTGCTCCCTGTTCCCCTGCACGTGCGACCTATTTCCCTGTAACCGCTCTATGTTCCCCTGTAACTGTTACCTGTTATGCTGTTACTTGTTCCGCTGTACCCGCTCCATGATTCCCTCTACCTGCTCCGTGTTCCCCTGTAACCGCTCCATGTTCCCCATTGCGCGCTCTCTGTTCCCTTGTACATGTTTCCTGTTCCGATGCACCTGCTCTGTATTCCACTGTACCCGCTCCGTGTTCCCCTGCACCTGCTCCCTGTTCCCCTGTACTTGTGACCTGTTCCCCTGAACCTGCTCTGTGTTCCCCTGTACATGCTTCCTGTTCTCTTGTACCCGCTCCGTGTTCACCTGTACTCGCTCCGTGTTCCCCTGCACCTGCTCCCTGTTCCCCTGTACTTGCGACCTGTTCCCCTGTACCTGCTCTGTGTTCCACTGTACCCGCTCCCTGTTCCCCTGTACCTGCTCCCTGTACTCTTGTACCCGCTCCGTGTTCACCTGTACTCGCTCCGTGTTCCCCTGCACCTGCTCCCTGTTCCCCTGCACGTGCGACCTATTTCCCTGCAACAGCTCTGTGTTCCCCTGTAACTGTTACCTGTTATGCTGTTACTTGTTCCGCTGTACCCGCTCCATGTTCCGCTGTACCCGCTCCATGTTCCCCTGTACCCGCTCCATGTTTCCCTCTACCTGCTCCGTGTTCCCCTGTAACCGCTCCATGTTCCCCTTTGCGCACTCTCTGTTCCCTTGTACATGTTTCCTGTTCCGATGCACCTGCTCTGTATTCCGCTGTACCCGCTCCCTGTTCCCCTGTACCTGCTCCCTGTACTCCTGTACCGTTCCGTGTTCCCCTGTACGTGCTCCCTGTTCCCCTGTACGTGTTACCTGTTCCCCTGTACCTGCTCCCCGTTCCTCTGTATCCGCTCCGTATTCCCCTGTACCCGTTCGTGTTCCCCAGTACCCGCTCCGTGTTCCTGTGTATCCACTCCCTGTTCCCCTGTACCTGCTCCCTGTTCCCGTGTAGCCGCTCCCTGTACCCGCTCCCTGTCCCCCTGTACACGCTCCATGTTCCCCTGTACCCGCTATGTGTTCCTCTATACCCGCTCTGTGTTGCCCTGTCCCCGCTCCGTGTTGCCCTGTACCCGCTCCATGTTCCACTGTACCCGCTATGTGTTCCCCACTACACGCTCTGTGTTGCCCTGTCCCCGCTCCATGTTGCCCTGTACCTGTTACCTTTTCCCCTGTACCCTCGCTGTTACGCTGTACCCGCTCCCTTTTCCCCTGTTCCGTGTTGCCCTGTACCCGCTCCATGTCCCCCTGCACCTGCTTCATGTTCTCCCCACCCCCTGTTCCCCTGTACCCATTCTGTGTTACCATTGACCCGCACCATGTTCCCTTAACACACTCCGTGTTCCCTTATACCCGCTCACTGTTACCCTGTACCCGCTTCCTGTTCTTCTGTACCCGCTCGGTGTTTTGCTGTACCCACTCCCTGTTCCTCCGTACACGCTCTGTGTTCATGTGCAGCGCTTCCTGTTCCCCTGTACCTTTTCCGTGTTCCTGTGTAGCCGCTCCCTGTCCCCGTTCCGTGCTCTCCTGTACCTGCTACCTGTTCCCCTGTTGCCTTGTACCCCGTTCCGTGCTCTCCTGTACCTGCTACCTTTTCCCCTGTACCCGTCGCTGTTACCCTGTACCCGCTCCCTTTTCCCCTGTTCCGTGTTGTCCTGTACGCGCTCCGTGTTAAACTATATCCGCTGCGTCTTTCCGTTCCACTGTACCCGTTCCGTGTTCTCCCTGTACCGGCTTCCTGTTCCCCAGTACCCGTTTCGTGTTCCCCTGTACCCGCTCCCTGTTCCCCTGCACCCGTTCCCTGTTCCCCTGTATCTGCTCCCTGTACCCGCTCTATGTTCCTGTGTAGCCGCTGCCAGTTCCCCTGTAGCCGCTCTATGTTCTCCTGTCCCCGCTACCTGTTCCTGTTTACACGCTCCGTATTCCCCTCTACCTGCTCCATGTTCCCCTGTTCCTTGTTCCCCCTGCTCCGTGTTACATTGTATCCGTTCCGTGTCCCCCTGTACCCGCTTCCAGTAACCCAGTACCCACTTCCTGTTCCCCACTTCCCGCTCCCTGTTCCCCTGCACCCGATCCCTGTACCCATGTACCTGCTCCCTATACCCGCTCTATGTTCCTGTGTAGCCGCTGCCAGTTTCCCTAAACCCGCTCTAAGATCTCCTGTCCCCGCTACCTGTTCCTGTTTACACGCTCCGTTTTCCCCCTACCTGCTCCATGTTCCCCTGTTCCTTGTTCACCCTGCTCCGTGTTCCATTGTACCCGCTCCGTTTTCCCCTGTTCCGTGCTGTCCTATATCCGCTCCGTGTTCCCCTGCAGCCGCTCTCTGTTCACCTGCAGCCGCTCTCTGTTCCCCTGTGCACGCTACGTCTTTCCCTGCACCCGCTCCATGTTCCCCTGTACCTGCTCCGTGTTCTCCTGTAACCGCTCCATGTTCCCCTTTGCCCGTTCCCTGTTCCCCTGTACCGCTCCCTGTTCCCCCTGTACCCGCTCCCTGTCCCCCTGTTCCTGATCCCTGTTCCGTTCTACCCGCGCTGTGTTCCGCTGTACACGCTCCCTGTTCCCCTGTACCTGCTCCCTGTACTCCTGTATCCGCTCCTTGTTCCCCTGCACCCGTTCCGTGTTCCCCTGCATCCCATCCCTGTTCCCCTGTACCTGCTCCCTGTTCCGTTCTACCCGCGCTGTGTTCCGCTGTACACGCTCCCTGTTCCCCTGTACCTGCTCCCTGTACTCCTGTACCCGCTCCGTGTTCCCCTGTACCTGTGATGTGTTCCCTTAACACACTCCGTGTTCCCTTGTACTCGCTCCCTGTTACCCTGTCGCCGCTTCCTGTTCCTCTGTACCCGCTCCCTATTCCTCTGTACACGCTCCGTGTTCCTGTGTAGGCACTCCCTGTCCCCGCTCCGTGCACTCCTGTACCCACTACCTGTTCCCCTGTTCCCTTGTACCCCCTTGCTGTTCCCCTGTACCCGCTCCCTTTTCCCCTGTTCGGTGGTGCCCTGGACCCGCTCCGTGTTCCACTGTATCCGCTGCGCGTTCCCCTTCCCCTGTACCCGTTCCGTGTTCCCCCTGTACCGGCTCCCTGTTCCCCAGCACCCGCTACCTGTTCCCCTCTACCCGCTCCCTGTTCCCCTGCACCCGTTCCCTGTTTCCATGTACCTGTTCCCTGTTCCAGTCTACCCGCTCCGTGTTCCGCTGAACCCGCTCCCTGTTCCCCTGTACCTGCTCCCTGTACTCTTGTACCCGCTCCGTGTTCACCTGTACTCGCTCCGTGTTCCCCTACACCTGCTCCCTGTTCCCCTGCACGTTCGACCTATTTCCCTGTAACCGCTCTGTGTTCCCCTGTAACTGTTACTTGTTATGCTGTTACTTGTTCCGCTGTACCCGCTCCATGTTCCGCTGTACCCGCTCCATGTTTCCCTCTACCTGCTCCGTGTTCCCCTGTAACCGCTCCATGTTCCCCTTTGCGCGCTCTCTGTTCCCTTGTACATGTTTCCTGTTCCGATGCACCTGCTCTGTATTCCGCTGTACCCGCTCCCTGTTCCCCTGTACCTGCTCCCTGTACTCCTGTACCGTTCCGTGTTCCCCTGTACCTGCTCCCTGTTCCCCTGTACGTGCTACCTGTTCCCCTGTACCTGCTCCCCGTTCCTCTGTATCCGCTCCGTATTCCCCTGTACCCGTTCGTGTTCCCCAGTACCCGCTCCGTGTTCCTGTGCAGCCACTCCCTGTTCCCCTGTACCTGCTCCGTGTTCCCGTGTAGCCGCTCCCTGTACCCGCTCCCTGTCCCCCTGCACACACTCCATGTTCACCTGTACCCGCTATGTGTTCCCCTATACCCGCTCTGTGTTGCCCTGTCCCCGCTCCGTTTTGCCCTGTACCCGCTCCATGTTCCACTGTACCCGCTATATGTTCCCCACTACACGCTCTGTGTTGCCCTGTCCCCGCTCCATGTTGCCCTGTACCCGCTCCGTGTTGCCCTGTACCTGTTACCTTTTCACCTGTACCCTCGCTGTTACGCTGCACCCGCTCCCTTTTCCCCTGTTCCGTGTTGCCCTGTACCCGCTCCATGTCCCCCTGCACCTGCTTCATGTTCAGCCCACCTTCTGTTCCCCTGTACCCATTCTGTGTTCCCATTGACCTGCACCATGTTCCCTTAACACACTCCGTGTTCCCTTATACCCGCTCCCTGTTACCCTGTACCAGCTTCCTGTTCTTCTGTACCCGCTCGGTGTTTTGCTGTACCCGCTCCCTGTTCCTCCGTACACGCTCTGTGTTCATGTGCAGCGCTTCCTGTTCCCCTGTACCTTTTCCGTGTTCCCGTGTAGCCGCTCCCTGTCCTCGTTCCGTGCTCTCCTGTACCTGCTACCTGTTCCCCTGTTCCCTTGTACCCCGTTCTGTGCTCTCCTATACCTGCCACCTTTTCCCCTGTACCCGTCGCTGTTACCCTGTACCCGCTCCCTTTTCCCCTGTTCCGTGTTGTCCTGTACGCGCTCCCTGTTAAACTATATCCGCTGCGTGTTCCCGTTCCAATGTACCCGTTCCGTGTTCCTCCTGTACCGGCTTCCTGTTCCCCAGTACCCGTTTCGTGTTCCCCTGTACCCGCTCCCTGTTCCCCAGTACCCACTTCCTGTTCCCTACTTCCCGCTCTCTGTTCCCCTGCACCCGTTCCCTGTTCCCCTGTATCTGCTCCCTGTACCCGCTCTATGTTCCTGTGTAGCCGCTCCCTGTTCCTCTGTACCCGCTCTGTGTTCTCCTGCCCCGCTACCTGTTCCTGTTTACTCGCTCCGTGTTCCCCTCTACCTGTTCCATGTTCACCTGTTCCTTGTTCCCGCTGCTCCGTGTTCCATTGTGCCCGCTGCATGTTCCCCTGTACCCGCTTCCTGTTCCCCAGTACCCACTTCCTGTTCCCTACTTCCCGCTCCCTGTTCCCCTGCACCCGTTCCCTGTTCCCCTATACCTGCTCCCTGTACCCGCTCTATGTTCCTGTGTAGCCGTTGCCTGTTCCCCTGTACCCGCTCTATGTTCTCCTGTCCCCGCTACCTGTTCCTGTTTACACGCTTTGTGTTCCCCTCAACCTGCTCCATGTTTACATGTTCCTTGTTCCCACTGCTCCGTGTTCCATTGTACCCGTTCCGTTTCCCCCTGTTCCGTGTTGCCCTATACCCGCTCCGTGTTCCCGCTGTACCCGCTCCCTGTTCCCCTGTACACGCTCCCTGTTCCCTGTTCCATTCTACCCGCGCTATGTGCCGCTGTACACGCTCCCTGTTCCCCTGTACCTGCTCCCTGCACTCCTGTACTCGCCCCGTGTTCCCCTGTACCTGCGATGTGTTCCCTTAACACACTCCGTGTTCCCTTATTACTCGCTCCCTGTTACCCTGTACCCGCTTCCTGTTCCTCTGTACCCGCTCCCTGTTCCTCTGTTCCCTTGTACACCCTTGCTGTTCCCCTGTAGCTGTTACCTTTTCCCCTGTACCCGTCGCTGTTACCCTGTACCCGCTCCCTTTTCCCCTGTTCCGTGTAGCCCTGTACCCGCTCCGTGTTCCACTGTATCTGCTGCGCGTTCCCCTTCCCCTGCACCCGTTCCGTGTTTCACCTGTACCGGCTCACTGTTCCCCAGTACCCGCTCATTGTTCCCCTGCACCCTTTCCCTGTTCCCCTGTACCCGCTCCCTGTTCCCCTGTACCTGCTCCCTTTACCTGCTCTATGTTCCTGTGTAGCCGCTCCCTGTTCCCCTGTACCCGCTCTGTGTTCTCCTGTCCCCGCTACCTGTTCGGGTTTACGCGCTCCGTGTTCCTGTCTACCTGCTCCATGTTCCCCTGTTCCTTTTTCCCCCTGCTCCGTGTTCCATTGTACCCGCCCCGTTTTCCCCTGTTCCGTGTTGCCTTATACCCGCTCCGTGTTCCGCTGCAGCCGCTCTCAGTTCCCCTGCAGCCGCTCTCTGTTCCCCTGTAACCGCTCCGTCTTTCGCTGTACCCGCTCTATGTTCCCCTGTACCTGCTCCGTGTTCTCCTGTAACCGCTCCATGTTCCCCTTTGCCCGCTCCCTGTTCCCCTCTACCTGCTCTGTGTTCCACTGTACCTGCTCCCTGTTCCCTGTACCTGCTCTTTGTTCCACTGTACCCGCTCCCTATTCCCTTGCAACTGCTCTGTGTTCCACTGTATCCGCTCCCTATTCCCCTGTACCTGCTCTGTGTTCCACTGTACCCGCTCCCTGTTCCCCTGTACCTGCTCTATGTTCCCCTGTGCCCGCTCCCTGTTCCCCTGTACCTGCTCTGTGTTCCCCAGTACCCGCTCGCTGTTCCCCTGTACCTGCTCTGTTTTCCACTGTACCCGCTCCCTGTTCACTTGTACCTGCTCCCTGTACTCTTGTACCCGCTCCCTGTTCCCCTGTACCTGCTCTGTGTTCCCCAGTACCCGCTCGCTGTTCCCCTGTACCTGCTCTGTTTTCCACTGTACCCGCTCCCTGTTCACTTGTACCTGCTCCCTGTACTCTTGTACCCGCCCCGTGTTCCCCTGTACCTGCTCTCTGTTCGTACGACCTATTCCCCTGTAACCGCTCCGTGTTCCCCCTGTACCCACTCCCTGTTCCCCTGTAACCGCTCCCTGTTCCCCTGCACCCGTTCCCTGTTCCCCTGTACCCGCTCCCTGTTACCCTGTACCCGCTTCCTGTTCCTCTGTACCCGCTCGGTGTTTTGCTGTACCCGCTCCCTATTCCTCAGTACACAATCCCTGTTCGTCCGTACAAGCTCTGTGTTCCTGTGTAGCGCTCCCTGTTCCCCTGTACCTTTTCCGTGTTCCCTTGTAGCCGCTCCCTGTCCCCGTTCCGTGCCCTCCTGTACCTGCTACCTGTTCCCCTGTTCCCTTGTACCCCCTTGCTGTTCCCCTGTACCTGCTACCTTTTCCCCTGTACCCGTCGGTGTTACCCTGTACCCGCACCCTTTTCCCCTGTTCCGTGTTGTCCTGTACGCGCTCCGTGTTCCACTATATCCGCTGCGTGTTCCCGTTCCACTGTACCCGCTATGTGTTCCCTTCAACCCGCGCTGTGTTCCGCTGTACACGCTCTCTGTTCCCCTGTATCTGCTCCCTGTACTCCTGTACCGGCTCCTTTTTCCCCTGCACCCGTTCCGTGTTCCCCTGTATCCGCTCCCTGTTCCCCTGTACTTGCTCCCTGTTCCGTTCTACCCGCGCTCTATTCCGCTGTACACGCTCCCTGTTCCCCTGTACCTGCTCCCTGCACTCCTGTAACCCCTCCGTGTTCCTCTGTACCTGCGATGTGTTCCCTTAACACACTCCGTGTTCCCTTGAATTCGCTCCCTGTTACCCTGTACCCGCTTCCTGTTCCTATGTACCCGCTCCCTGTTCCTCTGTACATGCTCCGTGTTCCTGTGTAGGCACTCCCTGTCCCCGCTCCGTGCTTTCCTGTACCCACTACCTGTTCCCCTGTTCCCTTGTACCCCCTTGCTGTTCCCCTGTACCCGCTCCCTTTTCCCCTGTTCGTTGTTGCCCTGTATCCACTCCGTGTTCCACTGTATCCGCTGCGCGTTCCCCTTCCCCTGTACCCGTTCCGTGTTCCCCCTGTACCGGCACCCTGTTCCCCAGTACCCGCTACCTATTCCCCTCTACCCGCTCCCTGTTCCTCAGTACACACTCCCTGTTCCTCCGTGCACGCTCTGTGTTCATGTGTAGCGCTTCCTGTTCCCCTGTACCTTTTCCGTGTTCCCGTGTAGCCGCTCCCTGTCCCCGTTCCGTGCTCTCCTGTACCTGCTACATTTTCCCCTGTACCCGTCGCTGTTACCCTGTACCCGCTCCCTATTCCCCTGTTCCGTGTTATCCTGTACGCGCTCCGTGTTAAACTATATCCGCTGCGTGTTCCCGTTCCACTGTACCCGTTCCGTGTTCCTCCTGTACCGGCTTCCTGTTCCCCAGTACCCGTTTCGTGTTCCCCTGTACCCGCTCCCTGTTCCCCAGTACCCACTTCCTGTTCCCTACTTCCCGCTCCCTGTTCCCCTGCACCCGTTCCCTGTTCCCCTGTATCTGCTCCCTGTACCCGCTCTATGTTCCTGTGTAGCCGCTCCCTGTTCCTCTGTACCCGCTCTGTGTTCTCCTGCCCCGCTACCTGTTCCTGTTTACTCGCTCCGTGTTCCCCTCTACCTGTTCCATGTTCACCTGTTCCTTGTTCCCTCTGCTCCGTGTTCCATTGTGCCCGCTGCATGTTCCCCTGTACCCGCTTCCTGTTCCCCAGTACCCACTTCCTGTTCCCTACTTCCCGCTCCCTGTTCCCCTGCACCCGTTCCCTGTTCCCCTGTACCTGCTCCCTGTACCCGCTCTATGTTCCTGTGTAGCCGTTGCCTGTTCCCCTGTACCAGCTCTATTTTCTCCTGTCCCCGCTACCTGTTCCTGTTTACACGCTTTGTGTTCCCCTCTACCTGCTCCATGTTTACATGATCCTTGTTCCCACTGCTCCGTGTTCCATTGTACCCGCTCCGTTTCCCCCTGTTCCGTGTTGCCCTATACCCGCTCCGTGTTCCCCTGCAGCCGCTCTCTGTTCCCCTGTACACGCTCCCTGTTCCCCTGTACCCGCTCCGTCTTTCGCTGTACCCGCTCTATGTTCCCCTGTACCTGCTCCGTGTTCTCCTGTAACCGCTCCATGTTCCCCTATGCCCGCTCCCTGTTACCCTCTACCTGCTCTGTGTTCCACTGTACCTGCTCCCTGTTCCCTGTACCTGCTCTTTGTTCCACTGTACCCGCTCCCTATTCCCTTGCAACTGCTCTGTGTTCCACTGTATCCGCTCCCTATTCCCCTGTACCTGCTCCCTGCACTCCTGTAACCCCTCCGTGTTCCTCTGTACCTGCGATGTGTTCCCTTAACACACTCCGTGTTCCCTTGAATTCGCTCCCTGTTACCCTGTACCCGCTTCCTGTTCCTATGTACCCGCTCCCTGTTCCTCTGTACATGCTCCGTGTTCCTGTGTAGGCACTCCCTGTCCCCGCTCCGTGCTTTCCTGTACCCACTACCTGTTCCCCTGTTCCCTTGTACCCCCTTGCTGTTCCCCTGTACCCGCTCCCTTTTCCCCTGTTCGTTGTTGCCCTGTATCCACTCCGTGTTCCACTGTATCCGCTGCGCGTTCCCCTTCCCCTGTACCCGTTCCGTGTTCCCCCTGTACCGGCACCCTGTTCCCCAGTACCCGCTACCTATTCCCCTCTACCCGCTCCCTGTTCCTCAGTACACACTCCCTGTTCCTCCGTGCACGCTCTGTGTTCATGTGTAGCGCTTCCTGTTCCCCTGTACCTTTTCCGTGTTCCCGTGTAGCCGCTCCCTGTCCCCGTTCCGTGCTCTCCTGTACCTGCTACCTTTTCCCCTGTACCCGTCGCTGTTACCCTGTACCCGCTCCCTATTCCCCTGTTCCGTGTTATCCTGTACGCGCTCCGTGTTAAACTATATCCGCTGCGTGTTCCCGTTCCACTGTACCCGTTCCGTGTTCCTCCTGTACCGGCTTCCTGTTCCCCAGTACCCGTTTCGTGTTCCCCTGTACCCGCTCCCTGTTCCCCAGTACCCACTTCCTGTTCCCTACTTCCCGCTCCCTGTTCCCCTGCACCCGTGCCCTGTTCCCCTGTATCTGCTCCCTGTACCCGCTCTATGTTCCTGTGTAGCCGCTCCCTGTTCCTCTGTACCCGCTCTGTGTTCTCCTGCCCCGCTACCTGTTCCTGTTTACTCGCTCCGTGTTCCCCTCTACCTGTTCCATGTTCACCTGTTCCTTGTTCCCTCTGCTCCGTGTTCCATTGTGCCCGCTGCATGTTCCCCTGTACCCGCTTCCTGTTCCCCAGTACCCACTTCCTGTTCCCTACTTCCCGCTCCCTGTTCCCCTGCACCCGTTCCCTGTTCCCCTGTACCTGCTCCCTGTACCCGCTCTATGTTCCTGTGTAGCCGTTGCCTGTTCCCCTGTACCAGCTCTATTTTCTCCTGTCCCCGCTACCTGTTCCTGTTTACACGCTTTGTGTTCCCCTCTACCTGCTCCATGTTTACATGATCCTTGTTCCCACTGCTCCGTGTTCCATTGTACCCGCTCCGTTTCCCCCTGTTCCGTGTTGCCCTATACCCGCTCCGTGTTCCCCTGCAGCCGCTCTCTGTTCCCCTGTACACGCTCCCTGTTCCCCTGTACCCGCTCCGTCTTTCGCTGTACCCGCTCTATGTTCCCCTGTACCTGCTCCGTGTTCTCCTGTAACCGCTCCATGTTCCCCTATGCACGCTCCCTGTTACCCTCTACCTGCTCTGTGTTCCACTGTACCTGCTCCCTGTTCCCTGTACCTGCTCTTTGTTCCACTGTACCCGCTCCCTATTCCCTTGCAACTGCTCTGTGTTCCACTGTATCCGCTCCCTATTCCCCTGTACCTGCTCTGTGTTCCCCTGTACCTGCTCTCTGTTCGTGGGACCTGTTCCCCTGTAACCGCTCCGTGTTCCCCCTGTACCTGCTCTGTGTTCCCCAGTACCCGCTCGCTGTTCCCCTGTACCTGCTCTGTTTTCCACTGTACCCACTCCCTGTTCACTTGTACCCGCTTCCTGTTCCTCTGAACCCGCTCGGTGTTTCGCTGTACCCGCTCCCTATTCCTCAGTACACAATCCCTGTTCGTCCGTACACGCTCTGTGTTCCTGTGTAGCGCTCCCTGTTCCCCTGTACATTTTCCGTGTTCCCGTGTAGCCGCTCCCTGTCCCCGTTCCGTGCCCTCCTGTACCTGCTACCTGTTCCCCTGTTCCCTTGAACCCCTTGCTGTTCCCCTGTACCTGCTACCTCTTCCCCTGTACCCGTCGCTGTTACCCTGTACCCGCACCCTTTTCCCCTGTTCCGTGTTGTCCTGTACGCGCTCCGTGTTCCACTATATCCGCTGCGTGTTCCCGTTCCACTGTACCCGCTATGTGTTCCCTTCTACCCGCGCTGTGTTCCGCTGTACAAGCTCTCTGTTTCCCTGTATCTACTCCCTGTACTCCTGTACCGGCTCCTTGTTCCCCTGCACCCGTTCCGTGTTCCCCTGTATCCGCTCCCTGTTCCCCTGTACCTGCTCCCTGTTCCGTTCTACCCGCGCTCTGTTCCGCTGTACACGCTCCCTGTTCCCCTGTACCTGCTCCCTGCACTCCTGTACCCCCTCCGTGTTCCTCTGTACCTGCGATGTGTTCCCTTAACACACTCCGTGTTCCCTTGAATTCGCTCCCTGTTACCCTGTACCCGCTTCCTGTTCCTCTGTACCCGCTCCCTGTTCCTCTGTACATGCTCCGTGTTCCTGTGTAGGTACTCCCTGTCCCCGCTCCGTGCTCTCCTGTACCCACTACCTGTTCCCCTGTTCCCTTGTACCCACTTGCTGTTCCCCTGTACCCGCTCCCTTTCCCCCTGTTCGTTGTTGCCCTGTATCCACTCCGTGTTCCACTGTATCCGCTGCGCGTTCCCCTTCCCCTGTACCCGTTCCGTGTTCCCCCTGTACCGGCACCCTGTTCCCCAGTACCCGCTACCTATTCCCCTCTACCCGCTCCCTGTTCCTCAGTACACACTCCCTGTTCCTCCGTGCACGCTCTGTGTTCATGTGCAGCGCTTCCTGTTCCCCTGTACCTTTTCCGTGTTCCCGTGTAGCCGCTCCCTGTCCCCGTTCCGTGCTCTCCTGTACCTGCTACCTTTTCCCCTGTACCCGTCGCTGTTACCCTGTACCCGCTCCCTTTTCCCCTGTTCCGTGTTATCCTGTACGCGCTCCGTGTTAAACTATATCCGCTGCGTGTTCCCGTTCCACTGTACCCGTTCCGTGCTCCTCCTGTACCGGCATCCTGTTCCCCAGTACCCGTTTCGTGTTCGCCTGTACCCGCTCCCTGTTCCCCAGTACCCACTTCCTGTTCCCTACTTCCCGCTCCCTGTTCCCCTGCACCCGTTCCCTGTTTCCCTGTATCTGCTCCCTGTACCCGCTCTATGTTCCTGTGTAGCCGCTCCCTGTTCCTCTGTACCCGCTCTGTGTTCTCCTGCCCCGCTACCTGTTCCTGTTTACTCGCTCCGTGTTCCCCTCTACCTGTTCCATGTTCACCTGTTCCTTGTTCCCTCTGCTCTGTGTTCCATTGTACCCGCTGCATGTTCCCCTGTACTCGCTTCCTGTTTCCCAGTACCCACTTCCTGTTCCCTACTTCCCGCTCCCTGTTCCCCTGCACCCGTTCCCTGTTCCCCTGTACCTGCTCCCTGTACCCGCTCTATGTTCCTGTGTAGCCGCTGCCTGTGCCCCTGTACCCGCTCTATGTTCTCCTGTCCCCGCTACCTGTTCCTGTTTACACGCTCCGTGTTCCCCTCTACCTGCTCCATGTTTACATGTTCCTTGTTCCCACTGCTCCGTGTTCCATTGTACCCGCTCCGTTTCCCCCTGTTCCGTGTTGCCCCATACCCGGTCCGTGTTCCCCTGCAACCGCTCTCTGTTCCCCTGCAGCCGCTCTCTATTCCCCTGTACCCGCTCCGTCTTTCCCTGCACCCGCTCCATGTTCCCCTGTACCTGCTCCGTGTTCTCCTGTAACCGCTCCATGTTCCCGTTTGCCCGCTCCCTGTTCCCCTGTACCGCTCCGTGTTCCCGTTTACCCGCTCCCTGTTCCCCCTGTACCCGCTCCCTGTCCCCCTGTTCCTGTTCCCTTTTCCGTTCTACCCGCGCTGTGTTCCGCTGTACACGCTCCCTGTTCCCCTGTATCTGCTCCATGTACTCCTGTACCGGCTTCTTGTTCCCCTGCACCCGTTCCGTGTTCCCCTGTACACGCTCCCTGTTCCCCTGTACCTGCTCCCTGCACTCCTGTACCCGCTCCGTGTTCCCCTGTACATGCGATGTGTTCCCTTAACACACTCCGTGTTCCCTTGAATTCGCTCCCTGTTACCCTGTACCCGCTTCCTGTTCCTCTGTACCCGCTCCCTGTTCCTCTGTACATGCTCCGTGTTCCTGTGTAGGCACTCCCTGTCCCCGCTCCGTGCTCTCCTGTACCCAGTACCTGTTCACCTGTTCCCTTGTACCCCCTTGCTGTTCCCCTGTACCCGCTCCCTTTTCCCCTGTTCGTTGTTGCCCTGTATCCAATCCGTGTTCCACTGTATCCGCTGCGCGTTCCCCTTCCCCTGTGCCCGTTCCGTGTTACCCCTGTACCGGCACCCTGTTCCACAGTACCCGCTACCTATTCCCCTCTACCCGCTCCCTGTTCCCCTGCACACGTTCCCTGTTTCCCTGTACCTGTTCCCTGTTCCAGTATACCCGCTCCATGTTCCGCTGTACCCGCTCCCTATTCCCCTGTACCTGCTCCCTGTACTCCTGTACCCGTTCCGTGTTCTCCTGTAACCGCTCCGTGTTTCCCTTTGCCCGCTCCCTGTTCCCCTTTACCTGCTCCGTGTTCTCCTGTAACCGCTCCATGTTCCCCTTTGCCCGCTCCCTGTTCCCCTGTACCGCTCCGTGTTCCCGTTTACCCGCTCCCTGTTCCCCCTGTACCCGCTCTCTATCCCCCTGTCCCTGATCCCTGTTCCATTCTACCCGCGCTGTGTTCCGCTGTACACGCTCCCTGTTCTTCTGTACCTGCTCCCTGTACTCCTGTACCCGCTCCTTATTCCCCTGCACCCGTTCCGTGTTCCCCTGTATCCGCTCCCTGTTCCCCTGTACCTGCTCCCTGTTCCGTTCTACGCGCGCTGTGTTCCGCTGTACACGCTCCCTGTTCCCCTGTACCTGCTCCCTGCACTCCTGTACCCGCTCCGTGTTCCCCTGTACCTGCGATGTGTTCCCTTAACACACTCCGTGTTCCCTTGTACTCGCTCCCTGTTACCCTGTACCCGCTTCCTGTTCCTCTGTACCCGCTCCCTATTCCTCTGTACACGCTCCGTGTTCCTGTGTAGGCACTCCCTGTCCCCGCTCCGTGCTCTCCTGTACCCACTACCTCTTCCCCTGTTCCCTTGTACCCCCTTGCTGTTCCCCTGTACCCGCTCCCTTTTCCCCTGTTCGGTGGTGCCCTGTACCCGCTCCGTGTTCCACTGTATCCGCTGCGCGTTTCCCTCCCCCTGTACCCGTTCCGTGTTCCCCCTGTACCGGCTCCCTTTTCCCCAGTACCCGTTACCTGTTCCCCTTTACCCGCTCCCTCTTCCCCTGCACCCGTTCCCTGTTTCCATGTACCTGTTCCCTGTTCCAGTCTACCCGCTCCGTGTTCCGCTGTACCCGCTCCATATTCCCCCGTACCTGCTCCCTGTACTCCTGTACCCGCCCCGTGTTCTCCTGTAACCGCTCCGTGTTCCCGTTTGCCCGCTCCCTGTTCCCCTTTACCTGCTCCGTGTTCTCCTGAAACCGCTCCATGTTCCCCTTTAACCGCTCCCTGTTACCCTGTACCTGCTCTGTGTTCCACTGTACCTGCTCCCTGTTCCCTGTACCTGCTCTTTGTTCCACTGTACCCGCTCCCTATTCCCTTGCACCTGCTCTGTGTTCCACTGTATCCGCTCCCTGTTCCCCTGTACCTGCTCTGTGTTCCCCTGTGCCCGCTCCCTGTTCCCCTGTGCCTGCTCTGTGCTCCCCAGTACACGCTCGCTGTTCCCCTGTACTTGCTCTGTTTTCCACTGTACCCGCTCCCTGTTCCCTTGTACCTGCTCCCTGTACTCTTGTACCCGCTCCGTGTTCCCCTGTACCTGCTCCCTGTTCCCCTCTACGTGCGACCTGTTCCCCTGCACCCGTTCCCTGTACCTCTGTACCCGCTCCCTGTTACCCTGCAGCCGCTCTCTGTTCCCCTGTACCCGCTCCGTGTTCCACTTCCTCAGTATCCGCTTCACGTTCCCCTGTACCCGCTCCGTGTTTCGCTGTACCCGCTCCAGTTTCCCCTTTGCCCGCTCCCTGTTCCCGTGTACTTTCTCCGTGTTCCCGTTTAGCCTCTGCGTGCTCTCCTGTACCTGCTACCTGCTCCCTTGTATACGTTCCCTGTTCCTCTGCACCCCTCTCCCTGTTCTGCCGTACCTGCTCTGTGTTCCACTGTACCCGCTCCCTCTTCCGCTGTACCTGCTCTGTGTTCCCCTGTACATGCTTCCTGTACTCTTGTACCCGCTCCGTGTTCACCTGTACTCGCTCCGTGTTTCCCTGCACCTGCTCCCTGTTCCCCTGAACGTGCGACCTGTTCCCCTGTAACCGCTCTGTGTTCCCCTGTATATGTTATCTTTTATGCTGTTACTTGTTCCCCTGTACCCGCTCCATGTTCCGCGGTTCCGGTTCCATGTTCCCCTGTACGCGCTCCATGTTTCCCTCCACATGCTCCGTGTTCCCCTGTAACCGCTCCGTGTTCCCCTTTGCGCGCTCTCTGTTCCCTTGCACACGATTCCTGTTCCGATGTACCTGCTCTGTGTTCCTCTGTACCCGCACCCTTTTCCCCTGTACCTGCTCCCTGTACTCCTGTACCTGCTCCCCGTTCCTCTGCATCCGCTCCGTATTCCCCTGTACCCGTTCGTGTTCCCCTGTATCCACTCCGTGTTCCTGTGTAGCCGCTCCCTGTTCCCCTGTCCCCGCTACCTGTTCCTGTTTACACGCTCCGTGTTCCCCTCTACCTGCTCCATGTTCCCCTGTTCCTTGTTCCCCCTGCTCCGTGTTCCATTGTACCCGCTCCGTTTTCCCCTGCTACGTGTTGCCCTATACCCGCTCCGTGTTCCCCTGCAGCCGCTCTCTGTTCCCCTGCAGCCGCTCTCTGTTCCCCTGTACCGCTCCGTCTTTCCCTGTACCCGCTCCATGTTCCCCTGTACCCGCCCCGTGTTCTCCTGTAACCGCTCCATGTTCCCCTTTGCCCGCTCCCTGTTCCCCTGTACCGCTCCGTGTTCCCATTTACCTGCTCCCTGTTCCTCCCTGTACCCGCTCCGTGTTCACCTGTATTCGCTCCGTGTTCCCCTGCACCTGCTCCCTCTTCCCCTGTACGTGCGACCTGTTCCCCTGTAAACGCTCTGTGTTCCCCTGCAAATGTTATCTGTTATGCTGTTACTTGTTCCCCTGTACCCGTTCCATGTTCCCCCTGTGCCGGCTCCATGTTCCCCAGTACCCGCTAAATGTTTCCCTCTAACCGCTCCCTGTTCCCCTGCACTCGTCCCACGTTCCCCTGTACCCGCTCCCTGTTTCCCTGTAACTGTTCCCTGTTCCGCTCTACCCGCTCCGTGTTCCGCTGTACCCGCTCCCTGTTCCACTGTACCTGCTCCCTGTACTCCTGTACCCGCTCCGTGTTCTCCTGTAACTGCTCCATGTTCACCTTTGCCCGCTCCCTGTTCCCCTGTACCGCTCCGTGTTTCACTGTACCCGCTCCCTATTCCCCGGACCCACTTCCTGTTCCCCACTTCCCGCTCCCTGTTCCCCTGCACCCGTTCCCTGTTCCCCTGTACCTGCTCCCTGCACCCGCTCTATGTTCCTGTGTAGCCGCTCCCTGTTTCCCTGTACCCGCTCTGTGTTCTCCTGTCCCCGTTACATGTTCCTGTTTATACGCTCGCTGTTCCCCTCTACATGCTCCATGTTCCCCTGTTCCTTGTTCCCCCTGTTCCGTGTTCCATTGTTCCCGCTCCGTTTTTCCCTGTTCCATGTTGCCCTGTACCCGCTCCATGTCCCCCTGTACATGCATCATGTTCTCCCCACACCTGTACCCATTCTGTGTTCCCATTGACTCGCACCATGTTCCCTGAACACACTCCGTGTTCCCTTGTACCCGCTCCCTGTTACCCTGTACCCGCTTCCTGTTCCTCTGTGCCCGCTCGGTGTTTTGCTGTACCCGCTCCCTATTCCTCAGTACACAATCCCTGTTCGTCCGTACACACTCTGTGTTCCTGTGTAGCGCTCCCTGTTCATCTGTACCTTTTCCCTGTTCCCGTGTAGCCGCTCCCTGTCCCCGTTCCGTGCCCTCCTGTACCTGCTACCTGTTCCCCTGTTCCCTTGTACCCCCTTGCTGTTCCCCTGTACCTGCTACCTTTTCCCCTGTACCCGTCGCTGTTACCCTGTACCCGCACCCTTTTCCCCTGTTACGTGTTGTCCTGTACGCGCTCCGTGTTCCACTATATCCGCTGCGTGTTCCCGTTCCACTGTACCCGTTCCGTGTCCCCCCCTGTACCAGCTTCCTGTTCCCCAGTACCCGTTTCGTGTTCCCCTGTACCGCTCCGTGTTTCACTGTACCCGCTCCCTATTCCCAGTACCCACTTCCTGTTCCCCACTTCCCGCTCGCTGTTCTCCTGCACCCGTTCCCTGTTCCCCTGTACCTGCTCCCTGTACCCGCTCTATTCTCCTGTGTTACCGCTCCCTGTTCCCCTGTACCCGCTCTGATTTCTCCTGTCCCCGCTACCTGTTCCTGTTTACTCGCTCCGTGTTCCCCTCTACCTGCTCCATGTTCCCCTGTTCCTTGTTCCCCCTGCTCCGTGTTACATTGTACCCGCTCCGTGTTCCCCTGTACCCGCTTCCAGTAGCCCAGTACCCACTTCCTGTTCCCCACTTCCCGCTCCCTGTTCCCCTGCATCCGTTCCCTGTTCCCCTGTAAATGCTCCCTGTACCCGCTCTATGTTCCTGTGTAGCCGCTCCCTTTCCCGTGTACCCGCTTTTTGTTCTCCTGTTCCCGCTATCTGTTCCTGTTTACTCGCTCTGTGTTTCCCTCTACCTGCTCCATGTTCCCCTGTTCCTTGTTCACCCTGCTCCGTGTTCCATTGTACCCGCTCCGTTTTCCCCAGTTCCGTGTTGCCCTATATGCGCTCCGTGTTCCCCTGCAGCCGCTCTCTGTTCCCCTGTACCCGCTCCGTCTTTCCCTGTACCCACTCCATGTTCCCCTGTACCTGCTCCGTGTTCTCCTGCAACCGCTCCATGTTCCCCTTTGCCCGCTGCCTGTTCACCTGTACCGCTCCGTGTTCCCGTTTACCCGCTCCCTGTTCCCCCTGTAACGGCTCCCTGTTCCCCAGTACCCGCAACCTGTTCTCCTCTACCCGCTCCCTGTTCCCCTGCACCCGTTCCCTGTTCCCCTGTACCCGCTCCCTGTTTCCCTGTACCTGTTCCCTGTTCCGCTCTTCCCGCTCCCTGTTCCCCTGTACCTGCTCCCTGTACTCCTGTACCCGCTCCGTGTTCTCCTGTAAACGCGACATGTTCCCCTTTGCCCGCTCCCTATTTCCCTGTCCCTGCTCCGTGTTCTCCTGTAACCGCTCCATTTTCCCCTTTGCGCACTTCCTGTTCCCCTGTACCGCTCCGTATTCCACTGTACCCGCTCCCTGATCCCCTGTTCCTGCTCTGTGTTCCATTTACTCGCTCCCTGTTCCCCTGTACCTGCTCTGTGTCCACTGTACCGGCTACCTGTTCCCCTGTACGCGCTCCGTGTTCCCCTGTACCTGTTCCCTGTTCCCTGTCCGTGCGACCTGAACCCCTGTAACCGCTCTGTGTTCCCCTGTACCTGGTACCTGTTACGCTGATCCTTGTTCCCCTGTACCCGCTCCGTGTTCCGCTGTACCCACTCCATGTTCCCCTGTACCTGCTCTGTGTTCCACTGTACCCGCTCCCTATTCCCTTGTACCAGCTCTGTGTTCCACTGCACCCGCTCCCTGTTCCCCTGCACCTGCGCTGTGTTCCACTGTACCCGCTCCCTGTTCGCCTGTACCTGCTCTGTGTTCCACTGTACCCGCTCCCTGTTCCCCTGTACCTGCTCTGTGTTCCACTCTACCCGCTCCCTGTTCCCCTCTAACTGGTCTGTGTTCCACTGTACCCGCACCCTGTTCTCCTGTACCTGCTCTGTGTTCCCCTGTACCCGCTCCCTGTTCCCCTGTACCTGCTCTGTGTTCCCCTGTACCCGCTCGCTGTTCCCCTGTACCGGCTCTGTTTTCCACTGTACCCACTCCCTGTTCCCCTGTACCTGCTCCCTGCACTCTTGTACCCGCTCCGTCTTCCCCTGTACTTGCTCCCTTTTCCCCTGTACGTGCGTCCTGTTCCCCTGTAACCGCTCTGTGTTCCCCCTGAAACCGCTCTCTGTTCCCCCTGTACCCGCTCCCTGTTCCCCTGTAACGCTCCCTGTTCCCACTGTACCCGCTCCCTGTTCCCCTGCACCCGTTCCCTGTTCCCCTCTACCCGCTCCGTCTTTCCCTGTACCCGCTCCGTGTTCCACTTCCTCAGTATCCGCTCTATGTTCCCCTGTGCCCGCTCCATGTTCCGCTGTACTTGCTCCAGGTTCCCCTTTGCCCGCTCCCTGTTCCCCTGTACCTTCTCAGTGTTCCCGTTTAGCCGCTCCGTGCTCTACTGTAACTGCTACCTGCTCCCTTGTATACGTTCCCTGTTCCTCTGCAACCCCCTCACTGTTCTGCTGTAGCTGCTCTGTGTTCCACTGTACCCGCTCCCTGTTCCTCTGTACCCGCTCCCTGTTCCCCTGTACCTGCAATGTGTTCCCCTGTACATGCTCCCTGTACTCTTGTACCCGCTCCGTGTTCACCTGCACTCGCTCCGTGTTCCCCTGCACCTGCTCGCTTATCCCCTGCACGTGCGACCTATTTCCCTGTAACCGCTCTGATGTTCCCTTGTACCTGCTCCCTGTACTCCTGTACCGTTCCCTGTTCCTCTGTACATGCTCCTTATTCCCCTGTACGTGCTACCTGTTCCCCTGTACCTGCTCCCCGTTCCTCTGTATCCGCTCCGTATTCCCCTGTACCCGTTCGTGTTCCACTGTACCCGCTCCGTGTTCCTGTGTAGCCACTCCCTGTTCCCCTGTACCTGCTCCGTGTTCCCGTGTAGCCGCTCTCTGTACCCGCTCCCTGTCCCCCTGTACAAGCTCCATGTTCCCCTGTACCCGCTATGTGTTCCTCTATACCCGCTCTGTGTTGCCCTGTCCCCGCTCCGTGTTGCCCTGTACCCGCTCCATGTTCCACTGTACCCGCTATGTGTTCCCTTCTACCCGCTCTGTGTTGCCCTGTCGCCGCTCCATGTTGCCCTGTACCCGCTCCGTGTTGCCCTGTACCTGTTACCTTTTCCCCTGTACCCTCGCTGTTACGCTGTACCCGCTCCCTTTTCCCCTGTTCCGTGTTGCCCTGTACCCGCTCCATGTCCCCCTGCACCTGCTTCATGTTCACCCCACCCCCTGTTCCCCTGTACCCATTCTGTGTTCCCATTGACCCGCACCATGTTCCCTTAACACACTCCGTGTTCCCTTATACCTGCTCCCTGTTACCCTGTACCCGCTTCCTGTTCTTCTCTACCTGCTCGGTGTTTTGCTGTACCCGCTCCCTGTTCCTCATTACACACTCCCTGTTCCTCCGTGCACGCTCTGTGTTCATGTGTTGAGCTTCCTGTTCCCCTGTACCTTTTCCGTGTTCCCGTGTAGCCGCTCCCTGACCCCGTTCCGTGCTCTCCTGTACCTGCTAGCTTTTCCCCTGTACCCGTCGCTGTTACCCTGTACCCGCTCCCTTTTCCCCTGTTCCGTGTTGTCCTGTACGCGCTCCGAGTTAAACTATATCCGCTGCGTGTTCCCGTTCCACTGTACCCGTTCCGAGTTCCCCCTGTACCGGATTCCTGTTCCCCACTACCCGTTTCGCGTTCCCCTGTACACGCTCCCTGTACCCCAGTACCCACTTCCTGTTCCCTACTTGCCGCTCCCTGTTCCCCTGCACCCGTTCCCTGTTCCCCAGTAACTGCTCCCTGTACCCGCTCTATGTTTCTGTGTAGCCGCTCCCTGTTCCTCTGTACCCGCTCTGTGTTCTCCTGCCCCGCTACCTGTTCCTGTTTACTCGCTCCGTGTTCCCCTCTATCTGCTCCATGTTCACCTGTTCCTTGTTCCCTCTGCTCCGTGTTCCATTGTACCCGCTCCGTGTTCCCCTGTACCCGCTTCCTGTTCCCCAGTACCCACTTCCTGTTCCCCACTTCCCGCTCCCTGTTCCCCTGCACCCGTTCCCTGTTCCCCTGTACCTGCTCCCTGTTCCCGCTCTATGTTCCTGTGTAGCCGCTGCCTGTTCCCCTGTACCCGCTCTATGTTCTCCTGTCCCCGCTACCTGTTCCTGTTTACACGCTCCGTGTTCCCCTCTACCTGCTCCATGTTTACCTGTTCCTTGTTCCCACTGCTCCGTGTTCCATTGTACCCGCTCCGTTTTCCCCTGTTCCGTGTTGCCCTATACCCGCTCCGTATTCCCCTGCAGCCGCTCTTTGTTCCCCTGCAGCCGCTGTCCATTCCCCTGTACCTGTTCCGTGTTTCCCTGCACCCGCTCCATGTTCCCCTATACCTGCTCCGTGTTCTCCTGTAACCGCTCCATTTCCCCTTTGCCCGCTCCCTGTTCCCCTGTACCGCTCCGTGTTCCCGTTTACCCGCTCCCTGTTCTCCCTGTCCCCGCTCCCTGTCCCCCTGTTCCTGTTCCCTGTTCCGTTCTACCCGCGCTTTGTTCCGCTGTACACGCTCCCTGTTCCCCTGTATCTGCTCCCTGTACTCCTGTACCGGCTCCTTGATCGCCTGCACCCGTTCCGTGTTCCCCTGTATCCGCTCCCTGTTCCCATGTACCTGCTCCCTGTTCCGTTCTACCCGCGCTGTGTTCCGCTGTACACGCTCCCTGTTCCCCTGTACCTGCTCCCTGCACTCCTGTACCCGCTCCGTGTTCCCCTGTACCAGCGATGTGTTCCCTTAACACACTCCGTTTTCCCTTGAATTCCCTCCCTGTTACCCTGTACCCGCTTCCTGTTCCTCTGTACCCGCTCCCTGTTCCTCTGTACATGCTCCGTGTTCCTGTGTAGGCACTCCCTGTCCCCGCTCCGTGCTCTCCTGTACCCACTACCTGTTCCCCTGTTCCCTTGTACCCCCTTGCTGTTCCCCTGTACCCGCTCCCTTTTCCCCTGTTCGTTGTTGCCCTGTATCCACTCCGTGTTCCACTGTATCCGCTGCGCGTTCCCCTTCCCCTGTACCCGTTCCGTGTTCCCCCTGTACCGGCACCCTGTTCCCCAGTACCCGCTACCTATTCCCCTCTACCCGCTCCCTGTTCCCCTGCACCCGTTCCCTGTTTCCATGTACCTGTTCCCTGTTCAAGTCTACCCGCTCCATGTTCCGCTGTACCCGCTCCCTATTCCCCTGTACCTGCTCCCTGTACTCCTGTACCCGTTCCGTGTTCTCCTGTAACAGCTCCGTGTTCTCCTTTGCCCGCTCCCTGTTCCCCTTTACCTGCTCCGTGTTCTCCTGTAACCGCTCCATGTTCCCCTTTAACCGCTCCCTGTTACCCTGTACCGCTCCGTGTTCCACTGTACCCGCTCCCTGTTCCCCTGTACCTGCTCTGTGTTCCATTTACCCGCTCGCTGTTCCCCTGTAGCTGCTCTGTGTTCCACTGTACCGGCTCCCTGTTCACCTGTACGCGCTCCGTGTTCCCCTGGAACTGCTCCTTGTTCCCCTGTACGTGCGAACTGATGACCTGCAACCGCTCTGTGTTCATCTGTACCTGTTATCTGTTACGCTGTTCCTTGTTCCTCTGTACCCGTCGCTGTTACCCTGTAGCCGCTCCCTTTTCCCCTGTTCCGTGTTGTCCTGTACCCGTTCCGTGTTCCACTGTATCCGTTGCGTGTTCCCCTTCCACTGTACCCGTTCCGTGTTCCACCTGTACCGGCTCCCTGTTCCCCAGTACCCACTTCCTGTTCCCCTGTACCTGCTCCCTGTACCCGCTCTATGTTCCTGTGTAGCCGCTCCCTTTCCCTGTACCCGCTTTGTGTTCTCCTGTCCCCGCTACCTGTTCCTGTTTACTCGCTCCGTGTTCCCCTCTACCTGCTCCATGTTCCCCTGTTCCTTGTTCCCCCCGCTCCGTGTTCCATTGTACCAGATCCGTATTCCCCTGTACTCGCTTCCTGTTCCCCTGCACCCGTTCCCTGTTCCCCTGTACCTGCTCCTTGTACCCGCTCTATGTTCCTGTGCAGCCGCTACCTGTTCCGCTGTACCCGCTCTGTGTTCTCCTGTCCCCGGTACCTGTTCCTGTTTACTCGCTCCGTGTTCTCCTCTACCTGCTCCATGTTCCCCTGTTCCTTGTTCCCCCTGCTCCGTGTTCCATTGTACCCGCTCCGCGTTCCCCTGTATCCGCTTCCAGTAGCCCAGTACCCACTTCCTGTTCCCCACTTCCCGCTCCCAGTTCCCCTGCATCCGTTCCCTGTTCCCCTGTAAATGCTCCCTGTACCCGATCTATGTTCATATGTAGCCGCTCCCTGTTCCCCTGTACCCGCTCTGTGTTCTCCTGTCCCCGCTACCTGTTCCTGTTTACTCGCTCCGTGTTCCCCTCTACGTGCTCCATGTTCCCCTGTTCCTTGTTCACCCTGCTCCGTGTTCCATTGTACCCGCTCCGTTTTCCCCTATTCCGTGTTGCCCTATATCCGCTCCGTGTTCCCCTGCAGCCGCTCTCTGTTCCCCTGTACCCGCTCCGTCTTTCCCTGTACCCGCTCCATGTTCCCCTTTGCCCGCTGCCTGTTCCCCTGTACCGCTCCGTGTTCCCGTTTACCCGCTCCCTGTTTCCCCTGTACCGGCTCCCTGTTCCCCAGTACCCGCAACCTGTTCTCCTCTACCCGCTCCCTGTTCCCCTGCACCCGTTCCCTGTTCCCCTGTACCCGCTCCCTGTTTCCCTGTACCTGTTCCCTGTTCCGCTCTTCCCGCTCCCTGTTCCCCTGTACCTGCTCCCTGTACTCCTGTACCCGCTCCGTGTTCTCCTGTAAACGCTACATGTTCCCCTTTGCCCGCTCCCTATTCCCCTGTCCCTGCTCCGTGTTCTACTGTAACCGCTCCATTTTCCCCTTTGCGCACTTCCTGTTCCCCTGTACCGCTCCGTATTCCACTGTATCCGCTCCCTGATCCCCTGTACCTGCTCTGTGTTCCATTTACCCGCTCCCTGTTCCCCTGTACCTGCTCTGTGTTCCACTGTACCGGCTACCTGTTCCCCTGTACGCGCTCCGTGTTCCCCTGTACCTGCTCCCTGTTCCCCTGTACGTGCGACCTTATCCCCTGTAATCGCTCTGTGTTCCCCTGTACCTGGTACCTGTTACACTGTTCCTTGTTCCCCTGTACCCGCTCCGTGTTCCGCTGCACCCACTCCATTTTCCCCTGTACCTGCTCTGTGTTCCACTGTACCCGCTCCCTGTTCCCCTGCACCTGCTCTGTGTTCCACTGTACCCGCTCCCTGTTCCCCTGTACCTGCTCTGTGTTCCACTGTACCCGCTCCCTGTTCCCCTGTAACTGCGCTGTGTTCCACTGTACCCGCACCCTGTTCGCCTGTACCTGCTCTGTGTTCCACTGTACCCGCTCCCTGTTACCCTGTACCTGCTCTGTGTTCCACTGTACCCGCTCCCTGTTCCCCTGTACCCGCTCTGTGTTCTCCTGCCCCGCTACCTGTTCCTGTTTACTCGCTCCGTGTTCCCCTCTATCTGCTCCATGTTCACCTGTTCCTTGTTCCCTCTGCTCCGTGTTCCATTGTACCCGCTCCGTGTTCCCCTGTACCCGCTTCCTGTTCCCCAGTACCCACTTCCTGTTCCCCACTTCCCGCTCCCTGTTCCCCTGCACCCGTTCCCTGTTCCCCTGTACCTGCTCCCTGTTCCCGCTCTATGTTCCTGTGTAGCCGCTGCCTGTTCCCCTGTACCCGCTCTATGTTCTCCTGTCCCCGCTACCTGTTCCTGTTTACACGCTCCGTGTTCCCCTCTACCTGCTCCATGTTTACCTGTTCCTTGTTCCCACTGCTCCGTGTTCCATTGTACCCGCTCCGTTTTCCCCTGTTCCGTGTTGCCCTATACCCGCTCCGTATTCCCCTGCAGCCGCTCTTTGTTCCCCTGCAGCCGCTGTCCATTCCCCTGTACCTGTTCCGTCTTTCCCTGCACCCGCTCCATGTTCCCCTATACCTGCTCCGTGTTCTCCTGTAACCGCTCCATTTCCCCTTTGCCCGCTCCCTGTTCCCCTGTACCGCTCCGTGTTCCCGTTTACCCGCTCCCTGTTCTCCCTGTCCCCGCTCCCTGTCCCCCTGTTCCTGTTCCCTGTTCCGTTCTACCCGCGCTGTGTTCCGCTGTACACGCTCCCTGTTCCCCTGTATCTGCTCCCTGTACTCCTGTACCGGCTCCTTGATCCCCTGCACCCGTTCCGTGTTCCCCTGTATCCGCTTCCTGTTCCCCTGTACCTGCTCCCTGTTCCGTTCTACCCGCGCTGTGTTCCGCTGTACACGCTCCCTGTTCCCCTGTACCTGCTCCCTGCACTCCTGTACCCGCTCCGTGTTCCCCTGTACCAACGATGTGTTCCCTTAACACACTCCGTTTTCCCTTGAATTCCCTCCCTGTTACCCTGTACCCGCTTCCTGTTCCTCTGTACCCGCTCCCTGTTCCTCTGTACATGCTCCGTGTTCCTGTGTAGGCACTCCCTGTCCCCGCTCCGTGCTCTCCTGTACCCACTACCTGTTCCCCTGTTCCCTTGTACCCCCTTGCTGTTCCCCTGTACCCGCTCCCTTTTCCCCTGTTCGTTGTTGCCCTGCATCCACTCCGTGTTCCACTGTATCCGCTGCGCGTTCCCCTTCCCCTGTACCCGTTCCGTGTTCCCCCTGTACCGGCACCCTGTTCCCCAGTACCCGCTACCTATTCCCCTCTACCCGCTCCCTGTTCCCCTGCACCCGTTCCCTGTTTCCATGTACCTGTTCCCTGTTCCAGTCTACCCGCTCCATGTTCCGCTGTACCCGCTCCCTATTCCCCTGTACCTGCTCCCTGTACTCCTGTACCCGTTCCGTGTTCTCCTGTAACCGCTCCGTGTTCTCCTTTGCCCGCTCCCTGTTCCCCTTTACCTGCTCCGTGTTCTCCTGTAACCGCTCCATGTTCCCCTTTAACCGCTCCCTGTTACCCTGTACCGCTCCGTGTTCCACTGTACCCGCTCCCTGTTCCCCTGTACCTGCTCTGTGTTCCATTTACCCGCTCGCTGTTCCCCTGTAGCTGCTCTGTGTTCCACTGTACCGGCTCCCTGTTCACCTGTACGCGCTCCGTGTTCCCCTGGAACTGCTCCTTGTTCCCCTGTACGTGCGAACTGATGACCTGCAACCGCTCTGTGTTCAACTGTACCTGTTATCTGTTACGCTGTTCCTTGTTCCCCTGTACCCGTCGCTGTTACCCTGTAGCCGCTCCCTTTTCCCCTGTTCCGTGTTGTCCTGTACCCGTTCCGTGTTCCACTGTATCCGTTGCGTGTTCCCCTTCCACTGTACCCGTTCCGTGTTCCACCTGTACCGGCTCCCTGTTCCCCAGTACCCACTTCCTGTTCCCCTGTACCTGCTCCCTGTACCCGCTCTATGTTCCTGTGTAGCCGCTCCCTTTCCCTGTACCCGCTTTGTGTTCTCCTGTCCCCGCTACCTGTTCCTGTTTACTCGCTCCGTGTTCCCCTCTACCTGCTCCATGTTCCCCTGTTCCTTGTTCCCCCCGCTCCGTGTTCCATTGTACCAGATCCGTATTCCCCTGTACTCGCTTCCTGTTCCCCTGCACCCGTTCCCTGTTCCCCTGTACCTGCTCCCTGTACCCGCTCTATGTTCCTGTGCAGCCGCTACCTGTTCCGCTGTACCCGCTCTGTGTTCTCCTGTCCCCGGTACCTGTTCCTGTTTACTCTCTCCGTGTTCTCCTCTACCTGCTCCATGTTCCCCTGTTCCTTGTTCCCCCTGCTCCGTGTTCCATTGTACCCGCTCCGCGTTCCCCTGTATCCGCTTCCAGTAGCCCAGTACCCACTTCCTGTTCCCCACTTCCCGCTCCCAGTTCCCCTGCATCCGTTTCCTGTTCCCCTGTAAATGCTCCCTGTACCCGATCTATGTTCATATGTAGCCGCTCCCTGTTCCCCTGTACCCGCTCTGTGTTCTCCTGTCCCCGCTACCTGTTCCTGTTTACTCGCTCCGTGTTCTCCTCTACCTGCTCCATGTTCCCCTGTTCCTTGTTCCCCCTGCTCCGTGTTCCATTGTACGCGCTCCGCGTTCCCCTGTATCCGCTTCCAGTAGCCCAGTACCCACTTCCTGTTCCCCACTTCCCGGTCCAGTTCCCCTGCATCCGTTCCCTGTTCCCCTGTAAATGCTCCCTGTACCCGATCTATGTTCATATGTAGCCGCTCCCTGTTCCCCTGTACCCGCTCTGTGTTCTCCTGTCCCCGCTACCTGTTCCTGTTTACTCGCTCCGTGTTCCCCTCTACGTACTCCATGTTCCCCTGTTCCTTGTTCACCCTGCACCGTGTTCCATTGTACCCGCTCCGTTTTCCCCTATTCCGTGTTGCCCTATATCCGCTCCGTGTTCCCCTGCAGCCGCTCTCTGTTCCCCTGTACCCGCTCCGTCTTTCCCTGTACCCGCTCCATGTTCCCCTTTGCCCGCTGCCTGTTCCCCTGTACCGCTCCGTGTTCCCGTTTACCCGCTCCCTGTTTCCCCTGTACCGGCTCCCTGTTCCCCAGTACCCGCAACCTGTTCTCCTCTACCCGCTCCCTGTTCCCCTGCACCCGTTCCCTGTTCCCCTGTACCCGCTCCCTGTTTCCCTGTACCTGTTCCCTGTTCCGCTCTTCCCGCTCCCTGTTCCCCTGTACCTGCTCCCTGTACTCCTGTACCCGCTCCGTGTTCTCCTGTAAACGCTACATGTTCCCCTTTGCCCGCTCCCTATTCCCCTGTCCCTGCTCCGTATTCTACTGTAACCGCTCCATTTTCCCCTTTGCGCACTTCCTGTTCCCCTGTACCGCTCCGTATTCCACTGTATCCGCTCCCTGATCCCCTGTACCTGCTCTGTGTTCCATTTACCCGCTCCCTGTTCCCCTGTACCTGCTCTGTGTTCCACTGTACCGGCTACCTGTTCCCCTGTACGCGCTCCGTGTTCCCCTGTACCTGCTCCCTGTTCCCCTGTACGTGCGACCTTATCCCCTGTAATCGCTCTGTGTTCCCCTGTACCTGGTACCTGTTACACTGTTCCTTGTTCCCCTGTACCCGCTCCGTGTTCCGCTGTACCCACTCCATTTTCCCCTGTACCTGCTCTGTGTTCCACTGTACCCGCTCCCTGTTCCCCTGCACCTGCTCTGTGTTCCACTGTACCCGCTCCCTGTTCCCCTGTACCTGCTCTGTGTTCCACTGTACCCGCTCCCTGTTCCCCTGTAACTGCGCTGTGTTCCACTGTACCCGCACCCTGTTCGCCTGTACCTGCTCTGTGTTCCACTGTACCCGCTCCCTGTTACCCTGTACCTGCTCTGTGTTCCACTGTACCCGCTCCCTGTTCCCCTGTAACTGCTCTGTGTTCCACTGTACCCGAACACTGTTCTCCTGTACCTGCTCTGTGTTCCCCTGTACCCGCTCCCTGTTCCCCTGTACCTGCTCTGTGTTCCCCTGTACCCGCTCGCTGTTCCCCTCTACCGGCTCTGTTTTCCACTGTAGCCACTCCCTGATCCCCTGTACCTGCTCCCTGTACTCTTGTACCCGCTCCGTGTTCCCCTGTACTTGCTCCCTGTTCCCCCGTACGTGCGTCCTGTTCCCCTGTAACCGCTCTGTGTTCCCCTGAAACCGTTCCCTGTTCCCCCTGTACCCGCTCCCTGTTCCCCTGTAACGCTCCCTGTTCCCCCTGTACCCGCTCCCTGTTCCCCTGCACCCGTTCCCTGTTCCCCTGCAGCCGCTCTCTGTTCCCCTGTACCCGCTCCGTGTTCCACTTCTTCAGTATCCGCTCCATGTTCCCCTGTGCCCGCTCCCTGTTCCGCTGTACCCGCTCCAGGTTCCCCTTTGCCCGCTCCCAGTTCCCCTGTACCTTCTCCGTGTTCCCGTTTAGCCGCTCCCTGCTCTACTGTAACTGCTACCTGCTCCCTTGTATACGTTCCCTGTTCCTCTGCAACCCCCTCACTGTTCTGCTGTACCTGCTCTGTGTTCCACTGTACCCGCTCCCTGTTCCCCTGTACCCGCTCCCTGTTCCCCTGTACCTGCTCTGTGTTCCCCTGTACATGCTTCCTGTACTCTTGTACCCGCTCCATGTTCACCTGCACTCGCTCCGTGTTCCCCTGCGCCTGCTCCCTGTTCCCCTGTACCCGCTATGTGTTCCTCTACACCCGCTCTGTGTTGCCCTGTCCCCGCTCCGTGTTGCCCTGTACCCGCTCCATGTTCCACTGTACCCGCTATGTGTTCCCTTCTACCCGCTCTGTGTTGCCCTGTCCCCGCTCCATGTTGACCTGTACCCGCTCCGTGTTGCCCTGTACCTGTTACCTTTTCCCATTTACACTCGCTGTTACGCTGTACCCGCTCCCTTTTCCCCTGTTCCATGTTGCCCTGTACCCGCTCCATGTCCCCCTGCACCTGCTTCATGTTCTCCCCACCCCCTGTTCCCCTGTACCCATTCTGTGTTCCCATTGACCCGCACCATGCTCCCTTAACACACTCCGTGTACCCTTATACCTGCTCCCTGTTACCCTGTACCCGCTTCCTGTTCTTCTGTACCCGCTCGGTGTTTTGCTGTACCCGCTCCCTGTTCCTCAGTACACACTCCCTGTTCCTCCGTACACGCTCTGTGTTCATGTGTAGCGCTTCCTGTTCCGCTGTACCTTTTCCGTGTTCCCGTGTAGCCGCTCCCTGTCCCCGTTCCGTGCTCTCCTGTACCTGCTACCTTTTCCCCTGTACCCGTCGCTGTTATCCTGTACCCGCTCCCTTCTCCCCTGTTCCGCGTTGTCCTGTACGCGCTCCATGTTAAACTATATCCGCTGCGTGTTCGCGTTCCACTGTACATGTTCCGTGTTCCACCTGTACCGGCTTCCTGTTCCCCAGTACCCGTTTCGTGTTCCCCTGTACCCGCTCCCTGTTCCCCAGTACCCACTTCATGTTCCCTACTTCCCGCTCCATGTTCCCCTGCGCCCGTTCCCTATTCCCCTGTATCTGCTTCATGTACCCGCTCTATGTTCCTGTGTAGCCGCTCCCTGTTCCTCTGTACCCGCTCTGTGTTCTCCTGCCCCGCTACCTGTTCCTGTTTACTCGCTCCGTGTTCCCCTCTACCTGCTCCATGTTCACCTGTTCCTTGTTCCCTCTGCTCCGTGTTCCATTGTACCCGCTCCGTGTTCCCCTGTACCCGCTTCCTGTTCCCCAGTACCCACTTCCTGTTCCCCACTTCCCGCTCCCTAATCCGCTGCACCCGTTCCCTGTTCCCCTGTACCTGCTCCCTGTACCCGCTCTATGTTCCTGTGTAGCCGCTGCTTGTTCCCCTGTACCCGCTCTATGTTCTCCTGTCCCCGCTACCTGTTCCTGTTTACACGCTCCGTGTTCCCCTCTACCTGCTCCATGTTTACCTGTTCCTTGTTATCACTGCTCCGTTTTCCATTGTACCCGCTCCGTTTTCCCCTGTTCCATGTTGCCCTATACCCGCTCCGTGTTCCCCTGCAGCCGCTCTCTGTTCCCCTGCAGCCGCTCCGTCTTTCCCTGCACCCGCTCCATGTTCCCCTGTACCTGCTCCGTGTTCTCCTGTAACCGCTCCATGTTCCCCTTTGCCCGCTCCCTGTTCCCCTGTACCACTCCGTGTTCCCGTTTACCCGCTCCCTGTTCCTCCTGTACCCGCTCCCTGTCCCCCTGTTCCTGTTCCCTGTTCCGTTCTACCCGCGCTGTGTTCCGCTGTACACGCTCCCTGTTCCCCTGTACCTGCTCCCTGTACTCCTGTACCCGCTCCGTGTTCCCCTGTACCTGCGATGTGTTCCCTTAACACACTCCGTGTTCTCTTGTACTCGCTCCCTGTTACCCTGTACCCGCTTCCTGTTCCTCTGTACCCGCTCCCTGTTCCTCTGTACACGCTCCGTGTTCCTGTGTCGGCACTCCCTGTCCCCGCTCCGTGCTCTCCTGTACCCAGTACCTGTTCCCCTGTTCCCTTGTACCGCATTGCTGTTCCCGTGTACCCGCCCCCTTTTCCCCTGTTCGGTGTTGCCCTGTATCTGCTCCGTGTTCCACTGTATCCGCTGCACGTTCCCCTTCCCCTGTACCCGTTCCGTGTTCCCCCTCTACCCGCTCCCTATTCCCCTGCACCCGTTCCCTGTTTCCCTGTACCTGTTTCCTGTTCCAGTCTACCCGCTCCGTGTTCCGCTGTACCCGCTCCCTATTCCCCTGTACCTGCTCCCTGTACTCCTGTACCCGCTCCGTGTTCTCCTGTAACCGCTCCGTGTTCCCCTTTACCCGCTCCCTGTTCCCCTTTACCTGCTCCGTGTTCTCCTGCAACCGCTCCATGTTCCCCTTTGCCCGCTCCCTGTTACCCTGTACCGCTCCGTGTTCCACTGTACCCGCTCCCTGTTCCCCTGTACCTGCTCTGTGTTCCATTTACCCGCTCGCTGTTCCCCTGTAGCTGCTCTGTGTTCCACTGTACCGGCTCCATGTTCACCTGTACGCGCTCCGTGTTCCCCTGTACCTGCTCCTTGTTCCCCTGTACGTGCGACCTGATGCCCTGTAACCGCTCTGTGTTCCCCTGTACCTGTTATCTGTTACGCTGTTCCTTGTTCCCCTGTACCCGTCGCTGTTACCCTGTACCCGCTCCCTTTTCCCCTGTTACGTGTTGTCTTGTACCCGCTCCGTGTTCCACTGTATCCGCTGCGTGTTCCCCTTCAAATGTACCCGTTCCGTGTTCCCCCTGTACCGGCTCCCTATTCCCCAGTACCCACTTCCTGTTCCCCTGTACCTGCTCCCTGCACCCGCGCTATGTTCCTGTGTAGCCGCTCCCTTTCCCCTGTACCCGCTTTGTGTTCTCCTGTCCCCGCTACCTGTTCCTGATTACTCGCTCCGTGTTCCCCTCTACCTGCTCCATGATCCCCTGTTCCTTGTTCCCCCTGTTCCTTTTACATTGTACCAGATCCGTATTCCCCTGTACTCGCTTCCTGTTCCCCTGCACCCGTTCCCTGTACCCCTGTAGCTGCTCCCTGTACCCGCTCTATGTTCCTGTGTAGCCACTACCTGTTCCCCTGTCCCCGTTACATGTTCCTGTTTACACGCTCCGTGTTCCCCTCTACCTGCTCATGTTCCACTGTTCCTTGTTCCCCCTGCTCCGTGTTCCATTGTACCCGCTCCATTTGCCCCTGTTCCGTGTTGCCCGAAACCAGTTGCGTGTTCCCCTGCAGCCGCTCTCTGTTCCCCTGTACCCGCTCCATCTTTCCCTGTACCCGCTCCATGTTCCCCTGTACCTGCTCCGTGTTCTCCTGTAACCGAACCATGTTCCACTTTGCCCGCTCCGTGTTCCCGTTTACCCGCTCCCTGTTCCCCCTGTACCCGCTCCCTATTCCCCTGCACTCGCTCCCTGTTCCGTTCTACCCGCGCTGTGTTCCGCTGTACACGCTCCGTTTTCCCCTGTAACTGCTCCCTGTACTCCTGTACCCGCTCCCTGTTCCCCTGCACCCGGTCCCTCTTCGCCTGTACACGCTCCCTGTTCCCTGTTCCATTCTACCCGCGCTGTGTTCCGCTGTACACGCTCCCTGTTCCCCTGTACCTGTTCCCTGCACTCTTGTACCCGCCCCGTGGTCCCCTGTACCTGCGATGTGTTCCCTTAACACACTCCGTGTTCCCTTTTGCTCGCTCCCTGTTACCCTATACCCGCTTCCTGATCCTCTGTACCCGCTCCCTGTTCCTCTGTACACGCTCCGTGTTTCTGTGTATCCACTCCCTGTCGCCGCTCCGTGCTCTCCTGTACCCGCTACATGTTCCTTTGTTCCCTTGTACCCCCTTGCTGTTCTCCTGTACCTGTTACCTTTTCCCCTGTATCAGTCGCTGTTACCCTGTACCCGCTCTGTGTTCTCCTGTCCCCGCTACCTGTTCCGGTTTACGCGCTCCGTGTTCCCGTCTACCTGCTCCATGTTCCCCTGTTCCTTTTTCCCCCTGCTCCGTGTTCCATTGTACCCGCTCCATTTTCCCCTGTTCCGTGTTGCCCGATACCCTCTCCGTGTTCCGCTGCAGCCGCTTTCTGTTCCCCTGCAGCCGCTCTCTGTTCCCCTGTACCCACTCCGTCTTTCCCTATACCCGCTCTATGTTCCCCTGTACCTGCTCCGTGTTCTCCTGTAACCGCTCCATGTTCCCCTTTGCCCGCTCCCTGTTCCCCTGTACCTGCTCTGTGTTCCACTGTACCTGCTCCCTGTTCCCTGTACCTGCTCTTTGTTCCACTGTACCCGCTCCCTATTCCCTTGCACCTGCTCTGTGTTCCACTCTACCCGCTCCCTGTTCCCCTGTACCTGCTCTGTGTTTCACTGTACCCGCTCCCTGTTTCCCTGTACCTGCTCTGTGTTCCCCTTTGCCCGCTCCCTGTTCCCCTGTACCTGCTCTGTGTTCCCTAGTACCCGCTCGCTGTTCCCCTGTACCTGCTCTGTTTTCCACTGTACCCGCTCCCTGTTCCCTTGTACCTGATCTCTGTACTCTTGTACCCGCTCCGTGTTCCCCTGTACCTGCTCCCTGTTCCTCTCTACGTGCGACCTGTTCCCCTGTAACCGCTCCATGTTCCCCCTGTACCCGCTCCCTGTTCCCCTGTAACCGCTCCCTATTCCGCTGCACCCGTTCCCTGTTCCCCTGTACTCGCTCCCTGTTACCCTGCAGCCGCTCTCTGTTCCCCTGTACCCGCTCCGTGTTCCACTTCCTCAGTATCCGCTCCATGTTCCCCTGTACCCGCTCCGTGTTCCGCTGTACCCGCTCCAGGTTCCCCTTTGCCCGCTCCCTGTTCCCCTGTACTTTCTCCGTGTTCCCGTTAAGCCTCTCCGTGCTCTCCTGTACCTGCTACCTGCTCCCTTGTATACGTTCCCTGTTCCTCTGCACCCCCCTCCCTGTTCTGCCGTACCTGCTCTGTGTTCCACTGAACCCGCTCCCTCTTCCCCTGTACCTGCTCTGTGTTCCCCTGTACCCGCTCCCTGTTCCCCTGTACCTGCTCTGTGTTCCCCTGCACCTGCTCCCTGTTCCCCTGTACGTGCGACCTGTTCCCCTGTAACCGCTCTGTGTTCCCCTGTAAATGTTATCTGTTGTGCTGTTACTTGTTCCCTTGTACCCGCTCCATGTTCCGCTGTTCCGGTTCCATGTTCCCCTGTACCCGCTCCATGTTTCCCTCTACCTGCTCCGTGTTCCCCTGTAACCGCTCTGTGTTCACCTTTGCGCGCTCTCTGTTCCCTTGCACACGTTTCCTGTTCCGATGTACCTGCTCTGTGTTCCGCTGTACCCGCTCCCAGTTCCCCTGTACCTGCTCCCTGTACTTCTGTACCTGCTCCCCGTTCCTCTGCATCCGCTCCGTATTCCCCTGTACCCGTTCGTGTTCCCCTGTACGCGCTCCGTGTTCCTGTGTTGCCACTCCCTGTTCCCCTGTCCCCGCTACCTGTTCCTGTTTACACGCTCCGTGTACCCCTCTACCTGCTCCATGTTCCCCTGTTCCTTGTTCCCCCTGCTCCGTGTTCCATTGTACCCGCTCCGTTTTCCCCTGTTCCGTCTTTCCCTGTACCCGCTCCATGTTCCCCTGTACCCGCCCCGTGTTCTCCTGTAACCGCTCCATGTTCCCCTTTGCCCGCTCCCTGTTCCCCTGTACCGCTCCGTGTTCCCGTTTACCTGCTCCCTGTTCCCCCTGTACCCGACCCTGTTCCCCTGCACCAGCAATTGTTCCCGTTTACATGCTCCCTGTTCCCCCTGTACCCGCTCCCTGTTCCCCCTGTACCCGCTCCCTGTTCCCCTGTACCTGTTCCCAGTTCCGTTCTACTCGCGCTGTGTTCCAATGTACACGCTCCCTGTTCCCATGTACCTGCTCCCTATACTCCTATACCCGCTCCCTGTTCCCCTGCACCCGTTCCGTGTTCCCCTGTACCCGCTCCCGGTTCCCCAGTACCTGTTCCCTGTTCCGTTCTACCCGCGCTGTATTCCGCTCTACACGCTCCCTGTTCCCCTGTACCTGCTCCCTGTTACCCTGTACCCGCTTCCTGTTCCTCTGTACCCGCTCCCTGTTCCTCTGTACACGCTCCGTGTTCCTGTGTAGCCACACCCAGTCCCCGCACCGTGCTCTCCTGTACCCACTACCTGTTCCCCTGTTCCCTTGTACCCACTTGCTGTTCCCCTGTACCTGCTACCGTTTCCCCTGTACCCGTCGCTGTTACCCTGTACCCGCTCCCGTTTCCCATGTTAGGTGTTGACATGTACCCGCTCCGTGTTCCACTGTATCCGCTGCGCGTTCCCGTTCCCCTGTACCCGTTCCGTGTTCCCCCTGTACCGGCTCCCTGTTCCCCAGTACCGGCTACCTGTTCCCCTCTACCCGCTCCCTGTTCCCCTGCCACCGTTCCCTGTTCCCCTGTATCTGTTCCCTGTACCCGCTCTATGTTCCTGTGTAGCCGCTGCCTGTTCCCCTGTACCCGCTCTATGTTCTCCTGTCCCCGCTACCTGTTCCTGTTTACACACTCCGTGTTCCCCTCGACCTGCTCCATGTTTACCTGTTCCTTGTTCCCACTGCTCCGTGTTCCATTGTACCCGCCCCGTTTTCCCCTGTTCCATGTTGCCCTATACCCGCTCCGTGTTCCCCTGCAGCCGCTCTCTGTTCCCCTGCAGCCGCTCTCTGTTCCCCTGTACCCGCTCCGTCTTTCCCTGCACCCGCTCCATGTTCCCCTGTACCTGCTCCGTGTTCTCCTGTAACCGCTCCATGTTCCCCTTTGCCCGCTCCCTGTTCCCCTGTACCGCTCCGTGTTCCCGTTTACCCGCTCCCTGTTCCCCCTGTACCCGCTCCCTGTCCCCCTGTTCCTGTTCCCTGTTCCGTTCTACCCGCGCTGTGTTCCGCTGTACACGCTCCCTGTTCCCCTGTACCTGCTCCCTGTACTCCTGTACCCGCTCCTTGTTCCCCTGCACCAGTTCCGTGTTTCCCTGTATCCGCTCCCTGTTCCCCTGTACCTGCTCCCTGTTCCGTTCTACCCGCGCTGTGATCCGCTGTACACGCTCCCTGTTCCCCTGTACCTGCTTCCTGCACTCCTGTACCCGCTCCGTGTTCCCCTGTACCTACGATGTGTTCCCTTAACACAATCCGTGTTCTCTTGTACTCGCTCCCTGTTACCCTGTACCCGCTTCCTGTTCCTCTGTACCCGCTCCCTGTTCCTCTTGTACACGCTCCGTGTTCCTGTGTAGGCACTCCCTGTCCCCACTCCGTGCTCTCCTGTACCCAGTACCTGTTCCCCTGTTCCCTCGTACCGCCTTGCTGTTCCCGTGTACCCGCTCCCTTTTCCCCTGTTCGGTGTTGCCCTTTATCCGCTCCGTGTTCTACTGAATCCGCTGCACGTTCCCCTTCCCCTGTACCCGTTCCGTGTTCCCCCTTTACCGGCACCCTGTTCCCCAGTACCCGCAACCTGTTCCCTTCTACCCGCTCCCTGTTCCCCTGCACCCGTTTCCTGTTTCCCTGTACCTGTTCCTGTTCCAGTCTACCCGCTCCGTGTTCCGCTGTACCCGCTCCCTATTCCGCTGTACCTGCTCCCTATACTCCTGTACCCGCTCCCTGTTCCTCTTTACCCGCTCCCTGTTCCCCTTTACCTGCTCCGTGTTCTCCTGTAACTGCTCCATGTTCCCCTTTGCCCGCTCCCTGTTACCCTGTACCGCTCCGTGTTCCACTGTACCCGCTCCCTGTTCCCCTGTACCTGCTCTGTGTTCCATTTACCCGCTCGCTGTTCCCCTGTAGCTGCTCTGTGTTCCACTGTACCGGCTCCATGTTCACCTGTACGCGCACCGTGTTCCCCTATACCTGCTCCTTGTTCCGCTGTACGTGCGACCTGATGCCCTGTAACCGCTCTGTGTTCCTCTGTACCTGTTATCTGTTACGCTGTACCTTGTTCCTTTGTACCCGTCGCTGTTACCCTGTATCCGCTCCCTTTTCCCCTGTTACGTGTTGTCCTGTACCTGCTCCGTGTTCCACTGTATCCGCTGCGTGTTCCCCTTCAAATGTACCCGTTCCGTGTTCCCCCTGTACCGGCTCCCTGTTCCCCAGTACCCACTTCCTGTTCCCCTGTACCTGCTCCCTGTACCCGCTCTATGTTCCTGTGTAGACGCTCCCTTTCCCCTGTACCCGCTTTGCGTTCTCCTGTCCCCGCTACCTGTTCCTGTTTACTCGCACCGTGTTCCCCTCTACCTGCTCCATGATCCCCTGTTCCTTGTTCCCCCTGCTCCGTTTTACATTGTACCAGATCCGTATTCCCCTGTACTCGCTTCCTGTTCCCCTGCACCCGTTCCCTGTTCCCCTGTGCCTGCTCCCTGTACCCGCTCTATGTTCCTGTGTAGCCGCTACCTGTTCCCCTGTCCCCGTTACATGTTCCTGTTTACACGCTCCGTGTTCCCCTCTACCTGCTCCATGTTCCACTGTTCCTTGTTCCCCCTGCTCCGTGTTCCATTGTACCCGCTCCGTTTTCCCCTTTTCCGTGTTGCCCGAAACCCGCTCCGTGTTCCCCTGCAGCCGCCCTCTGTTCCTCTGTACCCGCTCCGTCTTTCCCTGTACCCGCTCCATGTTCCCCTGTACCAGCTCCGTGTTCTCCTGTAACCGATCCATGTTCCCCTTTGCCCGCTCCGTGTTCCCGTTTACCCGCTCCCTGTTCCCCTGAACCCGCTCCCTGTTCCGTTCTACCCGCGCTGTGTTCCGCTGTACACGCTCCCTGTTCCCCTATACCTGCTCCCTGTACTCCTGTACCCGCTCCCTGTTCCCCTGTACCTGCTCCCTGTACCCGTTCTATGTTCCTGTGTAGCCGCTCCCTGTTCCCCTGTACCCGCTCTGTGTTCTCCTGTCCCCGCTACCTGCTCCGGTTTACGCGCTCCGTGTTCCCGTCTACCTGCTCCATGTTCCCCTTTTCCTTGTTCCCCCTGCTCCGTGTTCCATTGTACCCGCTCCGTTTTCCCCTGTTCCGTGTTGCCCTATACCCGCTCCGTGTTCCGCTGCAGCCGCTCTCTGTTCCCATGCAGCCGCTATCTGTTCCCCTGTACCCGCTCTATGTTCCCCTGTACCTGCTCCGTGTTCTCCTGTAACCGCTCCATGTTCCCCTTTGACCGCTCCCTGTTCCCCTGTACCTGCTCTGTGTTCCACTGTACCTGCTCCCTGTTCCCTGTACCTGCTCTTTGTACCACTGTACCCGCTCCCTGTTCCCTTGTACCTGATCTCTGTACTCTTGTACCCGCTCCGTGTTCCCCTGTACCTGCTCCCTGTTCCTCTCTACGTGCGACCTGTTCCCCTGTAACCGCTCCATGTTCCCCCTGTACCCGCTCCCTGTTCCCCTGTAACCTCTCCCTATTCCGTTGCACCCGTTCCCTGTTCCCCTGTACTCGCTCCCTGTTACCCTGCAGCCGCTCTCTGTTCCCCTGTACCCGCTCCGTGTTCCACTTCCTCAGTATCCGCTCCATGTTCCCCTGTACCCGCTCCGTGTTCCGCTGTACCCGCTCCAGGTTCCCCTTTCCCCGCTCCCTTTCCCCTGTACTTTCTCCGTGTTCCCGTTAAGCCTCTCCGTGCTCTCCTGTACCTGCTACCTGCTCCCTTGTATATGTTCCCTGTTCCTCTGCACCCCCCTCCCTGTTCTGCCGTACCTGCTCTGTGTTCCACTGAACCCGCTCCCTCTTCCCCTGTACCTGCTCTGTGTTCCCCTGTACCTGCTCTGTGTTCCCCTGCACCTGCTCCCTGCTCCCCTGTACGTGCGACCTGTTCCCCTGTAACCGCTCTGTGTTCCCCTGTAAATGTTATCTGTTGTGCTGTTACTTGTTCCCTTGTACCCGCTCCATGTTCCGCTGTTCCGGTTCCATGTTCCCCTGTACCCGCTCCATGTTTCCCTCTACCTGCTCCGTGTTCCCCTGTAACCGCTCTGTGTTAACCTTTGCGCGCTCTCTGTTCCCTTGCACACGTTTTCTGTTCCGATGTACCTGCTCTGTGTTCCGCTGTACCCGCTCCCAGTTCCCCTGTACCTGCTCCCTGTACTTCTGTACCTGCTCCCCGTTCCTCTGCATCCGCTCCGTATTCCCCTGTACCCGTTCGTGTTCCCCTGTACCCGCTCCGTGTTCCTGTGTTGCCACTCCCTGTTCCCCTGTCCCCGCTACCTGTTCCTGTTTACACGCTCCGTGTACCCCTCTACCTGCTCCATGTTCCCCTGTTCCTTGTTCCCCCTGCTCCGTGTTCCATTGTACCCGCTCCGTTTTCCCCTGTTCCGTCTTTCCCTGTACCCGCTCCATGTTCCCCTGTACCCGCCCCGTGTTCTCCTGTAACCGCTCCATGTTCCCCTTTGCCCGCTCCCTGTTCCCCTGTACCGCTCCGTGTTCCCGTTTACCTGCTCCCTGTTCCCCCTGTACCCGCCCCCTGTTCCCCTGCACCAGCAATTGTTCCCGTTTACCTGCTCCCTGTTCCCCCTGTACCCGCTCACTGTTCCCCCTGTACCCGCTCCCTGTTCCCCTGTACCTGTTCCCAGTTCCGTTCTACTCGCGCTGTGTTCCAATGTACACGCGCCCTGTTCCCATGTACCTGCTCCCTATACTCCTATACCCGCTCCCTGTTCCCCTGCACCCGTTCCGTGTTCCCCTGTACCCGCTCCCGGTTCCCCAGTACCCGTTCCCTGTTCCGTTCTACCCGCGCTGTATTCCGCTCTACACGCTCCCTGTTCCCCTGTACCTGCTCCCTCTTACCCTGTACCCGCTTCCTGTTCCTCTGTACCCGCTCCCTGTTCCTCTGTACACGCTCCGTGTTCCTGTGTAGCCACACCCTGTCCCCGCACCGTGCTCTCCTGTACCCACTACCTGTTCCCCTGTTCCCTTATACCCACTTGCTGTTCCCCTGTACCTGCTACCGTTTCCCCTGTACCCGTCGCTGTTACCCTGTACCCGCTCCCGTTTCCCATGTTAGGTGTTGACATGTACCCGCTCCGTGTTCCACTGTATCCGCTGCGCGTTCCCGTTCCCCTGTACCCGTTCCGTGTTCCCCCTGTACCGGCTCCCTGTTCCCCAGTACTGGCTACCTGTTCCCCTCTACCCGCTCCCTGTTCCCCTGCCACCGTTCCCTGTTCCCCTGTATCTGTTCCCTGTACCCGCTCTATGTTCCTGTGTAGCCGCTGCCTCTTCCCCTGTACCCGCTCTATGTTCTCCTGTCCCCGCTACCTGTTCCTGTTTACACACTCCGTGTTCCCCTCGACCTGCTCCATGTTTACCTGTTCCTTGTTCCCACTGCTCCGTGTTCCATTGTACCCGCCCCGTTTTCCCCTGTTCCATGTTGCCCTATACCCGCTCCGTGTTCCCCTGCAGCCGCTCTCTGTTCCCCTGCAGCCGCTCTCTGTTCCCCTGTACCCGCTCCGTCTTTCCCTGCACCCGCTCCATGTTCCCCTGTACCTGCTCCGTGTTCTCCTGTAACCACTCCATGTTCCCCTTTGCCCGCTCCCTGTTCCCCTGTACCGCTCCGTGTTCCCGTTTACCCGCTCCCTGTTCCCCCTATACCCGCTCTCTGTCCCCCTGTTCCTGTTCCCTGTTCCGTTCTACCCGCGCTGTGTTCCGCTGTACACGCTCCCTGTTCCCCTGTACCTGCTCCCTGTACTCCTGTACCCGCTCCTTGTTCCCCTGCACCAGTTCCGTGTTTCCCTGTATCCGCTCCCTGTTCCCCTGTACCTGCTCCCTGTTCCGTTCTACCCGCGCTGTGATCCGCTGTACACGCTCCCTGTTCCCCTGTACCTGCTTCCTGTACTCCTGTACCCGCTCCGTGTTCCCCTGTACCTGCGATGTGTTCCCTTAACACACTCCGTGTTCTCTTGTACTCGCTCCCTGTTACCCTGTACCCGCTTCCTGTTCCTCTGTACCCGCTCCCTGTTCCTCTTGTACACGCTCCGTGTTCCTGTGTAGGCACTCCCTGTCCCCACTCCGTGCTCTCCAGTACCCAGTACCTGTTCCCCTGTTCCCTCGTACCGCCTTGCTGTTCCCGTGTACCCGCTCCCTTTTCCCCTGTTCGGTGTTGCCCTGTATCCGCTCCGTGTTCTACTGAATCCGCTGCACGTTCCTCTTCCCCTGTACCCGTTCCGTGTTCCCCCTTTACCGGCACCCTGTTCCCCAGTACCCGCAACCTGTTCCCTTCTACCCGCTCCCTGTTCCCCTGCACCCGTTTCCTGTTTCCCTGTACCTGTTCCCTGTTCCAGTCTACCCGCTCCGTGTTCCGCTGTACCCGCTCCCTATTCCGCTGTACCTGCTCCCTATACTCCTGTACCCGCTCCGTGTTCCTCTTTACCCGCTCCCTGTTCCCCTTTACCTGCTCCGTGTTCTCCTGTAACTGCTCCATGTTCCCCTTTGCCCGCTCCCTGTTACCCTGTACCGCTCCGTGTTCCACTGTACCCGCTCCCTGTTCTCCTGTACCTGCTCTGTGTTCCATTTACCCGCTCGCTGTTCCCCTGTAGCTGCTCTGTGTTCCACTGTACCGGCTCCATGTTCACCTGTACGCGCATCGTGTTCCCCTGTACCCGCTCCGTGTTCCTGTGTTGCCACTCCCTGTTCCCCTGTCCCCGCTACCTGTTCCTGTTTACACGCTCCGTGTACCCCTCTACCTGCTCCATGTTCCCCTGTTCCTTGTTCCCCCTGCTCCGTGTTCCATTGTACCCGCTCCGTTTTCCCCTGTTCCGTCTTTCCCTGTACCCGCTCCATGTTCCCCTGTACCCGCCCCGTGTTCTCCTGTAACCGCTCCATGTTCCCCTTTGCCCGCTCCCTGTTCCCCTGTACCGCTCCGTGTTCCCGTTTACCTGCTCCCTGTTCCCCCTGTACCCGCCCCCTGTTCCCCTGCACCAGCAATTGTTCCCGTTTACCTGCTCCCTGTTCCCCCTGTACCCGCTCACTGTTCCCCCTGTACCCGCTCCCTGTTCCCCTGTACCTGTTCCCAGTTCCGTTCTACTCGCGCTGTGTTCCAATGTACACGCGCCCTGTTCCCATGTACCTGCTCCCTATACTCCTATACCCGCTCCCTGTTCCCCTGCACCCGTTCCGTGTTCCCCTGTACCCGCTCCCGGTTCCCCAGTACCCGTTCCCTGTTCCGTTCTACCCGCGCTGTATTCCGCTCTACACGCTCCCTGTTCCCCTGTACCTGCTCCCTCTTACCCTGTACCCGCTTCCTGTTCCTCTGTACCCGCTCCCTGTTCCTCTGTACACGCTCCGTGTTCCTGTGTAGCCACACCCTGTCCCCGCACCGTGCTCTCCTGTACCCACTACCTGTTCCCCTGTTCCCTTATACCCACTTGCTGTTCCCCTGTACCTGCTACCGTTTCCCCTGTACCCGTCGCTGTTACCCTGTACCCGCTCCCGTTTCCCATGTTAGGTGTTGACATGTACCCGCTCCGTGTTCCACTGTATCCGCTGCGCGTTCCCGTTCCCCTGTACCCGTTCCGTGTTCCCCCTGTACCGGCTCCCTGTTCCCCAGTACCGGCTACCTGTTCCCCTCTACCCGCTCCCTGTTCCCCTGCCACCGTTCCCTGTTCCCCTGTATCTGTTCCCTGTACCCGCTCTATGTTCCTGTGTAGCCGCTGCCTCTTCCCCTGTACCCGCTCTATGTTCTCCTGTCCCCGCTACCTGTTCCTGTTTACACACTCCGTGTTCCCCTCGACCTGCTCCATGTTTACCTGTTCCTTGTTCCCACTGCTCCGTGTTCCATTGTACCCGCCCCGTTTTCCCCTGTTCCATGTTGCCCTATACCCGCTCCGTGTTCCCCTGCAGCCGCTCTCTGTTCCCCTGCAGCCGCTCTCTGTTCCCCTGTACCCGCTCCGTCTTTCCCTGCACCCGCTCCATGTTCCCCTGTACCTGCTCCGTGTTCTCCTGTAACCACTCCATGTTCCCCTTTGCCCGCTCCCTGTTCCCCTGTACCGCTCCGTGTTCCCGTTTACCCGCTCCCTGTTCCCCCTATACCCGCTCTCTGTCCCCCTGTTCCTGTTCCCTGTTCCGTTCTACCCGCGCTGTGTTCCGCTGTACACGCTCCCTGTTCCCCTGTACCTGCTCCCTGTACTCCTGTACCCGCTCCTTGTTCCCCTGCACCAGTTCCGTGTTTCCCTGTATCCGCTCCCTGTTCCCCTGTACCTGCTCCCTGTTCCGTTCTACCCGCGCTGTGATCCGCTGTACACGCTCCCTGTTCCCCTGTACCTGCTTCCTGTACTCCTGTACCCGCTCCGTGTTCCCCTGTACCTGCGATGTGTTCCCTTAACACACTCCGTGTTCTCTTGTACTCGCTCCCTGTTACCCTGTACCCGCTTCCTGTTCCTCTGTACCCGCTCCCTGTTCCTCTTGTACACGCTCCGTGTTCCTGTGTAGGCACTCCCTGTCCCCACTCCGTGCTCTCCAGTACCCAGTACCTGTTCCCCTGTTCCCTCGTACCGCCTTGCTGTTCCCGTGTACCCGCTCCCTTTTCCCCTGTTCGGTGTTGCCCTGTATCCGCTCCGTGTTCTACTGAATCCGCTGCACGTTCCTCTTCCCCTGTACCCGTTCCGTGTTCCCCCTTTACCGGCACCCTGTTCCCCAGTACCCGCAACCTGTTCCCTTCTACCCGCTCCCTGTTCCCCTGCACCCGTTTCCTGTTTCCCTGTACCTGTTCCCTGTTCCAGTCTACCCGCTCCGTGTTCCGCTGTACCCGCTCCCTATTCCGCTGTACCTGCTCCCTATACTCCTGTACCCGCTCCGTGTTCCTCTTTACCCGCTCCCTGTTCCCCTTTACCTGCTCCGTGTTCTCCTGTAACTGCTCCATGTTCCCCTTTGCCCGCTCCCTGTTACCCTGTACCGCTCCGTGTTCCACTGTACCCGCTCCCTGTTCTCCTGTACCTGCTCTGTGTTCCATTTACCCGCTCGCTGTTCCCCTGTAGCTGCTCTGTGTTCCACTGTACCGGCTCCATGTTCACCTGTACGCGCACCGTGTTCCCCTATACCTGCTCCTTGTTCCGCTGTACGTGCGACCTGATGCCCTGTAACCGCTCTGTGTTCCTCTGTACCTGTTATCTGTTACGCTGTACCTTGTTCCTTTGTACCCGTCGCTGTTACCCTGTACCCGCTCCCTTTTCCCCTGTTACGTGTTGTCCTGTACCTGCTCCGTGTTCCACTGTATCCGCTGCGTGTTCCCCTTCAAATGTACCCGTTCCGTGTTCCCCCTGTACCGGCTCCCTGTTCCCCAGTACCCACTTCCTGTTCCCCTGTACCTGCTCCCTGTACCCGCTCTATGTTCCTGTGTAGCCGCTCCCTTTCCCCTGTACCCGCTTTGCGTTCTCCTGTCCCCGCTACCTGTTCCTGTTTACTCGCACCGTGTTCCCCTC